>NC_142609.1:31652511-32252511 GCF_041222555.1 Hakea prostrata
GCTTCTAACATTTTCATTCTTAATATTCTTCCAACAAAAAAATTAATAAAATAAAATAAAAACTCAAGTCAAAGCCCCTAAAAAATAAAATTCGTGCATTCCCCTAGGATTTCAGTTTATTTTTCTGCTTCATTCTTACGTGATTGCACGTCTACGCTGCATTTCTAGAACATCAAGAACGGATCAGCCAATCCGTTTCCAAGCAAGTTGGAGAAGTCACCATCAATGTTCAACTACCAAGTCCTAACTAACTCTATAAATACTAGAAGAGGCATGTCTCCCTCCTTAAGACTTCGGTGTTTTCAAGTACTCATAAATCGAGTTCCAACAATGATGAAAACCTTGGCAACAGTTGCACTCGGGCTTGGTATGGTAGTTTTAGTGAACTGGACTTGTTTGTGTTATGCAGATCTGCAGATAGGCTATTACAATGGAAGATGTCCCAATAATGGTACAAATGTTGAGGAGATCGTTCAAAATGTTATCTCTACGCAGTATGCATCGGACGTAACCGTAGTTGCTGCAATGCTACGCTTGCAATTCCATGATTGCTTTGTCAGGGTAAGAAACTCGCAAGAGTGCCAAGCTGAAACTATCTGTACAGTGCTACTTACAGTCAGGCTTGTTTATCTATATTAATATCAATTTTTATCTGAATAGGGATGTGATGCATCAATACTTTTAGACGGAAACACAACTGAGAAGACTGCACCTCCAAATCTAAATATCCGAGGTTATGATGTCATTGACAAAGTGAAAACCGAACTAGAAGATAAATGCCCAGGAGTTGTTTCTTGTGCTGATGTCATCGTCATGGCTGCTAGAGAAGCAGTTGTGTTGGTATGCTGTTTATAAATTATGCTTTCTTTCTTATCATAATAGCAGAGGTGGTTATGAATCGATAGGTTTCAATGAAAGAAATTTGGATGTCATCATTCAAGTTGAAGTATTTGAGTTATACACAACTTATGTTTGAATATATGCTACTGTTTAGTTATAACCAATAGTGTAACGGGGCTTATGGGAGAATCCATTAACTATAAAACTTAGCATTGTCTACAATACTAATTAGAAACAGTATTCCAAACTAGATACTTATGGTGTAATTCTTTAACGGAACCCTTGTGCCTAAAAACTAATGCTGAGTATACATAGTACATGCAAGGAGTTCTGTTTGCCACTTCTTGATTTATGTCGTGAAATGAGTTTATGTAGGGTGGTGGACAAACTTTTAATGTAACAACGGGGAGAAGAGATGGTCTAATTTCAATAGCAAGCGAAGCTGTGGCTCTAATACCTCCAGCAGAAATTTCGGTTGGTGATTCTATTACTGCATTTGGGAATCTAGGAATGAATGTTTCAGACATGGTTGCTCTCATTGGTAAGTAAACAAAGAAAACATATATACCCTTTTGATGGCCTTTGCATGCAAAAAGAGACCATTCTCTAAGATAAAGAACATTACACTTCCATATTTATGAGTTCAGATTCTTTCCACCCAACTTAACCTTCCACCTATACACACTCACATGAGTATGGGACCCATACACTCATGCTTTGTCTGTGTCAGAACAGGGCTGTGGAGGATAGGCTGGGTGGAGAGGATCTTCACTAATATTTAAACCTGCACAAATGGATATGGTATTAGACAGTTACTTTCATGCCTTGGAACTAATGTTAAATAGGTCTCATACTGGGTTTATTTGTGACTCTCAGGAGCTCACACAGTAGGGGTATCACATTGTTCTTCCTTTAGTGATCGTCTCTACAATTACAACAACACTGGAATGGCCGATCCAACAATGAATCATGTTCTACTTAACTCACTGAAGTCGACATGTCCTCAAAACTCAACAAACGACAACATAGCTGCTCTGGATCAGAATTCGCTGAGTGTGAATACTGTAGACAACTCCTACTTCATGCAAATTCAAGAAAACAAAGGTGTTCTAGGAATTGACCAAGAGATAGACTTGGATACTCGAACTAATGCCACCGTGCAGATGCTAGCCAACAATAACTCGCTCTTCTATACTCAACTGGCAGTTGCTCTAGTCAAAATGGGAGCAGTAAATGTACTGCTTGAACCTGAGGGAGAGATCAGGGCATCATGTGGATCCACTAATGCTTCACCTCCACCTCCACCTCCACCTAGTCGCCGTTAATTAATTAGTCAGTCTCTTTGTGTTAAGGTGAAGAAACCTGGTAGTATATATAGCTGTCCCATGGTATACTGCATTATTGTATAATCTTGTGTTTCTATGTATTCTTTTGTGGTCTTCCTCATGCTCTCAGCTTATTGAGTTCATCAATAAAATATTGTCTTTTTTAAGTCTTATCATGGTATTAGAGTTCGTTAATAAGATATTAAGTCTTATTACTTTGTACTAGGGAGATTTGTATTTTTCCAACTTCTTATTTTGATTTTGATTTTTTGATTTTTTATTTTTTTGTGCATCTATGCACCAATCTAAATCTATTTTGGCCCAAATTGCTTGAAGTCTGAACTAAAATGAAGGGAAACATATATCTGTTCTATAGTATATTGCGTAATAGATAAATGTCATATTTGATCATATATATATATATATATATATATATATATATATTTATATATAGGTGTACATCACTCGTTCTCTACAAAACACATGTGAGTACAACCCTTCAAACTTAAGGCCACCTATCAAGGCCATGTTTGGAATACAACCCTTCAAACTCTCGTCTAGGAAGAGCCTTAGTAAACAAATCCGCCCACTGATGTCATGACAAAAACAAGTAAGAATATGACCCAATGCACATTCTCTCGTACAAAGTGATAATCCATATATGCTCCATTCATCCATGGAAGACTTGATTAGCAGTCACGTGTAAAGCACAAAGCAGACTAATAGGCTTCGCCCGAGGAACACTAATATCTTGTAGAAGAAAACTCAACAATGTAGGCTAGCTATAGTAGAACTCATGGCTAGACTCGGCCCTAGTGCTAGATCAAGAAATGGTAAGATGCTTTTTGGCACTGCAAGAAATGCAATTCGCCCCAAGAAATGTAAAAAAATCCGGTTGTATACCGATGAATAGAGGGATATCTTGCCCAATCGGCACCAAAAAGAGCCATATAACTGAAAAGAACTATAATTTTGTAACCCATAATCCATAGTACCCTTAATGTAGCGAAGGATACGCTTGACTGAAGAGAAATCAGTCAAATTGGGGCATGCATAGCCTGACAAACAATGTTGACTGTAAATAAATATCAAAACAGGCCATACTAAGATATTGAAGAGCTCCAACAATACCTAGAAACAATGTCACATCAGGATAGGGTGTAGTATAAGATGAAGAAGTAGAAGGCACCATAGGTGTGGACACAAGCTTAAGTTGATCCATATGAACACAATAGAGCAAACCAAAGGTATGATGGGTTTATGAGAGAAACAAACCATAAGGAGTACGAGACAGCTCAACGCCCAAAATTAAAAAATTAAAGAGGACCAAGGTCCTTCACAACAAAAGTCTCGCAAAGAGGAAATAGAAGACTAAATGAAAGCCAAATAATTTCTGATGAGAACAATGTCGTCCACATAGAGTAATGAAAGCAAGATGTGCCATTAGTCAGATATATGAATAAGAAGCTATCGAACATGCTACACTCAAAACCAACTCCAAAAGAAAGCCACTAAATCTGTCAAATCAAGCATGCAATGCTTGACAAAGGCTATATATGATCTATGAAGCTTGCACACATATGTAGGACTCGAAGAATCAATTAAACTAGGTGGCTGTGTCATTAAAATAGATGTGGTCAAAGAATCATGTAAGAACATGTCACATCCGCCAACTGGCATTCATTTGCTTGAATACCTGGAGGAGTGATCCATAGCCCAATAAATCAAGTATCAAACAATCATGAACCATTCCGCACAATAGTCCAATCATGAACAAGAATAAATATATGTAAAAAATATTAACCAAGAAATATATCAAGTAACAAGGATCTTAAAATCAAATCAGAGTGCGGAAGTGATAACAAAACTATATTAAATCAACTAGAAAGGTTAATTATAATCAAAACTCGTAAGTGTTACATCACGTATGTGTCCTTAAGTAAAATATAATTTCGAAACTCGAAAATCTCCGTATCATGAATGGTATAAATCAGCTCATGAGTTGAACTAATTCTGGTATGTGCAGTCCAGACACGAACATTCTTCACTGTGAAAGTCATAGTCGCCTAAATCTTGTACACCGTACGAATCAGTCACCGATATTTTATAATATTGAATTTCTGTGATATTTGGATCTACAACAAATTCTAAAACAACAAATTCCCCGAAGGTTGAGCTCTAAAGAACTCAGCGAGTTCACAAACAAATAACCAATATCATAGTCTAATTAATACATCATATAGTGCAACATATCATGAAGTGGAATGCAACAATGCAACTACACTCTAACGGATGCTAGTCCCTATATGGTACACACGCATTAAGACAGAACCCCAACCTCCTCTGGGTAAGTTTCATCACTCTGATCTCTCACAGGTTGGTTACCGATATTTAGATTCTAGATAAGGGGTCAAGCATCCCTCTCAGACTTTCACCATGGCTGGGTTAGGTCACCACTCTCTCACCACACCAATGGTATGAGTCTTGGCCTATGGCAGGGTCATAACTAGCCCAATGGAAGTCAACTACTAAGTCACATCAACCTAGGTTCAGATGTCTCCCCTCATGCGTCTTACATTCTTGGTTTGGTATCCTCCTCTACTAGAGTCAACGTATCTTATGGCTCTAACCAACTCGAATTATGCCTTCCCTATTGGTAATCCACAAATAATGGATGAGAAGCTCTCATGTCCTCTCACTGGTTGGCAACTATTTTTGAGTGCCTATTAGCCTAAGCCTATTATATGCAACCCTACCAATGAATGGCGCCCACAATGTGGCCGTGTCTTCTCACGGGTTGGTTACTAGTCTTGAGCACCCACCACCCCACACTACTACCATGGGTCACTCGGCATCAGTACCCATGCCGATAAGGTGTGATCTAACAAGGTACCTAACCAAACTCCACTAGACTTCCTAGTCATGACATCAAGTAATCGTGAAAAGTGCTAAGGGCATCAGAGGATTGTGTCCCTACCACCTCCACTGATTTCCCAAGCCAGAAACACCCAAATAGGTAATCTTCAATCAACAATCACAACATAATTCACCTTCCACAAAGTAGAAAAAGATTCAATCACGTTCTCAATTCATAAACCAATTTAAGTCCATAATGTCACATGTTGATACCATACATCAATATCAATAATAAACGACATATATTCTGTATTCTAGAATCATAAACATCATTCCTAAATCCTAAAACAATAGCATGTATTATTATAAACAAGTTTCATATCAACTACGAACGTAATAATGGTTATGTGTACATGAACATCCTCACTCTGTTTATGATTTGCAACTTTGAAAAGCAAGTTAAAGAGTATGTTCACGCTTCCCAAAAATTCTGATTAACACGTTGGTTCAATGTTAGAAATAACCCTAGAGATCTGATATTGAAAAAAGAAACAAAAGACCAACACTGTAGGAGTGGTTGCTCAAGGCAACTAGCCAATCAATCAGCCTACGTGTATGGATAAAATTGACTCGGATTCGTCAAAAGGCTTCCCGATTGGGTTCACTACTCCAAAAATATTTAAAAAATTCTAAATAACACTAGAACATGATCTATCATAGTTTAGACACCAAAGAAAACAAAAGAAATAAAAACCTAATGAATCCTATATTAAGTTGTCTCCAAAATTGATCTAGAAGATTCGTGGATAAGCTAGAAGGAATGGGGATTCACTCCAAAGTAAAGAGGGTAGAAGAATTAAATTGATATAGTAACTAGAAGCCTTCAACTCAGTCTAGACAGTAGGAGAAATGAATTATAGAAGAGAATTAGAAAGAATAAGAAGAGTACTAACCTTTAAGAAAGTAAATCACCATTTAGAAACTTTGTCGGATGCTCTCCACACTGTCTTTCACCTTCGTGGGGTGTTCTCTGACTAGCTCTGACTTTCTTTGATGACTTTAGATCATAATGACATGTTTTAGATAAAAACACATTAAATAAGACTTCAAAAATCAAAATTTCAAAACTGCGCCTTTTTCACCGAACCAGGCTAGTCGCCTGGGGCGACCAGGGCAATCAACCAACCCTAAAAACTTTTGTTCCAGGAGAAAAATAAAAAAGCCCATGCTCTACCCTATTTCCTATTATATACTAGAGAAGGGTCTTACTTGATTTTTGGGACCGACACATGTCATCACAAAATACTTGATCCATCTACCAATTCTGTCAATGTCCAAGTTAGATCTCCTTCCAAACTTCGACAGAAATCCCAACTTAGCATCATCTCCACCTATTTCCATTGGTTCGGACTCCAACCCAATGGTCTCTATCTGGATGGCCCACAGTTGCTTTCTTCCCGCACGCTGGGTTTTGGACCTACAATAAGAATTTTCGGATTAGGATCTTGGGGATTTCACAGAATGCGTTATTAACATCAAGTTGTTTAGTTGGCCAATGCAACTTAATGGTGAGGCTAAGAACCAAACAAATGAAACACGGTTTGATGATAGGGATAAATCTCTTAATAAAATGAAGGCTTTTTTGTTCAGTAGAGCCATGGGCCACAAAATGTGCTTTTAGCCTTTCTAGGACCCATCAAACTTCAACTTGGATTTAAAAACCCTTACCATCGAGAATAGGTATCCCCTACCGAGAATTGATGATTTGTTTGACCATCTGAAGGGAACTCTGGTATTTTCAAAATTGACTTGAGGTCGGGATACCGTCAACTAAGAGTGAAAGCAAGCGACACGTGCAAAACAACTTTTAGGATTTGATATGATCATTACAAAATTCAAGGTGATGGCATTCGGTTTCACTAATGCACCCGCCGCTTTCATGGACTTGATGAATAGGATATTTTATGATGTCTTAGATAAATTTATAATGGTCTTTATTGATGACATCTTGATCTATTCTAAGGATGAGAAGGAATATACCGAACACTTGAGGTTTGCTATGCAATGGATAAGAGAAAAGAAGTTGTATGCGAAATTTTTTTCCAATTGTGAGTTCTAGCTTTCTCAAGTGGTGTTCTTGGGTCATGTTGTATATACGGATGAAATCAAAGTGGACCCAGATAAGGTCAGGACAGTGGAAGATTGGGACCAACCCAAGTCTATTATCGAAATTAGAAGTTTCGTGGGACTTGCAGGTTATAGAAGATTCATCAAGAACTTCTCTAGGTTATATACCCTGATGACAAGATTGGCAAAGAAAGGAGTGAAGTTTGTGTGGAGTGAATCATGTGAAAAGAACTTTCAAGAGTTGAAGAAGAGGCTATTGAGATATTGGACCAAAAGGACAAGCAACTTTGAGATTTAACCATTCCATTAGTGATGATTCGGTGGAAGAATCACACAGTTCAGGAAATCTTGTGGGAGAAAGAAGATGAAAAGCGAGCGAAGTATCCTATCCTTTTTGGCACCTCTGGTATGTCAATTTCGAGGATAAAATTTCTTTTAAGGGTGGGAGAATGTGAAATCTCCCGGATTTCTATCCCTTCAACCCATGGTTACAAAACCACGAACCCAAAACTCGAGTCGAATACAACTGTGGGCCATTCAAGTCAAGCCCGAAGGTTAAAAAATGGACCCAATGATTGTGGATGATCCTTGTGATGACTCAAAAACTCTCCTAGAGTTTAAGAGAAGAGGGAAGATTAATCACGATGGTGTAAAAAGGACGATTTTGGCACGTCTGTAGACCGGCGATGGAGAGTCTGATTGACGAGATTAAGGTATCCAAATGAAGATCGTGGAAAGACCTTTCCACCAAGCCAAAAATCATTTGAGTTAGACCTTGGTTGGCCCTTCAACTAGGGCCATTTGAACGGCTAGTTGACCCCCCTTGCCCAGTTTGGGGCAGATTCGGGTTTTTACTGTTTAAAACCCTATTGAGTTTCTATTCTCTCATACTCGCATTTAGAATGCTAGTGCGAGGCTGAGGCTAAAGAAGGCGGAGAAACCAAGGGAAGGAAGAGATTCTAACCATTCGGAAGCATACCGACACCCAAATCATAGCGAAATCGTTAGAAAAGGTGTGAATCCTTAAACCCTCTTCTTTAAGCTTGAGTTATTCACATTAACAGATAGATTTGGGTAGTTGATGCAAGTTATGTTTAATGAATGCTTGTATTTAGTTATATTTATGCTTACTTATAGTCTACAAGTGGTTTAGCGAATCGTTGCAAAATATTTTGTGTTTTGACTCTCTGAGCCGCCCGTGGGAGATTCGGAGAGCCAAATTTAGGGCTTTTTTATCTGGAATGAATTAGATCAAATTGAAGGTACCCTTATGACCCTATTGCTGCCAATTAGACTTCTAAAAGTTTCATTTCGATTCGACTTCGAATCGATGGCGAAATATTGATTTTCGTCAAAACTAGGATGAGAACGGCGGGTTTGAACTTAGTTGTAAGATTAGGCTTTTGTTGGGTGATTTTGGGAACTCTATTAAAACCCAATTGACTTATAATTTATGTATATTGATCTTCTTAAATGATTATGTTTATTTTGATTATAATCACCAACTCGTGAGTGTGACTTTGTGGAATTTTGGAGAGCTTATACTAACTAGAAAGGCGAGGAATATACTTAACCTTATCTTGCATGTTTAATTATGTTAATTAAATTTCATTCTTGATATCTTGCCTTGCTTTAGTATTTATTATCTTGTGATAATGTGTGGGAATTTGCACAAATGAAAGGTAAGGAAGTATGTTTGCTCCCATTTTCAATATTATTTGAATGATGATATGAGAATGTGTGGGGGACTGGTTTTGAGACTTAGATTCTCATATATCTATTTACCAACTAGGGTTGTGGGTTCGCCCATTACCCTAGTTAACTTACATGAGTATGCATCTAGGCCTAAGTACATCAATGCTAGGTGTCTAGAAGTGTTTGGCTAAGTAACATCATGAGTATTACTACCCTTTTGGCAAGGGTATTGAAGTTGGTTACCCGTGATGTTTGTGGCTGGGTCCTGAGTGTCAAGCAGGCCCACTATCATCATAGAGCAGTAGGGTTGCATATAATAGACAATGGCTCCTTGAAGCTCAAGACCGGTAACCAACCTGTGAGAGGACATGGAGAGTATCCTGTCCATTATATGTTATGAATATCACTCCCAGTAGTCACCAGAAAATCATGATTTGTATTAACAAAGGAATTAGGTGATTATTTAGAGAACCAAATTTTTGGAAACCAAATGGTTTACAATTGGAGAATCATGATTGTAAAAGATCCTATATTTTCCATTGTTGGGATTGCTTTACTGATAGCGATGCGCAACTTGTGGTAAAAAAATGTGGTCAATGGATGTTGGGTGGTCAAATTTTTGGTTTTTTTTCTTTTTAATTCACATAAGGAATTGGGTATATAATCCATCTTTTTGTTTTAATAATCCACTTGCCTCACTTCCAGAAAAAAAGACCACTTGATATTCTGTAATAAAAGTTAGTAAAGAAAAACAAATTAAATAAATTCAGAAATTTGTATATTAAATGCTTTTGGTGTCCTACCCAATCGATTCTGGATTATTCTAGTAAAGTTGGAGAGGAATTCTCTTCCATGATTGGACATCTTGCATGCTTAGTGAGTTTTATGATAGAGGAGCCTAGCATTATTGTCAGTCCTCCCATGTGCCTGAGGGTGTAGCACGGGCAGGTTTGTGTCAAACCAACTGTGAAAGTGAAAGGAATGGTAGAAAGGATCTGAACTCATTGCTTCTGTTAAGAGTCAGTTCTTGCTTCTAACATTTTCATTCTTAATATTCTTCCAACGAAGAAATTAATAAAATAAAATGAAAACTCATGTCAAACCCCCTAAAAATTCGTGCCTTCCCCTAAGATTTCAGTTTATTTTTCTGCTTCATTCTTTCGAGATTGCACGTCTACGCTGCATTTCTAGAACATCAAGAACGGATCAGCCAATCCGTTTCCAAGCAAGTTGGAGAAGTCACCATCAATGTTCAACTACCAAGTCCTAACTAACTCTATAAATACTAGAAGAGGCATGTCTCCCTCCTTAAGACTTCGGTGTTTTCAAGTACTCATAAATTGAGTTCCAACAATGATGAAAACCTTGGCAACAGTTGCACTCGGGCTTGGCATGGTAGTTTTAGTGAACTGGACTTGTTTGTGTTATGCAGATCTGCAGATAGTCTATTACAATGGAAGATGTCCCAATAATGGTACAAATGTTGAGGAGATCGTCCAAAATGTTATCTCTACGCAGTATGCATCGGACGTAACCGTAGTTGCTGCAATGCTACGCTTGCAATTCCATGATTGCTTTGTAAGGGTAAGAAACTCGCAAGAGTGCCAACTGAAACTATCTGTCTGTGCTACTTACAGTCAGGCTTGTTTATCTATATTAATATCAATTTTATCTGAATAGGGATGTGATGCATCAATACTTTTAGACGGAAACACAACTGAGAAGACTGCACCTCCAAATCTAAATATCCGAGGTTATGATGTCATTGACAAAGTGAAAACAGAACTAGAAGATAAATGCCCAGGAGTTGTTTCTTGTGCTGATATCATCGTCATGGCTGCTAGAGAAGCAGTTGAGTTGGTACGCTGTTTATAAATTATGCTTTCTTTCTTATCATAATAGCAGAGGTGGTTAAGAATCTTTGATAGGTTTCAATGAAAGAATTTTTGATGTCATCATACATGTTGAGGCATTTGAGTTATACACAACTTATGTTTGAATATATGCTACTGTTTAGTTATAACCAATAGTGTAATGGGTCTTATGGGAGAATCCATTAACTATAAAACTTAGCATTGTCTACAATACTAGTTAGAAACAGTATTCCAAACTAGATACTTATGGTGTAATTCTTTAACGTAACCCTTGTGCCTAAACACTAATGCTGAATATACATAGTACATGCAAGGAGTTCTGTTTGCCACTTTTTGATTTATGTCGTGAAATGAGTTTATGTAGGGTGGCGGACAAACTTTTAATGTAACAACGGGGAGAAGAGATGGTCTAATTTCAATAGCAAGCGAAGCTGTGGCTCTAATACCTCCAGCAGAAATTTCGGTTGGTGATTCTATTACTGCATTTGGGAATCTAGGAATGAATGTTTCAGACATGGTTGCTCTCATTGGTAAGTAAACAAAGAAAACATATATACCCTTTTGATGGCCTTTGCATGCACAAAGAGACCATTCTCTAAGATAAAAAAACATTACACTTCCATATTTATGAGTTCAGATTCTTTCCACCCAACTTAACCTTCCACCTATACACACTCACATGAGTATGGGACCCATACACTCATGCTTTGTCTGTGTCAGAACAGGGTTGTGTGGGTCCCACACTCATGTGAGTATAGGTGGATGAGTGGAGGGGATAGGCTGGGTGGAGAGGATCTTCACTAATATTTAAACCTGCACAAATGGATATGGTATTAGACAGTTACTTTCATGCCTTGGAACTAATGTTAAATAGGTCTCATACTGGGTTTATTTGTGACTCTCAGGAGCTCACACAGTAGGGGTACACAGCCCTAGTGACGCCTACAATACAACAACACGGAATGGCCGATCCAACAATGAACATGTCACTAACTCACTGAAGTCGACAGTCCTCAAAACTCAACAAACGACAACAAGCGCTCGGATCAGAACGCTGAGGTGAATACGAGACAACTCCTACTCATGCAAATCAAGAAAACAAAGGTGTCTAGGAATTGACCAAGAGATAGACTGGAACTCGAACTAATGCCACCGGCAGATGCTAGCCAACAATAACCGCCTCATACCAACGGCAGTTGCTCAGTCAAAATGGGAGCAGTAAATGTACGCTGAACCTGAGGGAGAGATCAGGGCACAGTGGACCACAAGCTTCACCCCACCCCACCTCCACCTAGTCGCCGAATTAATAGTCAGCTCTTGTGTTAAGGTGAAGAAACCGGTAGAAATAGCTGTCCCATGGATACGCATATGTATAATCTGTGTTTCTATGTATTCTTTGTGGTCTCTCATGCTCTCAGCATTGAGTCATTAATAAAATATGTCAAGCTACATGGTATTAGAGTCGTAATAAGATATTAAGTCAACTGGTACAGGGAGATTGTATATTTCCAACCATGATTTTGATTTTTTTTTGCACAGCACCAACAAACAGCCCAAAACGAAGCGAACAAAAAAAGGAAACAAACTGTCTAAGAGCGAAAGAAAAGCATACAATCAAAAAAACACAGGAGACAGACCGCAACAGCCCCGGCCGCCAACAGGCCACCACAAGGCCAGTTGGAAACAACCCCAAACCCGCAGGAAGAGCCAGAAACAAACGCCCACGAGAAAGCCAAGCAGACACGGCTCACCCGAGGAACACAATACTGGAAGAAAACCAACAAGAGGCAGCAGGGAAACGGCCACCAGCCCAGGTAGATCAAAAATGGTAGGATGCTTTTGGCACCAAAGAAAGCACGCCCCAGAAATGGAAAAATTGGTTGTAACCGATGAATAGAGGGTATCTTGCCCGTCGGCCCAAAAAAGCCATATAACTGAAAGAACTTAATTTTTCCCATAATCCATGGTACCCTTAATGTAGCAGAGGATACGCTTAACTGAAGAGAAATCAGACAAATTCGGGCATGCATAGCCTAACAAACAATGTTGACTGTAAATAAATATCAAAACAGGCCATACTAAGATATTGAAGAGCTCCATCAATACCCAGAAACAATGTCACATCAGTATAGAGTGTACTATAAGATGAAGTAGTAGAAGGCACCATGGGTATGGACACAAGCTTAAGTTGATCCATATGAACACAACAGTGTAAACCAAAGGTCCATTGGGTTTATAAGAGAAACAAACCATAAGAAGTAGGAGACACCTGAATGCCCAAAATAAGAAAATTAAAGGGGACCAAGGTCCTTCACAACAAAAGTCTCGCCAAAGAGGAAATAGAAGACTAAATGAAAGCCAAATAATTTATGATGAGAACAATGTCATCTACCGAACACCGCAACGAAGCATAGGGAGCTTGGCATTTGTATTGATATTCAAATAATTACCGTAAAGGCCGAACTAGTATGGGATTAACATAGTTACTAGAATTTATTTGCTAAATTCAATCATAAGTTGAGTATTAGTTAAATGGTTAACAATTGTATAAAGAATGAGGTCCAGGGTTCAATAGCTACATAAAATATATTACACATTTTGATATTGTTTTTAACCCCATCCGGACTCTTTAGAATATGAGGGATTTCATGCGTGGAAGCAAAAACATTACATAAATAAAAGATTGATTAAATGATAAAGAAAATATTGCATAAATAGGGAAAAAAGACAAATCAAATATTGCATGAGAGAGAAAATATGTAATCAAATAAAGAGGAACTAATATTGAGGGAATCAAGTATTGAGAGAAACAAGTATGGGAAATAAAGAAAACGGGGAATTAGGAGGAGGTGGTTGATGGAACGGGAGAGGAGGAGGGAAATTGAGGAGAGAGAAATGGATGGTAGGAGGAGGGAATATGAGAGGAGAGAGAAATTAATGGTGAAAGAAACGTGGAGTTTAGGAGGATTTAGGTGTAGTTTAAGAAGAGACAATATTGAGGAATATTGAGGAAATTGAGGGGAGAGAAGAAAGATGATGAGAATGTCGAGTTAATGGTGAGTATATTAAACAAGAGAATTGAGACTTATATTGGTTAAGCAAGAATAGAGAAGAAAGACAAGGGTCGAGAAAGAAGAAGATAATTTAGAGCGTGAAGGCCCCATCTAAGGGTGATATTTTTTGTGATTTCTCCATTGTAAGTACAACTTTATACTCTCAACACGATTGCTCTTTCTATGATCGATTATAGTTTTACATGACTCTTAGTGATTGATTCTTTTCTTGAATTTATAACTTATTTGAGTATGAATACATTTAGATTTTGTCTATCTTGATTTATTAGTATTTTGTCTTGAGTATATAAATATGTATCTTTAGATTATGTTTATGAAATTATTATGATCTACCAATAATTAATCTCTCCTTTGAATTTATTAATCTTTTATAAACATGAATGAATATTTAGATTTGTGTTATTGAGTTATTATGCATCGATTTATAATGGACTATATCCAAAATCATCATTCATATGATCTTGCATTGTTTGCATATGATTATCAAGACAGTCATGATCATATTAGCAAGTGTGATGTTGAGTTAGTAGATGTTTGGATGGGAATGATGTTAAGGGAGCGCGGGCCATGTAACGGCATGGAACATACATTGATTCTAAAACATGATTAAGGTAGATGGATGTTGGGCATGAACGCGCAGCCATGAACGCATGGGACATCCGACACCTAGACCATGATGCATGTGAGATGGTAGTTGTGTTTTGGATGAGAATGTATGTTAAGGCGGAACGCGCGAGGCCATGTAACGGCATGGAACATACATTGAATTTGGAAACATTGGGTTAGGGTAGATGGATGTTGGGCGTGTAACGCGAGGAGCCATGTAACGGCATGAGACATCCTATCGACCCTAGACCGTGAGGGTGTGATTTATTTCTATCTTTGGCATCATTGAGTCTCATTCATATCATTGGGCATGTCATGATTTTATTTTCTCAT
The DNA here is from genome assembly GCF_041222555.1 of Hakea prostrata. Classification (NCBI taxonomy): domain Eukaryota; kingdom Viridiplantae; phylum Streptophyta; class Magnoliopsida; order Proteales; family Proteaceae; genus Hakea; species Hakea prostrata. The sequence continues at coordinate 31,667,242 of NC_142609.1, forward strand.
TTATGCATGTTAGTTAATTTATTTGTATAAGATTCTATTTAATTAAATATTAAATATAAAAAGAAAGGAAACGTGATATGTGTTAGGTTGTACCAAGCCCGAAACACCCCACCGGACGATGGACTGATCGGGGATGATGGATATTTGGAGGATGAAGATTAAGATCATGTCTACACATCTCTTAGGATAGATAAATACGAAATTTCCTATTAGTTGTAAATCTTGGATTCTAGACCTTTACTGGATTTCATTAAAATTATGAGACAATCATGGAAGCATTTTGATTATATTTGAATATTTCCGCGCGATCATTTGTAGTTTTGGTGGATTTTATTATTCACATTGTTTGTGGAAACCCTCTTAGTGTATTTTGGTTCACTACCTAAGTAACGTTGATCCTTGATCAATGACGACTTTCTCCTTACATGGAGATTGGGACGTTACATCTACACAGAGTAATGAAAGCAAGATGTGCCATTAGTCAGATATATGAATAAGAAGCTATCGAACATGCTACACTCAAAACCAACTCCAAAAGAAAGCCACTAAATCTGTCAAATCAAGCATGCAATGGTTGACAAAGGCTATATATGATCTATGAAGCTTGCACACATATGTAGGACTTGAAGAATCAATTAAACTAGGTGGCTGTGTCATTAAAACTGATGTGGTCAAAGAATCATGTAAGAACATGTCACATCCTCCAGCCAGTATTCATTTGCTTGAATACCTGGAGGAGTGATCCACAACCCAATAGATCAAGTATCAAACAATCACGAACCGCCATTCCGCACAATAGTCCAATCATGAACAAGAATAAATATATGTAAAAAATATTAACCAAGAAATATATCAAGTAACAAGGATCTCAAAATCAAATCAAAGTGCGGAAGTGATGACAAAACTATAGTAATCAACTAGAAAGGTTAATTATCATCAAAACTCATAAGTGTTACATCACGTATGTGTCCTTAAGTAAAATACAATTTCAAAACTCGAAAATCTCCGTATCACGAATGGTATAAATTAGCTCATGAGTAGAACTAATTCTGGTATGTGCAGTTGAGACACGAACATTCTTCACTGTGAAAGTCATAGTCCCCAAAATCTTGTACACCGTACGAATCAGTCACTGATATTTTATAATATTGAATTTTTGTGATATTTGGATCTACAACAAATTCTAAAACAACAAATTCCCGAAGGGTGAGCTCTAAAGAACTCAGTGAGTTCACAATCAGATAACCAATATCACAGTCTAATTAATACATCATATAGTGCAACATATCATGAAGTGGAATGCAACAATGCAACTATACTCTAATGGATGCTAGTCCCTATATGGTACACACGCATTAATACATGCTTTTGTTCGGTGATTTTGGGAACTCTATTAAAACCCAATTGACTTCTAATTTATGTCTATTGATCTTCTTAAATGATTAGGTTTATTTTGATTAAAATCACCCACTCGTGAGTGTGACTTTGTGGAACTTTTGAGAGCTTATACTAACTAGAAAGGCAAGGAATATACTTAACCTTATCTTGCATATTTAATTATGTTAATTAAATTTCATTCTTGATATCTTGCCTTACTTCATTATTTATTATCTTGTGATAATGTGTGGGACTTTGCACAGAATGAAAGGTAAGGAAGTATGTTTGCTTCCATTTTCAATATTCTTTGAATGATGATATGAGAATGTGTTGGGGATTGGTTTAGATGTGTTACATCAATGCTAGGTGTCTAGAAGTGTTTGGCTAAGTAACCTCATGAGTATTACTACCCTTCTGGCAAGGGTATTGAAGCTGGTTACCCGTGATGTTTGTGGCTGGGTCCTTAGTGTCAAGCAAACCCACTATCATCATAGAGCAGTAGGGTTGCATATAATAGATAATGGCTCCTGGAAGCTCAAGACCGGTAACCAACCTGTGAGAGGACATGGACAGCATCCTGTCCATTATATGTGGATGACCACTGGGTTAAGGAATGGGATCCAACAGATGCCTCCCATTGAGGATTCCATTCATAGGTGGGAAAGTATCGAAGCAAAAAGGCACTAGGCATGAGGAAAGATATTGGATACTAAACCGAGTTGGTTGGTGACATAAGAGAAGTATTTATACCACATGTAGTACAAGACTGTATAACTTTGTACTGGGCTAGGATTATCCTTGACACACGCCAAATCTCATACCAAATGGTAATGTGAGAGAGTGGTGACCTATACCCCAACCATGGTTTGACATGACTTTACCCAACAACTGCGAAAAACCCAATAGACCTCTTGTTGAGGGAGAGTGACTGAGACGGCCCAAAGGATATTGGTGTACAAACTTAATGCGTTTTTACCATAGAGACCTCATGATAGAGTTAGGAGCATAATATCATAATCATTTATATATCATATTATTACCATTAATTACATTATCGATATTCATGCTATATATGTGGTGTGGAATCTTGTGAACGATTGCATGATATGATGTTGAGTTGACCTCACTAAGTTTTGTTAAACTCATTCATTTTTATATATTTGTTTTTATTAGAATATACTGCAGGTAGTGAGGACTCCTTCCAAGTCGAGGATTTGTCGCCAGCAAACTTTCTTGAAGGAGTGACTGAAGAAGATGTAGACTTGCATGGAGCTTCTTGCCCATGCAAGGACTATTCTTATGGGGTTGGATTCCATTATGGAATCAGTTTGGTTTAAATTCCGCTACAACAAACTATTCTTCCTTCAAACTCTGATGTCCATTTTGATTAACTTTAGATAATGGATGATTGTAACCTTTTGAAAATTCAGATTTTATAACTTTATATTTGAACATGATTTATTCTTATCTTTTTAATTATGTTATATCATGTGTTGTATGGAATTGTTACTAAACCTAGGTCTTGTGGTGTATCATCCCCACGGGTATTCGGGTACGATTGGATCCGAATACCGCCTAATAGGCCTACTATATCACTACAAAAATTTAGGGTACCCATTGATGCAGGTTTCCATAACAATCACACAATTCAGATTGTGCTTCTTCCTGTAATTTTTTAGGGAGGTAGCAAAAGCTTAGCTACCAGCTCGTCTATAGTTCCAAACATAAATTTTCATGGGAAACACAAGAAGGTTAGGAGGCATCCTCAATATACTCCTTGCGTTGTCATGAGAGTTAGACTCCAGGGTAACCTGGATCTATAGAACCTGATACCCTTCCCATGTTTAGATCATCTAGATGTTTCCCACGTTCCGACCTCACTGCAAGTTGATTCACATCCAATTTTGTCTCTAGTACTAAGTCAACCAACATAAGCTAGAGATTATTAGGATTACAATTCTCTCTCTCCTCCAACGAGACATGTGGGTTATCGCAACAACCATCTCCTATAGTATTCTACATGTTTTTCACCAAGACAAGACATGTGGGTTATCGCAACAACCATCTCCTATAGTATTCTACATGTTTTCACCAAGTGTTGTGCATGCTTTAGATCAACAGGTACAAAATAAGCTCTAATTGTTTGTGTGAAATCCTGCAAAATCCTAACCCAAAAATCCATACTGTAGGTCCAAAACCCGGAGTGTGGGTAGAAGGCAAACTGTGGGCCACCCAAGTTGAGACCATTGGATAGGTTTCCGAACCAATGGAAATAGATGGAGATGATGCTGAGTTGGGAGTTGTGTTAGAATATGGAAGAAGATTTAACTTGGAATCAAGAATACGGTGATAACACATGTAGAAGGTTGTGAAAAATCAAGTAGAACTCTTCTGTAGCATAGAAAAGAATCCAAGACTGAGCTAGGGCATTCATGGCCTCAATTTCACTCCTGGAAGAAAAGTACCAGGGGTGGGTTGCCTGCCCTGGTCACCCTAGGCGACCCACCCAGCTTCGGGGGGGGGGGGGGGAAAAAAGTTATTTTTGAAAAAGTGATTTTTTAAGCCCTATTTAATGATTTTTCATGCTAAAACGAGTCATTATGTTCTAAAGCCCTCATAGAATGTGAGAGCTCCTCAAGAGAACCCTCTCCAAGGTGAAGGAAGGTGTGGAGATCATCCATCAAGGTTTCCAAACACTGATTGGCTTTCCTTAAAGGTTAGCATTCATCTTCTCATTCTATTTCTCTTCTTTTGATTGATTCCTCCTACGGCCAAGAGCTAGTTGAAGGTTTCTACTTGCTTTAATGACATAATTCTTCTATCCTCTTTACTTTAGAGTGAATCCCCATTCACTCTGGCTCATCCGTAAATCCTAGGATTAGTTTTCAGAGAAGACCTAATATAGGATTCGTTAGGTTTTCATTCTTTCTACTTTGATTAATCTCTAAACTATGTTAGATCATGTTTCAATATGATTTCGGAAATTTTAAAATTTCGGAGTGGTTTAGAACCCAAACGAGAAGTTTTTGTCGAATTGAGCCAAATTTGTCCATACACAGAAGGCTGGTTGATTGCTCTGGTTGCCCTAAGTGCTTGTGGCAACCCACCCAACCAACCCACCACTGCTAAGTTGGTTGTTTGTTTCTCTTTTAAACATCATACCTCCAAGGTTGTTTCTAACTTTAAACCAACATGTTAATAAGACCTTTTGGGAAGCGTGAACATATTCTTTGACCTAATTTACAAGGTTACAAATCGGTAGCAAGGTGAGGACGTTCACTTGCATATAACCATTGTTACATTCTTGATTGTTATGGAACTTGTTTTTATGATTACATATTATTGGTTTAGGGTTTAGGAATGATTATTATAACTCTAAAATTTCAGAATGTAGATGATAAATGATATATATGATCAACATGTGATTGTATGGATTAAAATTGACTTGTGACTTGAGAATGTGATTGAATCCATCTTATAATGTGAATGTACGTTGTGATTGGGGATTGGGGAATACCATTAGGGTGTTTATGTCTTAGGACATCAGTGGAGGTGGTATGGGACACAATCCTATGGTGCCCTTTGGTGCTTTTCACGATCATTGGATGTCATAACTAGAAAGTCTAGTTAAGTTTGGTTAGAAACCCCATCATGTCATACCATATTGGTGTGGGTATTGATGCTGAGCGACCCGTGATAGCAGTGTGGGGTGGTGGGAGCTCAAGATCGGTAACCAACCCGTGAAAGGATACAACCATGTTGTGAAGGGTCATTCATTGGCATGTAATAGACTTGTGCTTATGGGCACTCAAGACCGGTAGCAAACCCGTGAGAGGACATGAGAGCTTCCCATCCATTATATGTGGATGACCAATAGGGTTAAGGGTTAGTGTAGTTTCAGCTGGTTGATGCCGCAAGATACAATGACTCTTGTAGGGAAGGATACCAAACCAAGATTGTGAGATCCATGAGGGGAAGTATGTGAGCCTAGGTTGATGTGACCGAGTAGTTAACTTTCATTGGGCTAGGTATAACCCTGACACCCGTCAATACTCATACCAATGGTGGTGAGAGAGCAATGACTTAAACCTCAGCCATAGTGATAGTTTGAGAGGGATGCCTTCACCCCTTACCTGGGATCCCAAGACCGGTAACCAACCCATGAGAGATCAGAGTGAAGAGACCTACCCAGAGGAGGCTGGTGTTCTATCTTAATGTGTGTCTGCCATTAGAGACTAGCATCTGTTAGAGTATAGTTGCATTCTTGCATTTTGTCTCATTATCATATAGCATCATGTAATGTATTGATTTGAACTGTGATATTGGTTATTTGTTTGGGAACTAATTGCTGAGTTCTTTTGAGCTCACCCTTTAGGGAAATTTGTTGCTTTAGACTTTGTTGTAGATACAAATGTTACTGAAATCCAAGAATACGAAACACCTACGATCGATCTGTACGGTGTACAAGATTTTGGTGATTATGACGTTCAGGATGAAGAATGTTTGTATCTTGGTTTTCCCTACTAGAATTAGCTCAACTCATGAGTTGATCTATGCCGTTTACGATACAGAGATTTTTTAATTTAAGAAGTATATTACTTAAGGATACGTTCCTAATAACACTTAGGATATTTTGATTTTCTTTATTCTTTTCAGTTGTTTACTTTAGATTTCACATCACTTCCACACTCTGATTCTATTTTGAGATCCTTCTGAGATCCTTAACATTTTATTTAATTCTTTAATTATATTAATACATGATTTATTCTTGCTCATGATTGGACTATTGTGTAGAATGGTTAGTGATTGTTTGAGACCTGATCTTTGGGGCTGTGGATCACACCTACGGGTATTCGGGTAATTGAATACCGGCTGGGCGGCTGTGACAGTTTGTGAAACCAAGGTCTGCTTACCCAAGATGGTCACCTCATTATTAGTTCCCATAGGTTGCAGAATACCTTTTTGTGCAGTGTTCCCCAGAGACCTTCTCCTATTGGACTCTTCTTGATTGGAAGGAGTTGACCCATTTTTGGCACCCTTGAAACCTCCGATTTGGACTAGGATTCTCCCTCTTCGACAATTGGATTTGTAGAGCATAACATCTCAAATCTAGAGCCCAATTTCATATCAATCACACAAACCCTAGATTGAGTCGGATTTTGCAAAGCCCTAGCCTGACCACCATATCTAGCTCCAGCTACCCCTCCAATCGCTCCTATGGTATCCCCACCCCAAGGGCGATGAGAGTCCTTATGATACGACATCTGAACTTGCATCCAAGGTCTACACATGCCTTCTAAGACCTGGTTGACTTTATCATTCTCCTACATCAGTGGAACTTGTGCAACATCCCCTACTACTTGGATTATTGCTACCTCTTGACTTTCTTGTTGAATCATCGTACATGCTAACCCACTATATTTCTATGTGGACAACTAAGAAATCATTAAATTCTATGGATTCCCATGTAACAACTACACAAACCATGTAAGTATATTTCTATCCTACATGTAATTCATGGATTGTACTCCAATGAACTAAACACATAAATCCCCTCTTAGTTCATTATGATTAACAAATTAGTTGATTAGTGGCCAATTAATCAAAAACATGAAGAATAGAAGTAAAAACTCAATCAAAGAAAACAATATTCAAAATTATATTGATGAATTCAAGAGTGTTATTTTTCAACTCTAGACTTTGACTTTTCCTAGGTAAACTTCGATCGAGGTGGTCAAGACCATTCACAGTTGTTCAAGCTGGCGCTGTGGAAATTGAACGAGACAATGCACGCTTTAAAGTCAATGGACAACGGCTCAAGGTGTACCAGGATGGAGTGTTAGACTTCCCAAAGTTTGATATCACTTTGACATATCCCAAATGATGCACAGAGACAGTCTAGCTGAAGACTATAAAACAAGCACTACTTGGGAGGCAACCCAAGGGTGTTTTTATATTGCATTATATCTTTTTATTATTGCATTCTCTTCGTTAATTTGCATTGAGTTCTCAGGTTTTGCTATTTTAAATTTTGATATTTACTATTTTAAGCATAGATGGATGCTGATGATGACATAGAAGATGAGGATGAGAACAGTGCAAAGAATTGTGTTTATTGATCTAGCTATTTTCAGGGAAGTCTCCTTCATCTTACTTCACATCTTATTATGTTTCTTTCCCATTGTGTGCTGACATTTTGATTTTTTTTTGTTGTATTGAGGACAATGATCATTTTAAAGTTGGGGGTGGATAGCTAGGATTCATGTCTATGGGATGAGACTCACTATGCTGAAATTTTTTCAAAACAGAAATTTTTTTAGGTACAAAAGTAGAATTTTTCAAATCATTTCAAAACCTTTTATCAGTGGTTGAAGTTTACTTGTCTAGTTAATAGAGTAAAATAGAAGGCTTGTAAATCCCTAATCTTATTTAATATTTCATGTTTTATTGTATTCCTCTATAATTCTTTGAATATAATGACTTTGCTAAATATCAGATGAGTATGTGAATCACTTTAACCTTGATTATGTGACCCACCCTTTGAGCACTAAACCTTGCTATTGAGTTATTGTATTTAGGGATTTTCAAATGAGAATGCAACTTTTCTTGTTCAGTCAGCATATTAGAATCCACCAAGATTTTCTCTTGAGGCGAAATTCATGTGTACCATTAGGGATATGATAGAGGCCATTCTTCTTTCATTTAATTTTTATTTATTTTTTTTTTTTAAAAAAAAATCTCTTCTAATCTGTTCCACATCTACTATACCATGTTTCACTTCATGGAGATGTATATGGTTTATATGCTAGTATGTCATCGGCGACTCTCCCAAGTCGTGTGATCCCTTGAATAGACCGAAGGTGATATGGATTGTTAATAGCATGGCGAGGGTTAAAAGCATTGTGAGTAGATCTTCCTTGTAATTACGTGTAATGCCCCAATTCCCAATATGGGAAGTTAGGTCGATACTTTATCCAAGAATCGGTTTCCCTTAGGTAGCGAACCAGCCGTGATAATGGCCATAAATTAAACTCGAAGAATTTAGAATATTTAAGCAGCGGAAGTCTATTCTTAAATTGAAATATTTCCATTATTCTAAAATGTCCAATATAAATGGTTCGACTATTACATTTATCAAATAAAACATTTCATCACCAATTACATAATTATTTAAAGATAGATAAAAGCATATTTTATGACTTTAACAAATAATATATGAATGAGGTTCATCAGCAATATGGACTTCTTCTGTATCATGACCCAATTCTTCAAAGTCATGTCCTACACATTCACCATCTGGAGAAAAATATTGGGTAAGTTTTGAAAAACTTAGCAAGATCAAATCCAGCAAGATATCGACATGTTTGAAATAATGTATCAAAATAATACAATGCAATGAAATAAATAATGCAATAATGCTAATGTACAAAATGATTATTTATCTTTTTTGGAAACAATACGATGCCCCATGCCGTTAGATGGTCTGCACGCGTTATATAGCCTTGACATGCGTATCGCTCCATTTGGGATTCAACACATCATACCCCATGCCGTTACATGGCCTGCACGCATTATACAGCCCTGATATGTATGTTGATCCCTCCAGTGTTATCATGGATTTTCCCAATAGGAAAGGATGAAGATTGATCCACGCCGTTACGTGGCCTGCGCGCGTTACACAGCCCTATCAACCCATCCAATTCTCTATAGGACCATGATAAATGGAAATGTTTATGTCTTCTTCTTATAATGCAATATGCAATGCAATGCCAAATCTTGAAATTCATAGAAATTTATAAAAGACAATATTCATGGCAAGTCATAATATACAAAAAGAGATAGAATACAATGATTCAATTTTCATAGATGATAATGATTATCACTAGCAATCAAGATTAAGATGAAATCCAATGGTTCAATCTATAGATAACATATAGGATCTTCATTTGCAACATAAAATCAAATAACCCAATGATTCAAACGAGTAAATATACACGAAGGATTCTCACTAGCAATACATATCAATTACGAAATTATTCAAACAAGTGGATATAATGCAAGATTATCACTTGCCTTCACGATAGATTCAAGATTACGTTATTGCAATGCTTTGAGCGGTCCAAGAAAACACAAATTAATACAAACGATCACAGTGAAATGGATTCTGTTCAAAATCAAAAGAAACTTATAATTTCTAATAATTTTAGTGAGTTTTCTCACCCTCCCTCTCTCTCTCTCTCTCTCTCTCTCTCTCTCTCTCTCTCTCTGACTCTCCTCTGTGCTCGTCTCCCTACAAAAAAGGACAAAGCATATAAAGAAACATATAATTTAAGTTTAGTAATTCTAATATATATTAAAGTATATTCATGATATTAATTTCATAATAAGCATTTAACCTTCTTATGTTTTATTATTTTGATAAAAACGGATTCGAGTTTGCATTCTTTGCTTTTCTTCTCTTTCTCTTCTTAAAGTTTTGTTTTAATTAAGAAAATTAATAAAATTTATTAAATTCATTATACTAACTTATTATACTTATTTAACAGATTTCATAATTATTAAAATTAAGTGTAAATATAACAATAAATTACTTTATTCATTTTTGTTTTTAAATTCTTCATCTTTTTAGTTTAATTCATAATTTTTCTTACAAACTAGCAATAATAATGCTACAAATAATTTAGATTACATTATATATAACATTATATATATGGAATATAAAATACTACTATATAATATATTAGGGCTATACTATAAGGTAAATGACAAAAATACCCTTAGTAAAATCTAGGGGTATTACATTACGGGTCTCTATAGTTAATGCCACTGAGTGAGCTTTTTGGATTCTCACTGGGTTAACATTGCACAATTGGGGCTTAGGGACAAAGGCCAGCACAACGGTTGGATAGATAATTATTTGAGAGCCATGTTACGGGTGTAGGATATGTCTTGGGCTGCTTTTTGGGAGATGTGTTATCGTTTTGAGAATGAAAAAAAAATAACATATATATATGAAATTGCTATATTTTTTGCAAAAGGAAGAGAAAAGAAAAAATATATATATATGTTTAGTTTCAATGTTACCATCTCCATGTATGTATTTCATCTATTTTATCCCTATTCTATATTTCTTCCACTTTCACAAGTCCTTTTGACCTTGAATAAGTGATTGCTCTTCATTAGTGGAGAGAGGGATGATAGGGTGGACATATGAGAATTGACCTTGAAACTAGGGAGTTGTCGGTTGAATTTGGGATCTTAAACATGCATACACTTGATTGGTTAAGGTCTATACACCAAAGTTTTGATTTTGTGATCTATCTACTCATCTCTTATTTAGCTTATTTTATCCATTCCTTTGAATTATGGTTGAACTTGACTAAGATTGAATATTCAATCAAAATGAGAGTTTGTCTGATCCTGTTGCTCGAGGACTAGCAAATGTTAAAGTTGGGGTTAATTTGATAAGTTGATTTCATGCATATTATTTTAGACGTTTAATTTACTATATTTCCATGTGTTTATAATTGTTTTATATCAATTTACCCGAAGATGACATGAAAATGAATATGTTGCACCTTTTCCTTTTTTTCCGCTAAAAGGGTCATTTTATAACGAAAATAAGAAAAAGAAAAGAAATACAACAATTAGTACCTACCTTGCTCACCCGCAACAACAGTTGCCCCCAATACACCCTTCCTCACTGGTTCCTACTCATAATTGACAACAACTAAGTCACCGAAACGAAATGTAGGACGTCTAGATGCATCCAAATCAAGATCTTTAAGAAAAGCTTCATAACAATAGTTACATAGCAGCACTATCCTCTCCCAATGGGAGGCTCTGATGCACTATGGATACTTTCGCTAAAGCTGCACCTACCTTCTTGAATTCCTCTGCTATAGAAACCTTTTTACTTGTTACTACTTTCTTCACTGCGTGAGCCTTCTTCTTCGGACGACCAGGTTTTCGACAAGGAGAACCTTCAGCCCGCACTGATATAGACGAAGACGAAAGTGGAAGAACTACTTTCAATTGCAAAGTCTCATCATTGGCCGAACTCTCCAGCCTGGCCGAATTTTGATTGGCCCCACAATAGTCCAAATCATCCTCCGTAGTTCCTTCAATGGCAGAACTTCCAATAATATTTGCAACTTCAGGTCCCACCAATGAACACTCCAAAGAAGGGTTTCCAATTTGCATAGAACTCTTACCTGCAACAAGCACTTTTTGAAATTCAAAAGGAGTGGCCGAACCACTTTCGAGCTTATCTGTAGGTCCCACTAGTGAACTCCCCAAAGGAAGTTTACCAATTGAATTAAAACACTTTGCCGCATCTAATGAATTTTGAATTTCAAAACTAGAGCCCACGGCCAAAGAAGCTACTTCAAAATTATTCAAATTCTGTTGGGCCCCGCATGACCCCACTTGAAGCTCCAAACTAGAGTTCACGTGCAATGCAGTTTCTTCCAATTTAATCGAATTTTGTTGCGTAGAAAAATCTTCCACATAAACCGAATTCTGTTCCGCAGAAGAGTCTTCCACTCTAACCAAATTCAGCAGGGCCCCACAAGGCCTCTCATGAAGCTTTTCAAACCGTTCAAAAGAGCCAATATCCTTAGTGGCCGAATTAGGTGGAAGTTGGTTAGTCGTGGGACCAACAGAGGTAACTACGTTCTTTGAAAGATTACCAACCAACATCGAACTCTTGCCTTTATCTAAAATTTTTTGAAGTTGAAAAGGATCACTTTGAGAGAGAGAAAGATCAAGAGAAGAGTTCTCGCTAGACGCGATCACCACATCAGAGGGAACCAACCTTGTAGATTTGAAATTTGAATTGAAATTTGAAATTGAATTTGCTGCACCCTCATTGGATGAAATAGAGTCCTCCAAACCCGCCACCTCTAGAGCCACACGAATCTGATGTTGGAGTGAGCTTGGAATCTGCACTCTCACACCGTCAGTAGGAATCCCATCCACAATAGGATTATCTATTTGGAGGTTTTCCACAGGAACGATAGAGGGTTGAACCTACAAACCATCCACAGAATCGTTTGAAGCAAACCTACAATGAAGACCCAGGTGGCCTTCTCGATTACACCGTGAGCACCGCAGAATATCATCCTCAAAAATTACCTTCTGAAGAAAACTAAAAACTCGAAGAGTTTCTAGTTCAAGGCGCTCAATCTGAACCACATTCACTCGAATAGCATCGACCTCCAATTCAACCAAAATTCGAGCATAATGACCAATAGAACCAAGACGAGTTCGTCTATCAAGAGAAACAGGTCTCCTAACAGATTTTGCTATAAAAAGAAGCACTTTCTCATGCCAATACTCAAGAGGTAAATCAGGGAAATGAACCCACACCAACTTACCTGCTGGTTGAGGAGAGTGGATATTAAAATCCTGCCTCCATTGTTGAAAACGAATGTATTGCTTTCCAACATTTCAAAAACCTCTGCACCACACCTCAATCATATCTGCCTCACTATGAAACTGAAAGATGATAAACCCTTTCCCCAATGAATGTAAGATCACCCCTTGAGACAATTTCCAAGCACCCCTAGCTAGCTCTCACAATTCATCCATGGTAGTGATGCGAAAATTAGCTCGCCCAATCAATGAAAAACGGAACTGATTTCATTGCAGCTCGTATTCCTGTTGCGGGATTACAATCCTGCGAAACTTACCCGCTTGTATAGGAGAAGGGAGGGAATCGATCTCAGGCAACAACGAACTCCCCACTACTCCCGCATAAGATTTATCCCCATTGGTAGGCACCCTGGAGGCTTCAAACGCAGGAAGACCGATTCCCTAGGCACCTCCGAATTTCCTAGAGCTTCCATCTCCTCCATCTCATCTCCGTGTAAATCACATTAGTTAGCTCCCTAATCACAACTCTTTGATAAAACTAAATTACTAATACGCCGCTGAGTGATCTATTATAGTAGATCTAGCTTCAATCTTGACAATTCTAGCACCGATGGCATTGAAAAAGGGGTGCAACACGAGGACACCCTTTCCTTTAATTTCTATAATTTTGGTGATTTTATATATTTTCTAGCCAATTCTAATTAAGATTTATTAGTTTTACATGTAGGAAATTATCAATCAATTCTATAGAGGTATTATTGGAAAATTCTGTAAAGATAGTCCTAATGGAATCAGGCTGGAGATTTTATTCCACTCTAGAAAGGAAAGTCTTGTTCATCAAGTTATAGTACACTCCAAAAGCTTACTCAAGTAAAAAACATGGAGCGAATGAGTCATTGTATGCTTCAATATTTTAGTTCCTATTTGGGACTTGATCAAAGAAGGAAAAAGAGGAAACAAAATCCTATTCAAAGTTTTTAAGAGAAAAATCCCGTTTTTGAGTGTCTTTGTCAAGTTTCGATCAAGTCCTTCATCGGATGCTCATCCGGTGTCCGATCAAGCTATTTTTTGGAGGAGAGCTTCAAGACTTCTTCATATTCAAATCCAACGTTGGGATTGTGAATTTGAGATCTCTAAGTTAGTCCGATTTTATGCCAAAACCCTTCTTGGCTGAGTCAGATAGGAACTTTGATTTTGATTCAATCTCTGATTAATCTAGGAAATTACTCTATAAAAGGAGAGCCTACTCCAGCAAGAGTGGAACATTTTTGGGAGCTTTGGAAGAGCATAGAGAACCTTCTTGGAGCTTTTGAGGAGTGTAGAGGACGATTTTTGGAAATGTTGGTTGGCTTTTGAGATCTGAAGGTTGGGAATAAGTTTTTCTTCATCTTCTTTCAATATTCTCAAACTCTTCTGTGATGTTTTTAATTTCTAGTGAACTAATTTAATTTTTCTAGGGATCAGATGTAGCCTATCTTTGAATTTCCACTCTTGAATTCATCATTAGAATTTTGAATATTGTTTTATTTGATTGAGTTTTACTTCTATTCTTCATGTTTTTGATTAATTAGCCACTAATAAACTGATTTATGTGTTTAGTGTATTGGAGTAAAAGTGATAAATTACATGTAGGATAGAAATATACTTATATGGTTTGTGTAGTTGTTACATGGGAATCCATATAATTTAATGATTTCTTAGTTGTTTTAACCCACATAGAATATAGTGGTTAGCAATTGAGGGAATTTTTATTAGTACTCAAGAGACACTAGTAGATAGGGAAGGGAATCTTGACTATCAATAAGAAAAACATATTTCAGATTATAAAGATGGATCAAAGGGTGGGAATGCTTAGTTATGGTGAAATATGACCTCTAGATTTTTAGTTATTAATAAATCTAAATTTATTTGATTTGCATTATAGGGTAGCATAATTTTCTTTATTATTTTTTCATATAAAATTGGTATAATTAATTTGGTACTTAATCTATAGTCCTCAGGGAACAATTCTTTTATCATTATATTACTTGCTACGACAACGTACACTTGCATTGTTATTTTTCACAACAAGTTTTTTGCGCCATTGCCGGGGAATAGAGGATTCTCAAATCATTAAATCTGTTTAGTTCATTGTATAAAGGAGAGCATACTCCAGCAATAGAGGAGGTTTTTCGGGAGCTTTGAAGGAACATAGAGAACCTTCTTGGAACTTTGGAGGAGCATAGAGGACGAATTTTGGAGATGTTGGATGGCTTTGGTGATTTGAAGATTGGGAATAAGTTTTTCTTCATCTTCTTTCAATATTCTCGAACTCTTCTGTGATGTTTTTAATTTCTAGTGAACTAATTTAATTTTTCTAGGGATCAGATGTAGCATATCTTTGAATTTCCACTATTGAATTCATCATTATAATTCTGAATATTGTTTTATTTAATTGAGTTTTTTACTTATATTCTTCATGTTTTTTATTAATTGGCCACTAATCAACTTATTTGTTAATCATAATGAACTAAGAGGGGATTTATGTGTTTAGTTCATTGGAGTAAAGCCATGAATTACATGTAGGATAGAAATATACTTACATGGTTTGTGTGGAATCCATAGAATTTAATGATTCGTTAGTTGTTTCAACCCACATAGAAATTTGTTCATTTAATTTAAAGTTGAGGGTGGATGGCTAAGATTCCTATCTATGGGATGAGACTCACTATGCTGAAATTTTTTTAAGACCAGAATTTTTTGTTCAAAAGCAGAATTTTTCAAGTAATTTCAAAAAATTTTATCATTGGTTGAAGCTTACTTGTCTAGTTAGTAGAGTAAAATAGAAGGAAGTTATGACATGTAAGTCTCTAGTTTTATTTAATATTCATCTTTTAGTTGTGTTCCTCTATGGTTATTTGAATATGATGACTTTGCTAAATATCAGATAAGTATGTGAACCACTTTAACCTTGACCAAAAAACTTATTGTATAAAATAACAATGCAAGTGTACGCTGCTGTAACAAGTAATATAATGATAAAAAATTCGTTCACTAGCGGACTATAGATTAAGTACCAAATTAACGATACCAATTTTATTCAAACAAATAATAAGGAAGGTCTAGCGGTGGAGGAGTATTTCGAAATGAAGTTTCTGCAGTGGTTTTCAATTTCAATATTTTTTTAGATGTTAAAACCTACTTTGAGGATGAATTGGAAACTTTCATTCACGGATTACGTTGGGCAATGCATTTAAAAATTACAAAGCTTTGGATTGAAAGTGATTCAAAAGCTGTGGTTACTTTAATATAGCAGAAGAAAATACCTTGGTATATCTTTCATATGTGGAGAGAGTACAAGAATATTTGCTGAATATAGATTGGAAGATTTCACATTGCTATCGTGAAACTAATACAGTGGCAGGTTTTTTGGCAAATTCGACAGCTAGGACAGGAACTTCTGATATTAACATTCCTTGGTCAGCTTAAATCCTTAATAAACTTGGTGTGGATGCCTTTAGATGTCTTATATTTCCTTTTATGAGTTAGTGGTTTTTTAACCTGAATAGGAACCAGTGAGGAAGGGTGTATTGCGGGCAACAGTTGTTGCGGGTAAGGGAGGTTGGTTCCTCTTAAGGTACTAATTGATGTATTTTTAATATTTCATCTTTGCTTAATATAATGATCCTTTTAGTGGAAAAAAAAACAAGGAAGAGAATTATTCTAGACTATAATGCAAATTGAAATTGAAATTGAGGTCTGTTAATAACTAAAAACCTAGGGGGTCAAATTTCATCACAACTGAGCATTTCCACCCTTTGATCCATGTTTATAATATGAAATATGTTTTTCTCATTGATAGTCGAGATTTCATTCCCTATCTACTAGTCTCTCTCAATACTAATAAAAATTACCGTAATTGTTAACCCACTATATTTCTATGTGGGTTAAAACAACTAAGAAATCATTAAATTCTATGGATTCCCATGTAATAACTACACAAACCATGTAAGTATATTTCTATCCTATATGTAATTTATGGCTTTTACTCCGATGAACTAAACACATAATCCCCTCTCAATTCATTATGATTAACGAATCAATTGATTAGTGGCCAATTAATCAAAAGCACGAAGAATAGAAGTAAAAACTCAATCAAAGAAAACAATATTCAGAATTATATTGATGAATTCAAGAGTGAAAATTCAAAGATAGGCTACATCTGACTCCTAGAAAAATTTAATTAGTTCATACTAAAAATTAAAACCATCATAGAAGAGTTCGAGAACATTGAAAGAAGATGAAGACAAACTTATTCCCAAGCTTCAGATCTCCAAAGCCAACCAACGTCACCAAAATTCGTCTTCTACACTCCTCCAAAGCTCCAAGAAGGTTCTCTATTCTCCTTCAAAGCTCCCCAAAAACCTTCTCTATTGCTGGAGTATGCTCTCCTTTTATAGAGTAATTTTCTAGATTAAACTCAGAGTTTAAATCAAATTCAGAGTTCCTATGTGACTCAACCAAGGATGGTTTTGGAGTACAAATCAGACTAACTTAGAAATATCAAATGCATAATTCCACCGTTGGATTTTAAGAACAAGAATTCTTGAAGATCTCCTCCTAAAAGCAGCTCGATCAGACATCGGATGACCATCCGATGAAGGGCTTGATAGAAACTAGACAGAGACACTCAAAAAAGGGATTTTTCTCTTAAAAACTTTGAATATGATTTTTTTTCTTCTCTTTTTCTTTCTTTGATGAAGTCCCAAATAGGAAATAAAATATCGAAGCATGCAAGGACACATTCTCTCCATGTTTTTGACTTTCCTTTGAGGAGGTGGAATAAAATCCAGCTTAGTTCCATTAGGACTTTCTTTACAGAATTTTCCAATAAAGTCTCTGCAGATATGATTGATAATTTTCCACACTAAGAGTAATAAATCTTAATTAGAATTTTCTAGGAAATATATAAAATCATCAAAATTATATAAATTAAAGGAAGGGTGCAACATATTCATTTTCATATCATATTAGGGTAAATTGATATAAAACAATTACAAACACATGGAAGGATAGTAAATTAATCGTCTAGAATAATATTCATGAAATCAACTTATCATATCGTACACTGCTCCTTAAGATAGCCAAATTTACCATATGCATAGCACAAATGATCCATGGATTAATACAAGATTTGACGAGCCGACCCTTCAAGATAAATTATGATAGCAGAGGTTTGGTGATATCCACTTCAATACAGACACTAGCAAATTTACCCCCTCAAAGCCTGCATTGTCATAGTTTATCCACCTTGATTACTTTCCCTACTCAGCTCACTAGGCTCTAAAGAAAGAGGGTATTGAAGAATTAAATTGACACCCCTAAGGAATCTCACCCAAACAATGAGTTTCTTTAGAGTCACCTCATCTGGTTTAAAGTTTGGTTCCCAATGCCTCACAGAGGGATAATAATCCGAGATTAACCAAAGCTGTCCATGAGATTCCTTTGATAATCTTCCTTTCTCCCAAATTTGACAATGTAATAAGCATTCCTTAAGTCAATAAGGTCCAGAGATCCACTCGGTTCCCAGAGCACATTAATTCTTCCAAATAGAGTCTTATATCCCACCATCTTTCCTACAAGTTTGATGATCAAAGATTGCTTCCAGGGTTCCTGAACTCTCACCTATTCAGCATTTGACAAGATAATGGTAGGGCATAACCTCTCTTCCCCTTCACTACGCTCTGATTCCTCTTCATTATCAGTTTCCCAGTTAGCTGAATCCCCAATAGAGAATCCCTCGCCATCAATCCCATTGCCTTCTTCCATCATTTCATCTATATCTTTGTTTACCTGACATCCTGTTAGCGTTTTGGCCTATGTTTTCCCCAGTAAGGGCTCCTGGAGGATATCTTCATATACTTTTCTTTTGATCTTCTCGTTACTCCAACGAACCTGATCTAGTTCTTCCACAGTAGCATTCCCTTGCTCTTCGATAGAAACGGTTCCTCCCGGCTACATTCTGATCCTAGGCAAAGTTATCAAGAATGATCAGAGTATGTTTAATTTATTTTTCAACTCTGACTTTTTACTTTTGAATTATTTACTTTTCATTAATTTTACCACTTTTGGTTTGTAATTCATCTTTTAAAATTTGGTTTAAAATTAATCTCAATTACATCTTTTTTTTTTTTTTTAATCTAACTCTCCGGTTTATGTATTCTATTATTTATGCTTTGGATTTTTTTAATTTATTTTTGTAATTATTTTCCCAATTTTGCGTTTTTTTATATGTTTTTTTCCAAAAATTAATTGATTTTAACATTTACAATTGACTTCTCCAACTTCTATATGTTTTTTTTCGCTAAAAGGATCATTATATTAAGTGAAGAAGAAATATTAAAATACATCAATTAATACCGTATAAGGAACCAACCTCCCTTACCCGCAACAACTGTTGCCCCCAATACACTCTTCCTCACCGGTTCCTGCTCAGATTAGAAAACCACTAACTTTTAAAACAAAATCTAGGACGTCTAGAGGCCTCCACATCAAATTCATTAAGGATTGAAGTTGACCAAAGAATGTTAATATCAGAAATTCCTGTTCTAATTGCCGAATTTGCCAAAAAATTTGCTACTATATTAGTTTCACGATAGCAATGTGAAATCTTCTAATCTATAGTCAACAAATATTCTTGTAACTCTCTCCACATATGAAAGATATACCAAGGTATTTTCTTCTGCTGTATTAAAGTCACCACAGCTTTTGAATCACTTTCTACCCAAAGCTTTTTAATTTATAAATGCCTTGCCTAACGTAATCCGTGAATGAAAGTTTCCAATTCAGCCTCAAAGTTGATTTTAACATCTAAAAAAATACTGAAATTGAAAACCACCGTAGCAACTTCATTTCGAAATACTCCTCCACCGCCAGACCTTCCTGGATTGCCTAAAGAAGATCCATCAATATTTAGTTTAACCCAACCTACAGCAGGAGGACACCAAAAAATTTCTTGTGGAGGAGCAGCACTAAAGACAGAGAAGTGATGGCCCAGTCTTCTTGCATCCGAAAAAAATGGTAGGAGTTACTTTTCTTCCATCAATTTTAAAGCCAAACTGTACGAAGTCTGAAAAAATTAAACTCACCACTTCATTAGTCCCGAGATTTAAATTTTCAAACCGGATTTGATTGCGGGCCATCCAAAGAAAGTATTAAAGCTTCTCCACATCCATTAATCCAAGCTGTAAAGGAGTCTGTGAAGCCTGGTGTTTTCCAACTATAACCAAACTTTGCTGCAAAAGTTTCTCCACATCCACGTGAAAATGAACAGTGAATAAAGAGATGTCCTATGTCCTTTGAAGCTTTACCACATAGATTAAGAGGCTAGCATAATGAGCAGTGAATAAAGAGATGTCCTATGTCCTCTGAAGCTTTACAAAAGTCTCCAATAGAAAATTTGTTATCTAGGCTGCAAAGAAGTCTTCTAAATACTTTTAATCCATTCCGGTTGTTTTTTTCCATTGCCGGGAATTGAACCCGGGTCTCCTGGGTGAAAGCCAGATATCCTAACCACTGGACGACAATGGATTAATATAAAAAATTATATAAAATATTTATGCATACCACAAGATTTGCCATATAAAATGTATATGTATCTCCAACTTCTATATGTTATGAATATCATTCCCAGTAGTCACCAGAAAATCATGATTTGTATTAACAAAGGAATTAGGTGATTATTTAAAGAACCAAATGGTTTACAATTGGAAGAATCATGATAGTAAAAGATCCTATATTTCCCACTGTTTGGATTGCTTTACTGATAGCGATGCGCAACTTGTGGTAAAAAAAATGTGGTCCTATGGATGTTGGGTGGTCAAATTTTGGTTTTTTTCTTTTTAATTCACCTAAGGATATGGGTATATATATCCATCTTTTTGTTTTAAAAATCCACTTGCCTCACTTCCAGAAAAAAAAAAGACCGCTTGATATTCTGTAATAAAAGTTAGTAAAGAAAAATAAATTAAATAAATTCAGAAATTTGTATATTAAATGCTTTTGGTGTCCTACCCAATCGAATCTGGATTATTCTAGTAAAGTTGGAGAGGAATTCTCTTCCATGATTGGACCTGTTGCATGCTTAGTGAGTTTTATGATAGACGAGCCTATCATTATTGTCAGTCCTCCCATGTGCCTGAGAGTGTAGCATTTCTAGAACATCAAGAACTGATCAGCCAATCTGTTTCCAAGCAAGTTGGAGAAGTCACCATCAATGTTCAACTACCAAGTCCTAACTAACTCTATAAATACTAGAAGAGGCATGTCTCCCTCCTTAAGACTTCAGTGTTTTCAAGTACTCATAAATCGAGGTCCAACAATGATGAAAACCTTGGCAACAGTTGCACTCGGGCTTGGTATGGTAGTTTTAGTGAACTGGACTTGTTTGTGTTATGCAGATTTGCAGATAGGCTATTACAATGGCAGATGTCCCAACAATGGTACAAATGTTGAGGAGATCGTCCAAAATGTTATCTCTTCGCAGTATGCATCGGACGTAACCGTAGTTGCTGCAATGCTACGCTTGCAATTCCATGATTGCTTTGTCAAGGTAAGAAACTCGCAAGAGTGCCAACTGAAACTATCTGTCTGTGCTACTTACAATCAGGCTTGTTTATCTATATTAATATCAATTTTATCTGAATAGGGATGTGATGCATCAATACTTTTAGACGGAAACACAACTGAGAAGACTGCACCTCCAAATCTAAATATCCAAGGTTATGATGTCATTGACAAAGTGAAAACCGTACTAGAAGATAAATGCCCAGGAGTTGTTTCTTGTGCTGATATCATCGTCATGGCTGCTAGAGAAGCAGTTGTGTTGGTACACTGTTTATAAATTATGCTTTCTTTCTTATCATAATAGCAGAGGTGGTTAAGAATCTTTGATAGGTTTCAATGAAAGAATTTTTGATGTCATCATACATGTTGAGGCATTTGAGTTATACACAACTTATGTTTGAATATATGCTACTGCTTAGTTATAACCAATAGTGTAATGGGTCTTATGGGATAATCCATTAACTATAAAACTTAGCATTGTCTACAATACTAGTTAGAAACATTATTCCAAACTAGATACTTATGGTGTAATTCTTTAACGGAACCCTTGTGCCTAAACACTAATGCTGAGTATACATAGTACATGCAAGGAGTTCTGTTTGACACTTCTTGATTTTGTCGTGAAATGAGTTTATGTAGGGTGGCGGACAAACTTTTAATGTAACAACGGGGAGAAGAGATGGTCTGATTTCAATAGCAAGCGAAGCTATGGCTCTAATACCTCCAGCAGAAATTTCGGTTGGTGATTCTATTACTGCATTTGGGAATCTAGGAATGAATGTTTCAGACATGGTTGCTCTCATTGGTAAGTAAACAAAGAAAACATATATACCCTTTTGATGGCCTTTGCATGCAAAAAGAGACCATTCTCTAAGATAAAGAACATTACACTTCTATATTTTATGAGTTCAGATTCTTTCCACCCAACTTAACCTTCCACCTATACACACTCACATGAGTATGGGACCCATACACTCATGCTTTGTCTGTGTCAGAATAGGGCTGTGGAGATAGGCTCGGTGGAGAGGATCTTCACTAATATCTAAACCTGCACAAATGAATATGGTATTAGACAGTTACTTTCATGCCTTGGAACTAATGTTAAATAGGTCTCATACTGGGTTTATTTGTGACTCTCAGGAGCTCACAGTAGGGGTATCACATTGTTCTTCCTTTAGTGATCGTCTCTACAGTTACAACAACACTGGAATGGCCGATCCAACAATGAATCATGTTCTACTTAACTCATTGAAGTCGACATGTCCTCAAAACTCAACAGACGACAGCATAGCTGCTCTGGATCAGAATTCGCTGAGTGTGAATACTGTAGACAACTCCTACTTCATGCAAATTCAAGAAAACAAAGGTGTTCTAGGAATTGACCAAGAGATAGACTTGGATACTCGAACTAATGCCACCGTGCAGATGCTAGCCAACAATAACTCGCTCTTCTATACTCAACTGGCTGTTGCTCTAGTCAAAATGGGAGCAGTAAATGTACTGCTTGAACCTGAGGGAGAGATCAGGGCATCGTGTGGATCCACTAATGCTTCACCTCCACCTCCACCTAGTCGCCGTTAATTACTTAGTCTGTATCTTTGTGTTAAGGTGAAGAAACCTGGTAGTTTATATAGCTGTCCCATGGTATACTGCATTATTTTATAATCTTGTGTTTCTATGTATTCTTTCGTGGTCTTCCTCATGCTCGCAGCTTATTGAGTTCATTAATAAAATATTGTATTTTTTAAGTCTTATCATGGTATTAGAGTTTGTTAATAAGATATTAAGTCTTATTACTTGGTACTAGAGATTTGTATATTTCCAACTTCTTATTTTGATTTATTATTTTTTTGTGCATCTATGCACCAATCTAAATCTATTTTGGCCCAAATTTCTTGAAGTCTGAACTAAAATAAAGGGAAACATATATCTGTTTTATAGTATATTGCGTAATAGATAAATGTCATATTTGATCATATAAAATACACATGTGAGTACTAGATCTTTCCGCAACAGCCCTCGTGCCCTCTCTAACTTAAGGCCAGCTATCAAGGCCATGTTTGGAATACAAACTTTCAAACTCTCTTCTAGGAAGAGCCTTAGTAAACAAATCTGCCCACTGATGTAAAGCTCAAAGCAGACTAATAGGCTTCGCCCGAGGAACACTAATATCTTGTAGAAGAAAACTCAACAATGTAGGCTATCTATAGTAGAAATCATGGCCCTATACTCGGCCCTAGTGCTAGATCAATAAATGGTAGGATGCTTTTTGGCACTCCAAGAAATGCAATTTGCCCCAAGAAATGGAAAAAAATCCGGTTGTATACCGATGAATAGAGGGATATCTTGCCCGATCGGCACCAAAAAAAAAGCCATATAACTGAAAAGAACTCTAATTTTTTAACCCATAATCCATGGTACCCTTAATGTAGCAGAGGATACGCTTGACTGAAGAGAAATCAGCCAAATTCGGGCATGCATAGCCTGACAAACAATCTTGACTGTAAATAAATATCAAAACAGGCCATACTAAGATATTGAAGAGCTCCATCTGTACCCAGAAACAATGTCACATCGGTATAGAGTGTACTATAAGATGAAGTAGTAGAAGCCACCATGGGTGTGGACACAAGCTTAAGTTGATCCATATGAACACAACAGTGTAAACCAAAGATACATTGAGTTTATAAGAGAAACAAACCATAAGAAGTAGGAGACACCTAAATGCCCAAAATAAGAAGATTAAAGGGGACCAAGGTCCTTCACAACAAAAGTCTCGCCAAAGAGGAAATAGAAGACTAAATGAAAGCCAAATAATTTCTGATGAGAGCAATGTCATCTACACAGAGTAATGAAAGCAAGATGTGCCATTAATCAGATATATGAATAAGAAGCTATCGAACATGCTACACTCAAAACCAACTCCAAAAGAAAGCCACTAAATCTGTCAAATCAAGCACGCAATGCTTGACAAAGGCTATATATGATCTATGAAGCTTGCACACATATGTAGGACTTGAAGAATCGATTAAACTAGGTGGCTGTGTCATTAAAACTGATGTGGTCAAAGAATCATGTAAGAACATGTCACATCCGCCAGCCGGTATTCATTTGCTTGAATACCTGGAGGAGTGATCCACAGCCCAATAGATCAAGTATCAAACAATCACAAACCGCCATTCCGCACAATAGTCCAATCATGAACAAGAATAAATTAATGTAAAAAATATTAACCAAGAAATATATCAAGTAACAGGGATCTCAAAATCAAATCAGAGTGCGGATGTGATGACAAAACTATAGTAATTAACTAGAAAGGTTAATTATCATCAAAACTCTTAAGTGTTACATCACGTATGTGTCCTTAAGTAAAATACAATTTCGAAACTCGAAATCTCCGTATCACGAATGGTATAAATCAGCTCATGAGTTGAACTAATTCTGGCATGTGCAGTCGAGACACGAACATTCTTCACTGTGAAAGTCATAGTCCCCAAAATCTTGTACACCGTACGAATCAGTCACCGATATTTTATAATATCGAATTTTTGTGATATTTGGATCTACAACAAATTCCCGAAGGGTGAGCTCTAAAGAACTCAGCGAGTTCACAAACAAATAACCAATATCACAGTCTAATTAATACATCATATAGTGCAACATATCATGAAGTGGAATGCAACTATACTCTAATGGATGCTAGTCCCTATATGGTACACACACATTAATACATGCTTTTGTTCGGTGATTTTGGGAACTCTATTAAAACCCAATTGACTTCTTATTTATGTCTATTGATCTTCTTAAATGATTAGGTTTATTTTGATTGAAATCACCCACTCGTGAGTGTGACTTTGTGGAACTTTTGAGAGCTTATACTAACTAGAAAGGCGAGGAATATACTTAACCTTATCTTGCATGTTTAATTATGTTAATTAAATTTCATTCTTGATATCTTGCCTTACTTTAGTATTTATTATCTTGTGATAATGTGTGGGACTTTGCACAAATGAAAGGTAAGGAAGTATGTTTGCTTCCATTTTCAATATTCTTTGAATGATGATATGAGAATGTGTGGGGGATTGGTTTTGAGACTTAGATTCTCATATATCTATTTACCAACTAGGGTTGTGGGTTCACCCATTACCCTAGTTAACTTACATGAGTATGCATCTAGGCCTAAGTACATCAATGCTAGGTGTCTAGAAGTATTTGGCTAAGTAACCTCATGAGTACAACTACCCCCCGGCAAGGGTATTGAAGGCTGGTTAACCTGTAATGTTTGTGGCTGGGTCCTGAGTGTCAAGCAGGCCCACTATCATCATAGGGCAGTAGGGTTGCGTATAATAGATAAGGGCTCCCGGAAGCTCAAGACCGGTAACCAACTCGTGAGAGGACATGGAGAGCATTCTGTCCATTATATGTGGATGACCACTGGTTTAAGGAATGTGATCCAACATATGCCTCCCGTGGAGGATTCCATTCATAGGTGGGAAAGTATCGAAGAGAAAGGGCACTAGCCATGAGGAGAGATATTGATACTGATACAAGTTGGTTGGTGACATAAGGGAAGTATATACCATATGTAGTACGAGACTGTATAACTTTGCACTGGGCTAGGATTATCCTTGATACATGCCAAATCTCATACCAAATGGTGATGTGAGAGAGTGGTGACTTATACCTAACCATGGCTTGACAGGATTTTACCCAACAATCGCGAATAACCCAATAGACGTCTCTTGTTGAGGGAGAGTGACTGAGACTGCCCAAAGAAGATTGGTGAACAAACTTAATGTGTTTCTACCATAGAGACTTCATGATAGAGATAAGAGCATAATATCATAGTCATTCATATATCATAACATTATCATTAATTACATTATCTATATTCATGCTATATGTGTGGTGTGGAATCTTGTGAACAAATGCATAATACGATGTTGAGTTGACCTCACTGAGTTTTGTTGAACTCATTCATTTTTATATATTTGTTTCTATTAGAATATACTGCTGGTAATGAGGACTCCATCCAAGTAGAGGATTCGTCGCCGGAAAACTTTCTTGAAGGAGTGATTGAAGAAGATGTAGACTTGCATGGAGCTTCTTGCCCATGCAAGGACTATTCTTATGGGGTTGGATTCCATTATGGAATCAGTTTGATTTAAATTCCACTACAACAAACTATTCTTCCTTCAAACTCTGATGTCCATTTTGATTAACTTTAGATAATGGATGATTGTAATCTTTTGAAAATTCAGATTTGATAACTTTATATTTGAACTTGATTTATTCTTGTCCTTTTAATTATGTTATATCATGTGTTGTATGGAATTATCACTAAACCTAGGTCTTGCGGTGTATCACCCTAAGGGTATTCGGGTATGACCGGATCCGGCTGGGTGGGGTGTGACAAAAGTGACTTTGATATTCTTATTAAAGAGGATGAACCAAATACCGCCTAACAGGCCTACTGCATCACTACAAAAATTTAGGGTACCACTGATTTTCTTGATAACTTGTTTTGCTCTAGACCCATTTATGTGGGTTTCCATAACAATCACACAATTCAGATTGTGCTCCTTCCTGTAATTTTTTAGGGAGGTAGCAAAAGCCTGGCTACCAGCTCGTCTATAGTTCCAAACATAAATTTTCATGGGAAACACAAGACGGGTAGGAGGCATCCTCAATATACTCCTTGCCCTGTCATGAGAGTTAGATTCTCTGGTAACCTGAATCTCTAGAACCTGATACCTTTCCCATGTTTAGATCATCTAGATGTTTCTCACGTTCCATCCTCACGGCAAGTTGATTCACATCCATTTTTGTCTCTGGTACTAAGTCAACCAACATAAGCTGGAGATTATTAGGATTATAATTCTCTCTCTCCTCCAACGAGACATGTGGGTTATCGCAACAACCATCTCCTATAGTATTCTACATGTTTTTCACCAAGGTCGTGCACGCTTTAGATCAACAGGTAGAAAATAAGGTCTAATCATTTGTGTGAAATCCCGCAAAATCATAACCCGGAAATCCATACTATAGGTCCAAAATCCTGGAGTGTGGGTAGAAGGCAACTATGGGCCACCCAAGTAGAGACCATTGGATTGGTTTCCAAACCAATGGAAATAGAGCGAGATGATGTTGAGTTGGGAGTTCTGTTAGAATATGGAAGAAGATTTAGCTTGGACGTTGACGGACTTGGTAGATTAATCAAGAATATGGTGATAACACATGTAGAAGGTCGTGAAAAATCAAGTAGAACTCTTCTGTAGCATAGAAAAGGATCCAAGACTGAGCTAGGGCATTCATGGCCTCAATTTCATTATTGGAACAAAAGTACCAGGCATGGGTTGCCTACCCTGGTCACCCTAGGCGACCCACCCAGCTTCGGGGGGAAAAAGGGTATTTTTGAAAAAGTGATTTTTTAAGCCCTATTTAATGATTTTTCATACTAAAACATGTCATTATGTTCTAAAGCCATCATAAAATGTCAAAGCTCCTCAAGAGAAACCTCTCCAAGGTGAAGGAAGGTGTGGAGATCATCCGTCAAGGTTTCCAAACACTGATTCGCTTTCTTAAAGGTTAGCATTCATCTTCTTCATTCTATTTCTTTTCTTGTAAGTGATTCCTCCTACGGCCAAGAGCTAGTTGAAGGTTTCTACTTGCTGCAATGACATAATCCTTCTATCCTCTTTACTTTAGACTGAATCCCCATTCACTCTGGCTCATCCGTAAATCCTACGATAAGATTTCAGAGAAGACCTAATATAGGATTCGTTAGGTTTTCATTATTTATCCTTTCATTAATCTCTCAACTATGTTAGATCATGTTTCAGTATGATTTCAGAAATTTTTAAATAATTTCGAAGTAGTTTAGAACCCAAATGAGAAGTTTCTTGTCGAATTGAGCCAAATTTGTCCATACACAGAAGGCTGGTTGATTGCTCTGGTTGCCCTAAGTGATGCACCCAAGCTTTGGTAGATTCATGGCCGGGTTGGTTGCTTGCGACAACAAACCCAACCTACCCACCCACTGCTAAGTTGGTTGTTTCTAACTTTAAACCAACATGTTAATAGGACTTTTTGGGAAGTGTGAACATACACTTTGACCTAATTTACAAGGTTACAAATCGGTAGCAAGGTGAGGACGTTTACTTGCACGGAACCGTTGTTACATTCTTGATTGTTATGGAACATGTTTTTATGATTACATATTATTGTTTTAGGGTTTAGGAATGATTATTATAACTCTAAAATTTCAGAATGTAGATGATTAATGATATATATATGATCAACATGTGATTGTATGGACTAAGATTGACTTGTGACTTGAGAATGTGATTGAATCCATCGTGTAATGTGAATGTAGGTTGTGGTTGTGGATTGGGGAATACCATTAAGGTGTTTATGTCTTAGGACATTAGTGGAGGTGGTATGGGACACAATCCTATGGTGCCCCTTGGCGCTTTTCATGATCATTGGATGTCATAGCTAGAAAGTCTAGTTAAGTTTGGTTAGAAACCCTGTCATGTCATACCCTATTGGCGTGGGTATTGATGCCGAGCGACCCGTGATAGCAATGTGGGGTGGTGGGAGCTCAAGATCGGTAACCAACCCGTGAAAGGATACAACCATGTTGTGAAGGGTCATTCATTGGCATGTAATAGACTTGCGCTTATGGGCGCTCAAGACCAGTAGCAAACCCGTGAGAGGACATGAGAGCTTCCCATTCATTATATGTGGATGACTAATAGGGTTAAGGGTTAGCGTAGTTTCAGCTGGTTGATGCCGCAAGATACAATGATTCTAGTAGGGAAGGATACCAAACCAAGATTGTGAGATCCATGAGGGGAAGTATGTGAGCCTAGGTTGATGTGATTGAGTAGTTGATTTCCATTGGGCTAGGTATAACCCTGACACCCGTCAATACTCATACCAATGGTGGTGAGAGAGCAATGACTTAAACCTCAGCCATAGTGATAGTTTGAGAGGGATGCCTTCACCCCTTACTCGAGATCCCAAGACCGGTAACCAACCCATGAGAGATCAGAATGACGAGACCTACCCAGAGGAGGTTGGTGTTCTATCTTAATGTGTGTCTGCCATTAGAGACTAGCATCTGTTAGAGTATAGTTGCATTCTTGCATTTTGTCTCATTATCATATAGCATCATGTAATGTATTGATTTGGACTGTGATATTGGTTATTTGTTTGGGAACTAATTGCTGAGTTCTTTTGAGCTCACCCTTCAAGGAAATTTGTTGCTTTAGACTTTGCTGTAGATACAAATGTTACTGAAATCCAAGAATACGAAACACCTACAATCAATCCGTACGGTGTACAAGATTTTGGTGATTATGACGTTCACGATGAAGAATGTTTGTATCTTGGTTTTCCCTACTAGAATTAGCTCGACTCATGAGTTGATCTATGCCGTTTACGATACAGAGATTTTTTAATTTAAGAAGTATATTACTTTAAGGATACGTTCCTAATAACACTTAGGATATTTTGATTTTCTTTATTCTTTTCAGTTGTTTACTTTAGATTTCACATCACTTCCACACTCTGATTCTATTTTGAGATCCTTCTGAGATCCTTAACATTTTATTTAATTCTTTAATTATATTAATACATGATTTATTCTTGCTCATGATTGGACTATTGTGTGGAATGATTAGTGATTGTTTGAGACCTGATCTTTGGGGCTGTGGATTACACCTACGGGTATTCGGGTAATTGAATACCGGCTAGAAGGCTGTGACAGTTTGTGGAACCAAGGTCTGCTCACCCAAGATGGTCACCTCATTATTAGTTCCCACAGGTTGCAGAATACCTTTTTGCGCAGTGTTACCCAAAGACCTTCTCCTATTGGACTCTTCTTGATTGGAAAGCAGTTGACTCATTTTTGGCACCCTTGAAACCTCAGATTTGGACTAGGATTCTCCCTCTTCAACAATTGGATTTGTAGAGCTTAACATTTCAAATCTAGAGCCCAATTTCATATCAATCACACAAACCCTAGATTGAGTCGGATTTTGCAAAGCCCTAGCCTGACCACCACTTCTAGCTCCAGCTACCCCTCCAATCGCTCCTATGGTATCCCCACCCCAAGGGCGATGAGAGTCCTTATGATACAACATCTGAACTTGCATCCAAGGTCTACACGTGCCTTCTAAGACCTGGTTGACTTTATCATTCTCCTACATCAGTGGAAGTTGTGCAACATCCTCTACTACTTCGATTATTGCAAGTACCTCTTGCCTTTCTTGTTGAATAATCGTACTTGCTAACCCACTATATTTCTATGTGGACAACTAAGAGATCACTAAATTCTGTGGATTCCCATGTAACAACTACACAAACCATGTAAGTATATTTCTATCCTACATGTAATTCATGGATTGTACTCCAATGAACAAAACACATAAATCCCCTCTTAGTCCATTATGATTAACAAATTAGTTGATTAGTGGCCAATTAATCAAAAACATGAAGAATAGAAGTAAAAACTCAATCAAAGAAAACAATATTCAAAATTATATTGATGAATTCAAGAGTGTTATTTTTCAACTCTAGACTTTGACTTTTCCCAGGTAAACTTCGATCGAGGTGGTCAAGACCATTCACAGTTGTTCAAGCCTTCCCACATGGCGCTGTGGAAATTGAACGAGACAATGCACGCTTTAAAGTCAATGGACAACGGCTCAAGGCGTATCAGGATGGAGTGTTAGACTTCCCAAAGTTTGATATCACTTTGACAGATCCCAAATGATGCATAGAGACAGTCTAGCTGAAGACTATAAAACAAGCGCTACTTCGGAGGCAACCCAATGGTGTTTTTATATTGCATTATATCTTTTTATTACTGTATTCTCTTCGTTAATTTGCATTGAGTTCTCAGGTTTTGGTATTTTAAATTTTGATATTTACAATTTTAAGCACAGATGGATGCTGATGATGACATAGAAGATGAGGATGAGAACAGTGCAGAGAATTGTGTTTATTGATCTAGCTATTTTCAGGGAAGTCTTCTTCATCTTACTTCACATCTTATTATTTTTCTTTCCCATTGCATGCATTTGACATTTTGATTTTTTTCGTTGTATTGAGGACAATGATCATTTTAAAGTTGGTGGTGGATATCTAGGATTCATGTCTATGGGATGAGACTCACTATGCTGAAATTTTTTCAAAAACAGAAATTTTTTATGTTCAAAAGTATAATTTTTCAAATCATTTCAAAACCTTTTATCAGTGATTGAAACTTACTTGTCTAGTTAATAGAGTAAAATAGAAGGAAGTTATGACTTGTAAATCCCTAATCTTATTTAATATTTCATGTTTTAGTTGTATTCCTCTATAATTCTTTGAATATAATGACTTTTCTAAATACCAGATGAGTATTTGAATCACTTTAACCTTGATTATGTGACCCACCCTATGAGCACTAAACCTTGCTATTGAGTTATTGTATTTAGGGATTTTCAAATGAGAATGCAATTTTTTTTGTTCAGTCAGCATATTAGAATCCACCAAGATTTTCTCTTGACGCAAAATTCATGTGTACCATTAGGGATATGATAGAGGCCATTCTTCTTTCATTTAATTTTTATTTATTTTTTTATTTTTTTAAATAATTCTCTTCTAATCTGTTCCACATCTACTATACCATGTTTCACTTCATGGAGATGTATATGGTTTATATGCTAGTATATCATCGGCGACTCTCCCAAGTCGTGTGATCCCTTGAATAGACCGAAGGTGATATGGATTGTTAAAAGCATTGTGAGTAGATCTTCCTTGTAATTACGGGTCTCTATAGTTAATGCCACTGAGTGAGTTTTTTGGATTCTCACTGGGTTAACAATGCACAATTGGGGCTTAGGGACTAAGGCCAGCACAACGTTTGGATAGATAATTATTTGAGAGCCATGTTACGGGTGTAGGATATGTCTTGGACTGCTTCTTGGGAGATGTGTTATCGTCTTGAGAATGAAAAAAGATAACATATATATATATATATATATATATATATATATATATATATATATATATATGAAATTGCTATATTTTTTGCAAAAGGAAGAGAAAAGAAAAAAATATATATGTTCAATTTCAATGTTACCATCTCCATGTATGTATTTCATCTATTTTATCCCTATTCTATATTTCTTCCACTTTCACGAGTCCTCTTGACCTTGAATAAGTGATTGCTCTTCATTAGTGGAGAGAGGGATGATAGGGTGGACATATGAGAATTGACCTTGAAACTAGGGAGTTGTCGGTTGAATTTGGGATCTTAAACATGCATACACTTGATTGATTAAGGTCTATACACCAAAGTTTTGATTTTGTTATCTATCTATTCATCTCTTATTTAGCTTATTTTATCCATTCCTTTGAATTATGGTTGAACTTGACTAAGATTGAATATTCAATCAAAATGAGAGTTTGTCTGATCCTGTTGCTCGAGGACTAGCAAATGTTAAAGTTAGGGGTAATTTGATAAGTTGATTTCATGCATATTATTTTAGACGTTTAATTAACTATATTTCCATGTGTTTATATTTGTTTTATATCAATTTACCCTAAGATGATATGAAAATGAATATGTTGCACCGTTTCCTTTAATTTGTATAATTTTGGTGATTTTATATATTTTCTAGCCAATTCTAATTAAGATTTATTAGTTTTACATATAGGAAATTATCAATCAAATCTATAGAGGTATTATTGGAAAATTCTGTAAAGATAGTCCTAATGGAATCAGGCTGGAGATTTTATTCTACTCTAGAAAGGAAAGTCTTGTTCATCAAGTTACAGTGCACTCTAAAAGCTTATTCAAATAAAAAACATGGAGCAAATGAGTCATTGTATGCTTCAATATTTTATTTCCTATCTGGGACTTGATCAAAGAAGGAAAAAGAGGAAACAAAATCATATTCAAAGTTTTTAAGAGAAAAATCCCGTTTTTGAGTGTCTTTGTCAAGTTTCGATCAAGTCCTCCGGTGTCCGATCAAGCTATTTTTTGTAGGAGAGCTTCAAGACTTCTTGATATTCAAATCCAACGTTGGGATTGTGAATTTGAGATCTCTAAGTTAGTCCGATTTGTATGCCAAAACCCTTCTTGGCTAAGTCAGATAGGAACTCTGATTTTGATTTTCTTCTCTGAGTTTAATCTAGGAAATTACTCTATAAAAGGAGAGCCTACTCTAGCAAGAGTGAAACATTTCTGGGAGCTTTGGAAGAGCATAGAGAACCTTCTTGGAGCTTTGGAGGAGTGTAGAGGACGAATTTTGGAAACGTTGGTTGGCTTTGGAGATCTGAAGCTTGGGAATAAGTTTTTCTTCATCTTCTTTCAATGTTCTCGAACTCTTATTTGATATTTTTAATTTCAAGTATGAACTAATTTAATTTTTTAGGGATCAGAGGTTGCCTATGTTTGAATTTCCACTCTTGAATTCATCAATATAATTTTGAATATTGTTTTCTTTGATTGAGTTTTACTTCTATTCTTCATGTTTTTGATTAATTGGCCACTAATCAACTGATTTGTTAATCATAATGAATTGAGAGGGGATTTATGTGTTTAGTTTATTGGAGTAAAAGTGATAAATTACATGTATGATAGAAATATACTTACATGGTTTGTGTAGTTGTTACACGGGAATCCATAGAATTTAATTATTTCTTAGTTGTTTTAACCCACATAGAAATATAGTGGGTTAGCAATTGAGGGAATTTTTATTAGTACTCGAGAGATACTAGTAGATAAGGAAGGGAATCTTGACTATCAATAAGAAAAACATATTTCAGATTTTACAGATGGATCAGAGGGTGGGAATGCTTAATTATGGTGAAATATGACCTCTAGGTTTTTACCTATTAATAAATTTAAATCTAAATTTAATTTCAATTTACATTATAGGGTAGAATTATTCTCTTTAGTATTTGTTCAAATAAAATTGGTATAATTAATTTGGTACTTAATCTGTAGTCCTCGAGGGAACGATTCTTTTATCATTATATTACTTGTTACGACAGCACACACTTGCATTGTTATTTTTCACAACAAGTTTTTGGCACCATTGCCAGGGAATAGAGGATTCTTAAATCATTAAATCTGTTTAGTTCATTGTATAAAGGAGAGCATACTCCAACAATAGAGGAAGTTTTTGGGGAGCATAGAGAACCTTCTTGGAGCTTTGGAGGAGCGTAGAGGACGAATTTTGGAGACGTTGGGTGGCTTTGGAGATTTGAAGCGTGGGAATAAGTTTTTCTTCATCTTCTTTCAATATTCTTGAACTCTTCTGTGATGTTTTTAATTTTTAGTATGAACAAATTTAATTTTTCTAGGGATCAGATGTAGCATATCTTTGAATTTCCACTCTGGAATTCATCATTATAATTCTGAGTATTGTTTTATTTGATTGAGTTTTTACTTCTATTCTTCATGTTTTTTATTAATTGGCCACTAATCAACTTATTTGTTAATCATAATGAACTAAGAGGGGATTTATGTGTTTAGTTCATTCGAGTAAAAGCCATGAATTACATGTAGGATAGAAATATACTTACATGGTTTGTGTGGAATCCATAGAAATTCGTGCATTTAATTTAAAGTTGAGGGTGGATGGTTAAGATTCCTATCCATGGGATGAGATTCACTATGCTAACATTTTTTCAAGACCAAAATTTTTTGTTCAAAAGCAGAATTTTTTCAAGTCATTTCAAAGCTTTTTATCAGTGGTTGAAGCTTACTTGTCTAATTAGTAGAGTAAAATAGACGGAAGTTATGACATGTAAGTCTCTAGTTTTATTAAATATTCGTCTTTTAGTTGTGTTCCTCTATGGTTTGTTGAATATGATGACTTTGCTAAATATCAGATGAGTATGTGAACCACTATTTTGACCAAAAAACTTATTGTATAAAATAACAAGGCAAGTGTACACTGCTGTAACAAATAATATAATGATAAAAAACCGTTCACTAGAGGACTATAGATTAACTACCAAATTAATGATACCAATTTTATTCAAACAAATAATAAGGAAGAGAATTATTCTAGACTATAATGCAAATTGAAATTTAAATTGAGATCTGTTAATAACTAAAGACCTTGGGGGTCAGATTTCCTCATAACTGAGCATTTCCACCCTTTGATCCATCTTTATAATATGAAATATTTTTCTCTGATTGATAGTCGAGATTTCCTTCCCTATGTACTAGTCTCTCTCAGTACTAATAAAAATTACCTTAATTGTTAACCCACTATATTTCTATGTGGGTTAAAACAACTAAGAAATCATTAAATTCTATGGATTCCCATGTAATAACTACACAAACCATGTAAGTATATTTCTATCTTACATGTAATTTATGGCTTTTACTTCAATGAACTAAACACATAAATCCCCTCTCAATTCATTATGATTAACGAATCAATTGATTAGTGGCCAATTAACCAAAAGCACGATAAATAGAAGTAAAAACTCAATCAAATAAAACAATATTCAGAATTATATTGATGAATTCAAGAGTGGAAATTCAAAGATAGGCTACATCTGACTCCTAGAAAAATTAAATTAGTTCATACTAGAAATTAAAACCATCATAGAAGAGTTCGAGAACATTGAAAGAAGATGAAGAAAAACTTATTCCCAAGCTTCAGATCTCCAAAGCCAACCAACGTCTCCAAAATTCGTCATCTACGCTCCCCCAAAGCTCCAAGAAGGTTCTCTATCCTTCAAAGCTCCCCAAAAACCTTCTCTATTTTTGGAGTATGCTCTCCTATTGTAGAGTAATTTCCTAGATTAAACTCAGAGTTTAAATCAAACTCAGAGTTCCTATGTGACTCAACAAGGATATTTTTGGCGTACGAATCGGACTAACTTAGAGATATCAAATGCATAATTCCACCGTTGGATTTTAAGAACAAGAAGTCTCGAAGATCTCCTCCCAAAATCAGCTCAATCAGACACCGGATGGCCATCCGATGAAGGGCTTGATGGAAACTTGAAAGACACTCAAAAATGGGATTTTTCCCTTAAAAACTTTGAATATGAAAATTTTGGACCATTTCTCGATTTGTGCGTGTCATCCTTGCGCAGGGGCCATGCTAATCTTCTCTTTATCGTTCCAATTTTATCGGATGTACCCGAAGAGACTTCTATATGTTATGAATATCATTCCCAGTAGTCACCAGAAAATCATGATTTGTATTAACAAAGGAATTAGGTGATTATTTAAAGAACCAAATTTTTGGAAACCAAATGGTTTACAATTGGAGAATCATGATTGTAAAAGATCCAATATTTTCCACTGTTTGGATTGCTTTACTGATAGCGATGCGCAACTTGCGGTAAAAAAAAAATGTGGTCCTATGGATTTGGGTGGTTAAATTTTGGTTTTTTTCTTTTTAATTCACCTAAGGATTTGGGTATATAAACCATCTTTTTGTTTTAATAATCCACTTGCCTCACTTCCAGAAAAAAATTCCACTTGATATTCTGTAATAAAAGTTAGTAAAGAAAAACAAACTAAATATATTCCGAAATCTGTATAGTAAATGCTTTCGGTGGCCTACCCAATCGATTCTGGATTATTCTAGTAAAGTTGGAGAGGAATTCTCTTCCATGATCGGACCTCTTGCATGCTTAGTGAGTTTTATGATAGAGGAGCCTAGCATTATTGTTAGTCCTCCCATGTGCCTGAGGGTGTAGCACGGGCAGGTTTGTGTCAAACCAACTGTGAAAGTGAAAGGAATGATAGAAAGGATCTGAACTCATTGTAGCATTGCTGTCAAGCTTCTGTTAAGAGTCAGTTCTTGCTT
Organism: Hakea prostrata; assembly: GCF_041222555.1. Taxonomy (NCBI): domain Eukaryota; kingdom Viridiplantae; phylum Streptophyta; class Magnoliopsida; order Proteales; family Proteaceae; genus Hakea; species Hakea prostrata. Next base: position 31,704,441 of record NC_142609.1, read on the forward strand.
CTAACATTTTCATTCTTAATATTCTTCCAACCAAAAAATTAATAAAATAAAATGAAAACTCAAGTCAAACCCCCTAAAAATAAAATTCGTGCATTCCCCTAGGATTTCAGTTTATTTTTCTGCTTCATTCTTACATGATTGCACGTCTACGCTGCATTTCTAGAACATCAAGAACGGATCAGCCAATCCGTTTCCTAGCAAGTTGGAGAAGTCACCATCAATGTTCAGCTACCAAGTCCTAACTAACTCTATAAATACTAGAAGAGGCATGTCTCCCTCCTTAAGACTTCAGTGTTTTCAAGTACTCATAAATCGAGTTCAAACAATGATGAAAACCTTGGCAACAGTTGCACTCGGGCTTGGTATGGTAGTTTTAGTGAACTGGACTTGTTTGTGTTATGCAGATCTGCAGATAGGCTATTACAATGGAAGATGTCCCAACAATGGTACAAATGTTGAGGAGATCGTTCAAAATGTTATCTCTACGCAGTATGCATCGGACGTAACCATAGTTGCTGCAATGCTACGCTTGCAATTCCATGATTGCTTTGTCAGGGTAAGAAACTCGCAAGAGTGCCGACTGAAACTATCTGTTTGTGCTACTTACAGTCAGGCTTGTTTATCTATATTAATATCAATTTTATCTGAATAGGGATGTGATGCATCAATACTTTTAGACGGAAACACAACTGAGAAGACTGCACCTCCAAATCTAAATATCCGAGGTTATGATGTCATTGACAAAGTGAAAACCGAACTAGAAGATAAATGCCCAGGAGTTGTTTCTTGTGCTGATATCATCGTCATGGCTGCAAGAGAAGCAGTTGTGTTGGTACGCTGTTTATAAATTATGCTTTCTTTCTTATCATAATAGCAGAGGTGGTTAAGAATCTTTGATAGGTTTCAATGAAAGAATTTTTGATGTCATCATACATGTTGAAGTATTTGAGTTATACACAACCTATGTTTGAATATATGCTACTGTTTAGTTATAACCAATAGTGTAATGGGTCTTATGGGAGAATCCATTAACTATAAAACTTAGCATTGTCTACAATACTAGTTAGAAACAGTATTCCAAACTAGATACTTATGGTGTAATTCTTTAACGGAACCCTTGTGCCTAAACACTAATGCTGAGTATACATGGTACATGCAAGGAGTTTGGTTTGACACTTTCTGATTTATGTCGTGAAATGAGTTTATGTAGGGTGGCGGACAAACTTTTAATGTCACAACAGGGAGAAGAGATGGTCTAATTTCAATAGCAAGCGAAGCTGTGGCTCTAATACCTCCAGCAGAAATTTCGGTTGGTGATTCTATTACTGCATTTGGGAATCTAGGAATGAATGTTTCAGACATGGTTGCTCTCATTGGTAAGTAAACAAAGAAAATATATATACGCTTTTGATGGCCTTTGCATGCACAAAGAGACCATTCTCTAAGATAAAGAACATTACACTTCTATATTTAATGAATTCAGATTCTTTCCACCCAATTTAACCTTCCACTTACGCACACTCACATGAGTATGGGGGACCCATACACTCACGCTTTGTCTATGTCAGAACAGGGCTGTGTTGGTCCCACACTCATGTGAGTATAGGTGGATGAGTTGAGGGCATAGGCTGGGTGGAGTGGATCTTCACTAATATTTAAACCTGCACAAATGGATATGGTATTAAACAGTTACTTTCCTGCCTTGGAACTAATGTTAAATAGATCTCATACTGGGTTTATTTGTGACTCTCAGGAGCTCACACAGTAGGGGTATCACATTGTTCTTCCTTTAGTGATCGTCTCTACAACTACAACAACACTGGAATGGCCGATCCAACAATGAATCATGTTCTACTTAACTCACTGAAGTCAACATGTCCTCAAAACTCAACAAACGACAACATAGCTGCTCTGGATCAGAATTCGCTGAGTGTTAATACTGTAGACAACTCCTACTTCATGCAAATTCAAGAAAACAAAGGTGTCCTAGGAATTGACCAAGAGATAGACTTGGATACTCGAACTAATGCCACCGTGCAGATGCTAGCCAACAATAACTCGCTCTTCTATACTCAACTGGCTGTTGCTCTAGTCAAAATGGGAGCAGTAAATGTACTGCTTGAACCTGAGGGAGAGATCAGGGCATCATGTGGATCCACTAATTCTTCACCTCCACCTCCACCTAGTCGCCGTTAATTAATTAATCAGTCTCTTTGTGTTAAGGTGAAGAAACCTGGTAGTATATATAGCTGTCCCATGGTATACTGCATTATTGTATAATCTTGTGTTTCTATGTATTCTTTTGTGGTCTTCCTCATGCTCTCAGCTTATTGAGTTCATTAATAAAATATTGTCTTTTTTAATTCTTATCATGGTATTAGAGTTTGTTAATAAGATATTAAGTCTTATTACTTTGTACCAGGGAGATAAACTTCAATTATTGCAGCCCACATATCATTCTGCCTTGCTGTGGAAGCCGACAATCTTGCCACCAGTCACTGGGAATGAGAATTTGCATGGTTCTTTGTTCCATACAATATGACTTGTTGGTTTCTATTTATTGTCAGTGACTGGACAAAGATAGTAGAGGTGTCAATGGGCTGGGACCACCCTAAAGATTGAAATTGAAACCCAAGCCCTACCCAACCATGTCAGGTCTAAAATCCCCAACCTGGCCTACCTTGATTAACCCTGATAAGGCGGGTAGGGTCAGGTTGGCCCTAATTAACCCTAATAGTGTCGGGTTGACTCTGATTTACACTGACCCTCACCCTAACTTTTATTTTTGATTGGTTAATTAATAATAGAGCAAATTGCACTGGCACCTCAAAATGGAGGCCTTAAAGCACTGACACCCCATTTTATGTTTAAAAAACACAGAAACCCCAAAAATTGGATTTTCAATAGATATATTTGTCAAATTTATCACTGAAAACCGTTAAATCACTGTTTATCACTGGTTATATCCCTATAATAAACAATATCTGAAAGGTTTTCAATGATAAATTAGACAAATATATCCAATAAAAATTCAATTTTGGGGTCTCTATGCTTTTTAACATAAATTGAAGTGTCAGTGCTTTATGGCTTCCATTTTGGGGTGCCAATGCAATTTACTCTTAATAATATAAAACACACTCTCCCACTTTTGTAAGCATCTGCCATTGATTGCTCCTATGAAAAAATCACCTAACTGGGTAAAAGATAAAAATGAGAAAAAATATAGCATAAGATATGAAGAAACATATTTAGATATTTAGGGAAAGCATACATGAATATTGATTTGGGAATGTGAGATTTGTGAAAATATATTTAGATATTTAGGGAAAGCAAGCATGATTATTAATTTGGAATTGTTTGTAGAAATATATTAGATATTTACCATTGATTGCTCCTGTTAAGGAAATATATTTTAGTATCTACCATTAATTGCTCCTATAATGGAAAATATTGTGGAAATATATCTTTAATATCTACCATGGATTGCTCCTATAAGGAAAACATACATTGATTGCTTTTATTTATTATCCGCTATTGATTGCTCCTATTAAGGAAAGCATACATTGATTGCTCTTATTTAGCATATACTATTGATTGCTCCTGTTAAGGAAAACATATTTGATTATTGATTTGGGAACGTGAAATTTCTGGAGATATGTTTAGATAATTTATGGTTAGTGGAATATTGAGATTGTTAGTTACCAAAAGAGAAGGGATACTCGATTGTAATTTACCAAAGCAAAAAGATACTTGATTTGTTTAAAGCCATTTTAAAATTTAAATATAGCTTTAATTAAATTAAACTAACATCGGGTCATTTTGGCTGGGCTGTGGGCTAAACTCGAACCTAACCCAACCCTATTTAGGGTTGATTATTTTGTCACCCAAACCTGCCCTCCAAGGTGAAAAAATTGGGCTAGGATCGGGCAAGGGTTAGGGCGGGTTTGGGTGGTCTAGGTCAACAGGGTTTTAATAACACCATAAACAGATAGTGTCACATCCACCCAAGCTGGTATCAAATCCACCTGAATACCCAAGGGAAGTGATCCACAGTCATAAGATCAGGTTCACCATACAATCAACAAACCAACCCACATAATAACATAATCATGAGTAGAAGAGTAATAAATCCAACATAATTAAATGTCTAAGTCTTAAGGAAGTCTCAAAAGAATCTCAAAATGAAAGGAAGAGTGATCAAAACTGAAAGATTATATTTGTCAATGTTCTCTCTAAAAGTCTTGATACTATATGATTAAATAAGAAAATATAGAAATTATCCCTATTAGAGCCACCACACTCTCAAACATGGTCTCTTGATGCTTAGAAGGGTTGGACTTCATAGGAGTAGTCTAAACAAGGGCACGAGTCTCCATGTGCCTTGAAGTTCTCTCCTGTTGGTTCATCGTACTATTCTGCTAGTGTTGAACTCCCCAAGAAAATGATTCTCTTATACCGTGCAAAGCATTATAAAAAGAAATTTTCATAAGGGATGAGTTCTACCGAACTCAACGAGACAATCAACAACATATACCCACATAATGAAGAACATTAAAGAACGAATGATGATGAATGCCATGCCATGCAATGCAATGCAGTGTACACACCTAAACTCTAACCATGAAATTAACTAAGTAGACAAGCATTAAGGTATGCCACCAGCCTCCTCTGGATAGTTTCACACAAACCTCAATAGCTCTGTACAACTGGGCGTTAAAACTAAGGTATAGGGATATCATTCTACTCATTGACCATGGCTAGGGACTAGGCCACACTCTCTCACCACTACCATTGGTATGAGAATTGGCATGTGGCAAGGCAATACTTAGCCCAATATAGAGTTGCCTATTTAATCACATTGTTATAGGTTCAAACACCTCCCCTATAGCATCAACCAACTCGGTTCAGTGTCTTTCCCTATCTAGGGTTGCTATATCCTATGGCTCCAACTAACTTAGAGTATCCTTAACCCTATTGGTCATCCACATATGATTTGGGGGGGGGGGGGGAGCTCTTGTGTCCTCTCACGGATTTGTTAGCCGTTTTAAGCGCCCATGAGCACAATCCTACCATATGCAACCCTATCAATGAATGGCCCCCATAGTGCAGTTGTGTTCTCTCACGGGTTGGTTACCAATCTTAGGCACCCACCAACCCAACACTTCTACCGCAGGTCACTCGGCCTCATTATCTTGCCGATAGCTAGGGTAACGGCATGACAAGGTTTCACTTGCATTTCATTCTCCCCAGCCAATGTGCGAGATCACATTCTTCTACTCCTGCTAATGCCCCAACTCCATTTCAAGCTGCCTCACTCGGAGCTTTCTTTTAAGGTCCCTAGGATCATCTACTTGAATTTCTACTTGACTAGTAGAGCAAGGCAGGCTATTGTTCTTTTTTCTTCTGGGCATGGGTTTCACTTAGCCAAATGCAAGTAGACACCCTAGATATCCATCCTAACTACATGACCATTCTAACATTCTGATGGCAATGGTCAAGCCAAAACCCTAGGTTAAGTCCATGCATCACTTTGTTAATCAACATTCAATCCATAGCATAACATGGTTCTACAAATTAAAGATAAAGCATGAAACTATACAATTCCACATGAATATAAATATAAAAGAGGCACATTGAAACAATATATTATTCATCATGGATATTGGATAGTAATTCATGCCTTAAACATATGTATACATGGTTGAATTCCTTCACCTGAATGTAGAATATAACCTTTCCAAAGAATACCAAATGATGGCCTAACACATCCCAAAATACCCTAGACAATTCATCGTCTAAGTTAGATCTACATCAGAGAATTATCCATCAAAAACTAGGTTCGAAACCTAGACAACAAGGGGAGAGCTTGGGGTGGTTGCCCCAACCGGGAGGGGGGCGGCCCCGTTGGGTGCATGGATGGCAACCCGATGAGGTCTCAGTCAGCCTTGTTTGCTCACTTCCGATGACTTCGATCCAGATCACCCAAGGGTTCTTATAATCTTCCCCCAAACGTGGTTTAACACTACTAACAAGCCTAGATCTCAAATCTAACCATGAATTAAATAAAACAAAATTAAAATCTTCTTAGAGATTTTCCAGAGAAAGAAAATTTTGCAACTTATTCATAATTAAAAAAATTGGAACTTAGAGCAATTGAGTAATCACTCTTATTGCTAGATCCAATCAAAGTAGAGATTTTCCTTGATCGATTGATCTTCTCTAATTGATCTCCTTCATCTATAATATCAAAAGAGATGACTCAAGTAGTTGGGAGAGTATCTTACCTTCAATTTTGCGAAACAAATCATGGATTACTTTTCAAATCTCCTAAACCACTTCTTTGGCATGCACTGGAGTTCTCTGATAGCTGAGGCAATCAAATAATATGTTTTAAGGTGAGAACGGTTTTAAATAGGGGTCAACAAACCTAAATATTCAATTTGGCCCTTTTTCACTTGCGGACACTAGGGATGGTCGTCTCAGGCAGCCCACCCCCAAAATTTCACTTGGAGGGGTCTCTCAGGGTGGTTGCTCTATGGCACTTCCCAGTCCATCCGTGTTCATGTTAGATCTCCTTCTAAAGCTTAGTAAAGCACCTTTCTTCTTTGCCATGTATATCCTTTGGTTCTAGTTTCAATCCAATGGTCTCAACATAGATGACCTAGAACTTCCTTCTATTGGCATTCTAGGTTCTCAGATCTACAGATGGGTTTCCGGTTAGGATCCTAGGGGATTTCACAAATAGGATCCGATCCATTGGTTTATCCTACCTCATCTGTGCAATAAAGCTTTACCTGAAAGATAGAAAGAATAGTATTTAATAAACCATCTAATCATGAATGATAGAAACAAACATACTTTCCCTAGATCAATCTCGATACAAACACAAACATACTTTCCTCTGGTAGCTTGCTCCGAGGTAGCATCCACTTTGATCACCCGTCCAACTCAGCTCCCTAGTTTGGCGAGAAAAATTCTGTCAAAATATTCTAACAACCCCCCCCAGAAATCTCACCCACACCACCAGCTTCCGGGATTTTTGTTGGCGCCTGTGCGGATATCCTCCGCGCAGGCCCTAGGGTGCTCCACGTGTTCTCAAAACTAAGGAGCAGTTGAGATGTATTGAATGAAATTTTATATTTTAAAAGACTTAAATAATTACAATTTGTTGCCTCGGATTTCCTTAATTTACAAACTCAACCCAGATTTCTTCAGATCGAACAAAATCCTAAACTTCGCTTCAAATGAAATCTCATCTTCTTCAAGTACTCTTTTGCTTTGGACCGTCCTTCTCCTTTTCGCTTTGCACTGCGAAGACGTCTAAAATTCTTATAAGTCATCCTTCTTTGAGTACTCCCAATCTTGCCGTCCCAACATTTAACTAGAAACCCTACTTGCGTCCAAATCCTAAATAAAACCAAAATCAAACATCAGGTAATATATCTTGGTTGAGATGAAATCGACTTCAATAAATCCTAAATAAAACTAAAAGCAACTATCTGAAATAGGGTTTCAATCCAAAATGGAAACAACTATGAATTTTTTGAAACTAATTGGGTTTTCACAATGATGGATCGATAACAAGAAAACTTGAAAAGTATCAAAATTTGGTGTACCTTTGATAAATTATTATCGTAAGAGGGAGAGGAAGGTTTAACAGGCAAAGATGAAGAGGAAGGGAGAACTCATTAATTGCAGAAGATTTCTGGGAGACAAACACCCCAACCTAGAACCCATTAATGTATTGTTCGAGAAAATAGACACAAAAAATTGAAGATGTCATTGTCGAAGAGGTTGCGCCAGCTGCCAAAGAGGAAGGTTGCACCGGCTGCCGGAAAGGAGGGTCGCTATACTGGTTGTGTTTGAATGCTAGGGCATCGCCTGCCGGAAAGGAGGGTCGCTATACCGGTTGTGTTTGAATGGTAGGGCATCGAGCGTTCTTCCCAACTTTAGATTTAGAAAACAGGGTTGTAAAAATGAATGTAATAGATTATGGGGGGTTGAGATTGTAAATTTAATAAATTGAGTTATTGATGACATTTTAAATTTACATTTTTACCCTTATAAACAACCATAAGATTTACCTTTGCCACATGTCACAAGGAGGCAGCTCCGCGGAGGATATCCGTGCAGCCGCCAACAAAAATCCCCAGCTTCCGTCGCTCTACGGTCTCCGTCAAAACTCGGTTACCACTTCCTCATTGATGGATAGTTGTCACCTTCTCAGAGAATCAGTTCTTTCTTTTTTTGGGTCCGGGGGTTGGTTTCCACAAGGAAAGCAATCTCTTGGAAAGGAACTTATATGGTATATTCACCCCATTTACCAACCATTTTAATGATGAGACTGGTTTGTGCAGCCTCGCCTTCTCTTCTTTAGATAGTAGTAGCGTGGGACACAGATTGTCATCCTTTTCCGTGTCTCCCCCTTCCTCACGGTCGCTCTCCGTTTCCCAACCACTTGCTGCATCAGAACAATAGCCATTGCTCGCCATCTTCCTCAGGAGCCTTTCCATGCACCAAGGATCTCGAAGGTCCTTTCATACCATTCGCCACCATTTTTGTATATGTTCTTTCATGGTGTGCTGCCGGACTCCTCACCTCCTCCAGTGAGAATCGGCCTCGCTTGATCTTCCTGGTACTGCGTTGCACTAAATCGAGATTCTCAAACGATATGCCATCGCCTCCTGGAACATCATCTCTTTGCGCATCCTCCGTATCCTTTCAAGACCATAAAACAGTAAAAATCCTTTTTTGTCTATTGTTATTCGAAGTCTTTAGAGGAGGATCGGGATAGAATCCGAGACTTGAAGACGATGGGGAGGAAGGAAGCATGTGGGTCTGACCACTATTTTGGTATCTGAAAAAATAGTAAGAAAAAACACTGGTAAGATTGCCATTATAAATTTCTTTCTTCTCTGTCCTTTTGATTTTATAAAGACAGTTCTTCATTGGAGAAACCATTTGTTTTATCTCAGGTTCGGCTGGAGCTTTATGGGAAAAGTATTAACGCGACATGCAATTCAAAGAAGAAGAGCCGGAAAGAAGCAGGAATGGATGAACCAAAGTGCAATCCATTACCTGGAGATCTCATCTATGAGATTTTGACAACAGTCTCTTTTAATGTTCTCATGCGACAATGTAACTTCGTCTGCAAAGATTGGTATTCTCTCACCTATAATTTTAATTTCGAGCAAATTCACTGTGGGGGGACACAATCTATGTCAGGCTATATTGTCTCCCATCACTCTGTAACTCGTGACTTCGTTCCTGGTAAGGCCCATTTCTGAAAACTCACCCGATTAAAACCCCTTCTCTAGGATCGTCTTCTTCCTCCCGCAGACGAGGTATAAGGTTTCAAATCTGAGATTCCCTCGAGGAAAATTAAATCTCATTTGGGTGTTTGGGCTCTCAATTAGGTTAATCCATTTTGTCTTCTGCTCTGTGCTTGCAGTCTTCGGATTGCTGATGAACCTGATCATAGCCGATGACGAAAACAATGACAATAGATCTGCGAACTAGCTCGGATTTCTCTGGATTGTATTTATTTTCACTTCCACTACTTTCTCTTTTGCGCTTTTTTTTATTTTTTATTTTTTATTTCACTATATAATCCTACAAAATAACTCCTAGCTTTGTCGTCTGAAAGAAAAATGTAATTTTTCTTCTGGTCTTGCTTCTTCTTGTTACAGTTTTGTAGAGATTAAATAACGGCCTGTGTCTTTTCCTCTTTTTCAATCCAACTCCTGAAAAATGTTTTGTGTATATCCGCAACCAAACGGCACTGCAGCATCTCCATCACATAGCTTCCATTGTTTCTCTCTCTTTTCCATCTTCTTCCTTTGAATCTCCCTCTGAGAAGATTCTATCCAACGATTCCAAGAGTTAATTGGAAAAGAGGAAAAAACTAAACCAAGACGTGAAAAGAAAAATTGAAGCTCTTTCCTGGTCTTCTTCTTCATCCAGGGACTGTATTATCTACTTTGTTTAATTTCTTGTTAGGTTAGGTATTGAGAAGTAAGAAGACGATCCCACAGAAGGAAAGAAGCAGTTCAAAGTCGTGAGAGTTTGTCTCTATTAATTGGGTGGTTTCAATGGGTTTCATTCAAGGGTTTTTACATTTAAATATTATAATTTTAATCTCGATCATTAATTTGGTGTTGTCCAGGTGTCACATTATGATGGTGTACTACCGTGCACTAGAGAGATGTGCACAATAGATGATTTATTTATTTTTTATTTTTTTCCCATAGAGTTGAGGTGTAGACCCCTAGACTTGGCAGTGTCTTCTCTAACCTCCAACAACTGAGTGGATTTTCCAACTTTTGGCCACTCCAACATTTGCTTCTCTTAGTCCTATGGTAAGTTATTATTGTTATTTTTTTCTTGATGTTCATCTCTCACTGTGACTTTGGTTTTTCCACTTTTCAAGGACTACAATGCTTGCTTCTCTTATTCCTCTGGTATTTATTACATATTTTCCTATCTCTTTTCTTCTTCATCACCTCATTGTGGCCGAAAGTCACTTGAGTCAGTTGTCTCACTCTTTTTCCTTGGATACACATGGTAAAAGAATTGTAGGATTGCTCAAGTTTGAGTTTCCTTTTACAAAATTGTTCATGTTTTAGTGCTCAAAATTGCACACCAATGAGTTTGGGTAGGGCTGCAACAGTTTTAGCCCAGTCTTGGCATTCTTAGTATTGTATGCATATATCCTTGAAAACTCATTGTTTGGAGATTGTAATAATCCAAATCTTTCAAAAAAAAGTCGTATTAACTCCTTTGAGTCCTCTTTGTCTCTAGGTATAGAATATCGATCAAAATCATCTTCCCCTAGTTGGTAGATATCAAAGTGAGGTATTCAGATCAATATTGTACATTTTGACCCATGTACCACCAATATGGTCATTGCCACTCTCGTAGTGGTAGCCTTCAAACATCCGTATGCTCATTAGAGTATCCACGATATATGAAAGGCATAGCAACTCTCGCAACTCTACCAATTGGAGATCACCCCATTCTAAAGCCCTAACATCAGGATTATCTTTAGTATGAGGAACTAATTTGGATTCTCCTCTCTTGACAGCAAAATGCAATGATTGTATTATCAGGGTCAATCATATGCCCATTATAGAGTTTAGCATAGCTATAGCATCATAGCTGACAAGCCAATGGATGGCTTTGTTAACAAAAGCTGCCGGACTAGAATCTCCAACATGGTATAGAGAATCCCTCACATCTCTCTTAGCCCAAGAAGAACTAGAGCCCCTTCTTTGTGTTCGCTAGGGAAAGACTTCAGATCTCATTGTGAATGAGGCATCCTCACAAACAAACCCCTCTCTAATAAACTCATAATTAGGGACAATAATCCAAACCACTTTATAGTTGTCGGTTGATTTAACATACCCATAACCCAAAAAAGAGTATTCAAAGGGGAAAACAAGTTTTGGCCCTCTTGACAATGTTATGGGTTTATGAGTACTAGGATTACAAATATGAATAGTCTTGTCATCGTGAATGCATACCAAATCGAAATTTGTAGGTACCACTTGGGAGTAGACATCATCAACTTGGGTCACAAACCGACCTATTGGATTCCTTTCTCTATCTATAGACTTTCAAAAAAATGGAATGCGGACATGTTTCATTTTATTGGACATAATTGATAAAAATAAGAAAACAATAGGCTTTGATCTAGATTGTTGAAAGTGGAGTAGCATGAAATAAGGATCACTAGAGATTATATTACGTCATTTTACATATAGAGTTGAATCTCAAGAGGGTCATTAAGTGTGTATGTAAAACTGACATGATATTATCTCAAATGATCCTTATTTTATGTGATTCCATTTTTAGCAATCCAGATAAAAAAACACTTTTTTTTTCATCAATTCCAAGCGATGAAACGAGACAGGTTTCCCATTCCATTTTTGTAAAATCTATTGATAGAGGAAGGAATTCAATAGGTTAGTTTGTGGGTCAAGTTGATGATGTTTACTCTCCATTGGTACCCTACAAATTTCAATTTGGTTTGCATTTAGGATGATGAGACTATTCATAATTGAAATCCTGGTACTCATGAATTCATAACATTGCCAACAAGCTTAAGACTTGTATTCTCCTTTAAATACTCTTTTGATGGTTTTGGGCATGTTCAATCAATTGACAAGTAAAGTGGTTTATTTTATTACCCCTTGATTATGAGTCTAAATGAGAGGGGGTTCATTATTGAGGACGTCACAATGAAGTCCTTACCTTGGAAACTCAAAGAAGGGGCTCTAGCTCTTCTTGAGCTTGGAGAGATATGGGGTAATTTCCCAAACCATGTTGGCAATTCTAATCCTGCAACTTTTGTTTGTGGAATCATCCATTGACTAGTGCACTATGATGCTATGATTGATGCTAAGTCTACAATGGGTGTATGGTTGACATTGATAATACGATCATTGTATTTGACGATTGAGTGAGAATCATTCAGATTAATCTCTCATCCTAAATATTGCCCTAATATTAAGGTTTTAGAAGGAGATGTCCCCAATTACTGGAGTTGGAAGGGTTACTATGTCGTTCATGTACCATTGATACACAAAATTGACATATTGATGTTAGAAGACTACCACCATGACAATGGTAATGACCATGTTGGTTGCACAAGGGTGTAAATGTAGGATATTGATCAGATGGTCTTGCTCCATATCTACCAACTTTGGAAAGATGATTTTGATCAATGTTATGTATGTAAAGACATAAAGGGCTCAAAGGTGTTAATTCAACCTTTTTGGAAAAGGTTTAGGTTATTACAATCTCCAAAGGAGGAGTTTTCAGGTATTTATGCATACAAGACTATGACTGCAGTTCAGTTTCTATGGGGAAAGTTTGCGCTTATTAAAACCATTTACACAGGTATGTATCATGTTCTTCTAGGGTTATTTTTTTGTTTTGTTTTGTTTTGTTTTTTATTAGGTATTGCTATAGCCTCAAATGTCTAAATTCTTAATTATCCTATTCCTTTGTTACTAGAACTGAATTTTTTATGAGTAATGTTTAACGACTATTAAAGTTGTTGGCTAGCTAGTGAAATAAAGTTTATAGTCTATTTAGCAGGCAACCATTGACGCAGCTGAAGCTGTGGCGGAAGGGGAAAGCCACACTGTCACTGATGATTTCAGTAACCCATTAGCTATCAGAGTTTTCTGGTTTGACCTTTCATATCATATGATAATACTAATAATGTTGAAGTTGTTCATAAGCTATTGAAGGACTGTTTCTACCCTATGCAAGGAAATATTGAAGCAGCAGAAGCTGAAGCAGAAGTAGATGACCACCCTATATATAACTGGCTGTAGTTAGTCCATAAGCAAATTTACAGGTTCAACCTTTTATGTTCTCTAATGAAGAGTATGATTAGTTAGACAAATCCATTCCTTGTGATTCTAGTGGGATTTGTAATGGTTCAATGTCGTACCGAGCTTCCTCAGGTCAGTAGGCTCATACAACGAATGTTATAGTGGTTTCTGTTTTCATAGATAATGTATTGTATGTTAGCTTGGAACAGAGAGCTAGGATTGAACATTGGGGGGCTGAATAATAAGTCTGAGTCACCTGAATCATCTTTCCGTTGCACCAATATATTTTCACCATATTTATTATGTGAATCAATGGGGGACCCATTATAGGTTCCACCTCATAATATTTTATTATATTCTGACATAAAGTCTATAGTAATAATTTAAATAAATTAATAAAAAGACTAAAATATAGATAATACAATTATAAATAAATTATAAAAAAATATATTAAAATAAAAGATAGAGGCTAAAATTTTGCGAGAAAAACTTAGGATTATGGATTCAGAACAACATGATAGTTTCTGTTTTCTACTGACACATTTTGTTACAGGTTATTGTTGGATTACTTGGAGTGTCACATCTGGCATTGCAGATATTATATAAGAACCAGCACCTACAGCGGAAATTCTATTTGGTTCCCAAGTAGCTATAGTCCTCCAAGAACTAAGGTAAACACTCCCATAACATGTTATCTTGTTGTGTGGTTCTGTCTGTTGATTTTTTTTTTTTCCATTGAAAAGAATATTTGATATTCAATTAGTTGATCGTTTAGTGTTTACTTTTCTTTATATATACTGAAATTTTCATGATTATACCGAGCTGCATTGTTATTGTTTAGTTGATTTTTTCGCTTCCTCTTCTTTTGGTTTCAAAGCCATTTCATTCTTTGGTGGAGCAATGATGGACTTTGTTCTCTTTATTCCAAGTCTCTTTCATTCTTGGTTGGTAATTGTAATTGTAATAGGAATTTTGTTTCTCATAGCAGAGGTGGTATGGTCATCTGGTGGAGTATTGAACTCATTGGGAGTTTTATCTTTCTCTTTCGTTGTCTCTTCCTTCCCCATATTGTTCTTCTCTACTCATCTTCTCCAGGTTTCAACAATTAAGATAATCTGGGTTGTTCCCAGATCACCCATGTATTAGAACAAAGGACCATCTAGAATTCCAGGGTACTTGAGTCAATTGATGGTGGCTGAAACTCTCAAGTGGAAATGTGGCCTATATGACCCCCTTTGATAAAAAATTAATCTACAGCATGCATTCTCTGCAAAAGTAATGTTACGTTTAAGAACACTCCCAGCTTAAAGTCTATGCTCCAGAGTTTAGGATCTCACAGCTTCGAAGTCTATTTTTCTGCACTGTGGGTCTGGATCTTCTACTCGTAGCCCATTTATGTATGATGCACCACGGGTGGACTGTTTAATAGCATTCAGATCCCTGGCCACTTTGTCTGTAGGACCCTGTTTTCTAGGACTTCAGGGAAAGGTTTTCTTTTACCTCAATGCAGAATTGATGTTTTGTATGTTTCTGACCCTTGTGAGCACCTCAATCAGAGAAAGGAGGGTGATGTGAATTGTTTTATGAAGTTCTTAAATCGTTTTCAGTATCAAAGGTTAAAAAGATGTTGATTGACAGGAAGACTGAGTTTTACCCAGCAGAGGTAGCCCGTATTGCAAAGCCAAGTTGTGGAGCATCATGATACAGGAAAAAATGATACCAAAGAGTGCATGCAGCAGGTTGGGTGCTTATGAGGACTGGATCGAGTATTATGTCTGTCTTTTTTTTTTTTGGTAGAGTATTATGTCTGTCTTAATGGGCATAAATGCATCTTTGTATTTTCTTACTGCTCATAATCTCAGTTGGATCAATATATTCCTAGATCTTCCATTTGTTCTTTGCCCAGTAAATAATTTGAAGAGATCACATTTTTCGCTCTACTAAATAATCTTCTTTTTTTATTTTTAATTTTTTTTAATTTTTTTTTTTTTTTAAGGGTAAATATCACTTACCTCCCCTCTTAGCTGGACAAATAGTACTTACACCCCCTCTTAGTTGGATAATATCACTTACTTCCCCTCTTACCTAATAAATCTATCAAACACCTCCTTTCTGTTAACTTTATCGGTTAAACTTAATTTTTACCGTTAAATATTTTTCTAAAATCCCAAACTACCTTTGGCTAAAAATATATTTTTATTTTAAACCTTAAATTACCGTAATCACCCTAACAGTTAAACTACTAAATTACTCTCAATTAAAATAAAATTATTAAAAACCAAAACACCATAGTTAAAACTCAAATTATCTTTAATTATTAAAGGCCCAACATACTTTTTTTTTTTTAAATAAAATTATCAAACACTTAAAAAACACGTACTACTATCGAGTAAAATTAAAAATGCAATTAAGAAAAAAAAAAAGGTATGTTGATAAAATTAAACACATACTATTATTTTGGGTTTTTTTAATTGTTTGATAATTTTATTTTTTTTAAATAGGGTATGTTGGGATTTGATAATTAAAGATAATTTGGGTTTAAACTATGGTGTTTTGGTTTTTAAAATTTATTTTAATTAATGTAATTTAGTATTTTAACTACTAGGGTGATTACGGTAATTTAGGATTTAAAATAAAAAATATTTTTAGCCAAGGATAGTTTGGGATTTTTGAAAAATATTTAACGGTAAAAGTTAAATTTAACCGAGAAAGTTAATAGAGGGGAGGTGTTTGATATATTTACTACTAGGGTGGGAGGGGAGGTAAGTGATATTATCCAACTAAGAGGGGTTGTCTAGCTAAGAGGGGAGATAAGTGATATTTTAATTTATAATGATATGGTGCAATGGGAGAGATCGATTGCCATTGGTTTATATTATATGGTTGAGTTTTCCCTGGTATAACCTCTAATTTTCGCAGCACATAGTTAGATTCATTTAAATCTTATTTCAGCTTTCTTGTTAATATAAGAGAGTGGTTTATGATTCTACCTTTTTCATTTATACAGAATTTGGGTCCTTTTTTTTTTTCTTTATTTCTTCTTTTTTTCCAGCTATTTGATGAACAAAATTTATGGCTACAGTGTGCTTTGAAAGAGCTGGAGACACTAAGGGTGTCGATTCAGTACGGTACGATATTGAATTTGAAAACCTCATACTGAAACCATACTGTACCGAATTTATACGGAACGGTATGAAAACGGTATTTTTTAAAACGGCACGGTTCGGTATACAGTTCGGTTTTATTACGGTATGAAAATCGGTATAAAAATGGGAAACCTTATATCAAAAGGGATCAAAATGAATCAAAACCAACTCTTTGTTTCTACCCAATTCCCTATTCTTTTGCCTTTCTATTATTCCTTTAAAACCTTTCTTTTCATTCCTAATAACCTGCAACTACAGAATCTGCCAAGGAGAAAATGCTATTTGAAATTTGTGTACGCCATTGATTAAAAGGGAATTAATAGGTTAATTAATTAACCCTCCTCTTCAAATTTTATTTTTTTTAAGCTTAAGATTAATTTCATCCCATTTCAAAACAAGATTTTCCCTTTTCTGGCATGTTTCTCGTGCAATGTAATGGAACATTGAGTCCCATAGATTAAACAAAGGAATATGAAAAAGATATCACAAATTTTATGTTCTCCTTATTTCTTTCCAATACTTACATATTACAAGGTGAATAATCATCTTCCTATGTCTAAATCATAAAGGAAGAGAGAAATCGATTTAAAAACAAAAACCGCTGCACTTCCCTAATCTAATTCCTCGAAGAAGAGTGCAAGCAAAAGTAGTTACAGGGCAAAGAAAGAAGTTAAAACTTGAAAATCAAATCAAATCAAATCAAATCTCAGAGGGGTCAAATCGAATCAAAGCCACAAGGCTCCTGCGTTTTTTCAGAATGGGTATGAGTTCCCCAGAGATATGAGCATTCACAAAGCGATCCATACCTCCAAACGACTTCCTATCGATGAATAGATCAGGCAACTAGAGCTGATCAGCTGAGAATAGAATTGGATTCACTGAGTCAAAGAGAAAAAATTTCGATAGCATCACGGAGATAAGGATTTACCCCTGGTGTTGATTGTAGTTCTTTATGTCGAACTACCTTCTACCACAAGACTAACCACCATCTGCAAGTCTACAACACAACTCGTAAATGTCATCCCCAGTGAATCCAACTCAAAACACATAATGGTATTCAACAGAAAGAAGATGGTAAGCTCTCCCATGTTCGTCTCTCTTTTCTTGTTCTAGGTTTTTCTCTTTCTCTGAATTGAACTGAATATTGAAATGAAGAGATTGCAGATAGGGTTACGTTATAAGTCTAAAGTAAAACTACAGAAATAACCCCCCATATTCGGTATTCGGTATGGAAAATACGGTATTTAGTATACGGTAAAACGGTATGGTATTCGGTACATACCGACGGTATACCGCCTAAAACCGTTTTCATACCGTACCGAATTTCAAAATTCGGTTTCGGTATATACCGTACCGAATTTGAAACGGTACGGTATGGCACGGTTTAAACGGTGCGGTTTTGGTATCGGTAAACGGTTTTGGTACCGAATTGACACCCTTAGGAGACACAGAGAGGGAAATACGGGCTAAAGCATCTGGTCTTCAAACTACCGCTGATCGATGGCATAACTCTGCCGCTCTAATTCCATTAAGTTGTAAAGCTTCTTTTATCAACTTTGAGAGGATTCATGGAATACCTTTTTCTTGTTAGAGAATCGATATGCATCTCATCTTGATCTGTGGCAATAGGTCCATCGCAATTGGCATTTTTTCTTGTAGTGACACAGAGACAACCAACGGACTCTTCTCCATAGACGAGAAAATTTTGATTTTTTACCTTCTTTTGAATCCAACCCTAGATTTACATGAAGACTTTCATAATGTCTTTAGCGTAAACAAATTGACAAAGCATAAGATTCTCCCTACTTTGTTGCGTTTGGCTTTTTTTTCTTCCTTCTTTTTATTTGGGGGGGTGTAATACCTACTTTGTTGCGTTGGTTCTTAGTTATATACAAGCAAAGCAGTATGGTCTTTTGAAAAGCCGTTGAAATTCTTATACAGGTGACTTAGTAGCTTTGTTCCTTTCTGAGGTAGAAAGCAACAGATTTAAAGCAAAGTTTACTTTGATCTTTTATAATGGAGCCCAACTCTTATGTGCCTTTTATTTGACAGCACACAGAAACCTCCCTGGTTAAGTATTCTCCATAAATCTACTTCATGGGCATGAAACTTGGAAGAGAATAAGAGCATGTCTATCAAGTTACATGGATCCAGTGGTTTACTTTAGGCGTGACGGTGCCGCCCAGGAAATAATAAAGCTAATCAAAAGAGAGGATGGAATCCACCAAAGTTGTTGTCAGTTTTTGTATATATGCCGTTGTTGTGCTCAAGAGAGACGCACAGACGATTTGTGCAGGCAAGATAATAGGTCTCAAAAAAGTCTGAGTGCTCAATTCTGCTTTTTCTCTTCCACAATGCCTAAGTCAGACTCACAAGACAAGGAGACTAAGAATCAAGCACCACCACCAGGTTTTACATATACTTTCTTTCGGTATTATTGTTTTAATGTGATTTTTGTTTGCGTTTGTGGGTATTTATGACTTGTTTTTACAGGATACCCAAATGAAAACCATACTGAATCTGGTAGGAAATGCTGCCATCGTTCAAAAAAGAAAGGTGATAGAGGCTTCATTGAGGGATGGTACGTGTGTGCTATCATTGAATAGTTATAATCGTTTCTGTCTTATTTTTCTCTGCTTAATTTTCTCACATGCATTGTTTTGTGTTGATCTGCCTATTCGTGCAGTCTCTTTGCTTTGTGTTGCTGTTGGCTTTGTGAAGCTTGCTTCTGATGGAACTTATCGGATAAAGTTGTAATCAATTTATATTAGTATTTTTATAACAAGCTAGTTCTCACTTCTTAACCTTTTCATTACTTGTAATAATATTTCTTTGCAAGAAGCCACATACGATAATGGCTCTGGACATTCTATTTTTTTTGTTTGGCTTGGTATTATTGTCAAAATTTTTACTCGTTCCCTTTCCACTGTAAACTTATTACCAAAATGGACTTGCATTTTAGGGAGATTGATTGTTAATTACCACGGTATTTCCCATTCTCTGTTCACCACCTCCAGTTCCAATTCATATCCAACTGACCATCTCGGCCCCTACCCTAATCCAAACCATCTCTCCACCAAACCAAAAGTCCTACAACCACCTAACCACCTTACATCTCTCACCTCCATCTGATATTCCTATCCCCATCCTATGGTCAATCGATCTAAAGTCGGTATCTCAAACTTAGCCTTCTTGCCAGTATGTATCTCCTACCTACTACTTACCTCACTGCCTTCAATATGCCCCAAAAGAAAGAATCGACTTCCGATATAGAAGCTTCAGAAATACGCGATGGCATGATGCAAAGGGAGATGAATTTTATGACTTATTATGTAATGGCACATGACAACTCATACTCTATAATCTGTCCATGAATTTAGTTGGAAATAAATGGATGTGTCAGATAAAAAGGAATCCAGATGGTTCTGATGCAAGATATAAGGCCAGATTAGTAGGCAAGGTTTTCCGTCAATGTGACGAGTTGATTACTTTGACATTGCTATTCTTAGGTTGACACTGAGAGGGAGGGTAAGTCAGCTAGAGTCACAAAGTAACTCTTGTAGTTCCTCAAATATTTATCACGCAGTTGAGTACATACCCCAACTAGACTCAAAGGCTCTACCATATGTGTACACTGAGTATGTTGCAAATAACATACTTTACAAACAAGAAGGAACAAACATTCAACGGACACAAGAAATATACGAGGTTTACCAAGTTGTCTACATCCACAGAGTAATACTCTCCTACCAAAAAGTTGATCAATACAATAATTAGCGAGCATCCACTATCGATATATTCAATACATGGACTACCTATTCCAACATGAACTCTTCCACTTAGTAGTAAATGAGGCTACAACCTCAAACAACTCATTCCAAACAAGTACCTACTTGAGAGGTAATACTAAATAAACAAGTCTACAATACAAACACTCACCCACTTTCTTCAATGTTTTCATCAACTCATATCTCTAGGCTTCTTCTCCACACAAATCTTACTTCTAGGATTCTTTTCCACGACTTTCCTTCTCAGCACACACCAAAAAGAAAATAAAAGATCCTATTTTATTTCACTCAAAAGTCAAGTTTAACAAGAGAAAGAAGGTGAACAAGAACGAACCGATTATATTCTTTGGATGACGTCCAAAGAGAATCTAGCATTCAAAACCATTGAATTAGCTCCTTAGAGTGGCAAATCAAATCTGGACTGTCGGATTTCTGAAATCACGTAAGATCAACTCGAATTGAACAGGATTATTCCAAATGGAATATTTCATAACTATACTTTAAATTTGCAAGAAGCCAAATAATTTTACTCACTATATAATACAACGCCCCATATAACCATGCACCCAACCAATTAGAACCCTTGCGATGGAATCTTTTTGTCGAGAACTAAAACTTCAACTCATCAACCTTAGTGCTTAGAACCTAATCTTTATACTTGGCTTTCTAATAGCTATTAGATTTGCATCGTTAAGGCATGAAACTTAGTGTTTTATGGAGGCTACAGACTCTAAACTTAGTGCTTTATGGGAGGTAACCCATTGGTTTAGATGTTATTTCTTGCTCTTTTTCTTTTCTTTTCTTTGTTTGTTTGTTAGGTTTTAATGTTGGGTGCTCTATCATGATTCCAAACATCGGGTACACTCTTTCCTCTATTTGCTTCTATTATGTTTTTTTATTTTTTTTTTTAAATTAATTACCTTTATATGTTGAGTGCACTGAGGTCATTGCATGATTTAAGTGTGTGTGTGAGGGGGGGGGGGGGGGAGGTGTCAATTCAAGTAAGAATTATTGATAGTTGTAGAGCATTGTCACAAAGATTAAAAGTGCCTAAATTTTTTTTCTTGTTTTGGTAAGATAAATGTTTTAATTCCTTGCTTGGATACATTATGAGAGTTGAAGTTTTTTGAAATTCCATCTAATGTGATGAACACCTTCTGATGAGAATAGTAATGGGTTTGTTAAGGATAATAACGGTTTTTTGCAGTCGGAGGGCAAACAGAAAAATCACAGACAACCCTAGTCGAATCGAGGGTTGCCCTAGCCACCACTACTCCATGTGTGCATGGCTTCAAGAACTCCACTCAAACTCAACTACCTCCATGCGTGCAAGACTTAAAGAACCAGACTCAAACTCAACTTTTCAAGAGACTTCAGCAGGTTAAATCTCATCCACAAGTGGATCAAACTCAGAGTTACACTCAAACACAAAAAAGACATAGTTCATACCAAACACAAATAGATAACTTGAGTAAATCAAACCCTAGAGTTAGGGTCTAAGATTAATATTGAACACGACTCTTGTAACTATAAAATGTAATATGTACTACAGTCAATCTCAAGGAAGCAAATCACATTCACTTGGACGTAGGTTGCAGAGAACAACCGAACCACGTAAAACTGAGTCTCTCTCTCCATCACCCAGAATCATGTCTCTCTAACCCTAACTCTTGGCCTCTAACATGGAATCAGAGGTCCAGGTTCCCACCCATTCGTTTCCCTCCGCAATGGCTTCCTTCAACAAAGCTTAATGAGACGAATTATTTGTTATGGAGATCTCAGATTGTTCCTTTTCTGAAGACAAACAACCTATTTGAGATTGTCGATGGCTCTTCTCTTTGCCCATGCATTGCCATTCCCAATAAAGATGATGATGCAATCTTTCAACCAAATCTTGACTAACAAAAGTGGAATCATTAGGATCAACTATTGATGTGTTATATCATTGCTTCCCTTACTGAACCAGTTCATGCACAAGTTATTGGTTGCTCCACCTCTAGAGAAGTCTGGTCCAAGCTTGAGTGGCTCTACTCAACTTGCTCTTTCGCTCGCATAATGCAACTTTGCCTTCAGATCCAAAATATTTATAGAGGTAATAGTAGCATTCATGATTACCTTCTTCGCATAAAAAGTATTTATGATCAATTGGCTATTGTGGGACGGCTTGTGAATGATGAAGAACTCTGTTTTTATGTCTTCAATGGTTTGGGAGTTGAATACTCTCCATTTGTGACTGCCATACCATTCGCAATTCTCCCATCTCCTTTGATGAATTACGAGGTATGTTATTGACTCAAGTAGTTCAGTTAAGAGATGAACTAACGATTGTTCACTCTTCTTATCCTATGGAAAACATTGCCACTAGTCAACCCACCCCTATTAGGCCTCTATGTCAGCCTTACAGAGGGAGTTTTTCTCCAAGAGGCGGATCTGGCCGTGGTCGCTTTTCTCCTCATCGTGGCTCTCATACACATCAGCCACCTCATGAACTAGCGATCGTCTTATCTGTCAAATTTGTGATCGTCCTGGACATAGAGCCAAGGATTGTTACCAATGTTTCAATCATGCCATTCAAGGTACCTTTAATGCAACCCCATCTATGGATATATTTGAACTTTATAGTGCTTCTCTTCCAGATGAAATTGGTACCCTGACTGACGCTACACATCACATCACCAATGCTCTTGAGAATCTCCGTATTGCACAACCCTTCCATGGTTCAGATCGGGTTCAAGTTGGTAATGGCGCTGGTCTTCCTATTAGTAATATTGGTAACATGAATATTGGTACATCTTCTTCTCCAGTCTATATGAAATTTGTTCTTCATGTGCCCTCTGTAAGACAATAGCTGCATGGACATTGCAATCGAAGAAAACAAGTTTGCCAGATTCGAATACCCAAACACCAGCTTACCCATTGGCCCATTGTGTTAGTTAATCGCAGATGATTTGATTCACCAAGTACCACTATTGTTCTATCCAGCAAGTGGGGTTGATATCATCATCCGCAACAGAAAACGAACAACAATAAAATAGAAGGAGTTGCAACAGTAACATTAGAAATTGATACTTAGAGCTATCCAAGGAAGGTAGTACTACAAAATGCAAAAGGATGAAAAATATTTAATTCCAACTATATAAAACTGAGTGTAGAGAATTCCCACTTGAATTAGAGACAGAAAGAATATTGAAAAAAAAGTTTAGATATTCACATTTATATGGCTCTTTCTTTACACTTGCATAGTTTAGTTATCTTATTAAGGCTATAATACTTGCTCTAAACAGGCAGGCTGTCTCTTTAGATTGGCCAGGCTGCTGTCGGATTGATAAAATTTTGAAGTTTATGAATATGTTTGACTCTTTAAAATTCTGTATCATCCATAAATCAGAGAACTCTTTTGGCAGATCCACCTCCGTATATTGTAAATCCTTCTCTTTTAGCCTCTAAAGGGCTTTCTCTAGAGAGCTTATATAAGTTGTTGTTTTTTAAAAAAGATACAGTAGTTTGGCCACTAGAAAATGCATTGGTACTTGGAAGTCGGTTGCAAAGAAGGCTATACAGAGGTTTTTCTTCAAATTTAGAAAGTTTAGGAGGGGTCTTGTAAAATAAAAGATTTAGGACTTGTTTGATAACCAATCGAAAACTGTTTGTGGTGTTTATTGCTTCAAGAAGTAGAAAAATTGACCGAAAAGAATTTGATAAGAACGCTTTGTCTTCGCATGAATTTTGCAACATAAATTGAAAATTTTGAAATTTTTTCTTTGAGAAAGACTTTCAAACAACATCTGCTTGTTATCATGTATGTTTCTCAAAGCAGAAGTTGGCTGCAGGATTGGGTTTAAGTGAAACAGTTTTAGAAAAGGTATTTATGGAATTTGACACTCTAAACATAATAATGGCAAATTTCATAAATTTTATTACAATTTCTAAATTGCTTCAAGAAACAAATTTTATCAAATGCCTATGGATACTGTTTCTACTTCCATAATCAAGTTTGTCAAATGCCTAAAAAAGTGTTTCTGCTTCTAGAAACACAGAAACATTCAAAACTCTTTCTAGTGTTTCTCCAAGCAGAAACACTTGGTGAGTTATCAAACGAATCCTATTTTTTGTATCCATACCCCATGTATTTTCATTTGACATTGTTGGATCGATCTATGACATGTGGCAATCATTGTATATCTATTCTCTTGCTAATTTTTTTGTACAAGGTGAATAGTATTTGTATTAAATAATAACCAAAACACAACAGAATAGAAGACAGGATCAATCTGCTTACACTAGGAAAACAAGATTTGTATGGAGGTCTACTTTTAAGTCAAAACCCCCCATCAATCTTTACAATCCTTGTTCTTTTTGGTTTACGCAGAAAAGCCCCTATGAAGACCTAATCTTCCACAAATTTCATAGTCGACTCCTCAAATCTGCATTAGGGCATTATTAAACAAAAACACAAACCAACAACACTAAAACCATTTGACTTCAAATATAGAAATATTACAAGCAAACAGAACTCTTCCATTGAAGGTGGGAGCCAGTAAAAACTAACCATAAATAGGTCACTGTCCTTGCATCAATTCATGTAACTAATTAAGGATAGACTTCAATAAGAGACCTTAAACCCAGGACAGGATAGATCTTATATTGAGTAAACCCAGCCTCCAAGAAAAGCTCTCCCCATTCTTTCTCTGTGCGTTCTTTTCCATCTAGCAAAGTCATCATTAACAAGTCATAGAAGAGATGAGTTTCTCTTGATTTATTGTCTACCATTTTATCTTCCAGCACCATGTCTATGATGATCACCTTCCCTGGGGTTCCTTCCCTATCCTCACCAGAGATTGCATCTTTGCATCTTTTCAATATCTTTATGCATTGCTCATCATTCCAATCATGTAAAATCCACTGTTGACATGTCAAAGTTCATTTAATGTTAGGAAACAAACAATTGAAAAACAGTAACAATAATAATAAAATGGGGTTCACTAACTTTGAGCAAAACTGCATCTGCCTGGGGGACTTTCTCAAACATGTCACCTGCAATATATTTCAAATTCTCACTTCCTTCCATAGGAGCAACCACGTGTGGTAGGTCTAACACTGAGCATTTCAAGCTCGGAAATGTTTTACCAATGGTTTGAGCCAAAGTTCCAGTGCCACCTCCAACATCAATCAATGAACTTAAGCCCTCAAACACTACCTTGCACCGTGTAACAACCAAACTACTCACCAATCGAGCATCGCTTTCCATTCCTTCATTGAGGAATATGTTAAGCTCATTGTCTTCACCTGCATAGTCCCAAAGGCCCCTCCCGTGAGTAGTTTGAAATGGAGTAAGAACATCATCCCCCTGGAACCATGTGTCAAGGAAATTCCAAGGCGTCACCAAGATTGGATCAAGCATTGCTCGCAAGTAGGGTGACACACTTTTATCACTTCCCTTAAGAAGTAGCTTAGAAGACGATGTGAGCACATATCCTTCATTCTCTTGAATCGCAAAGAAACCTGAATGCACTAGTAAGCGCATGAGGCGAAATAGATAAACAGTCTTGATCTTTGGGATGGCAAGCTTCGTGACCAGCTCAAGGAGGGTGATGGGTTGGTGATGATTACGAACAATGTCTGGTATACCCAACTGAATTGCACATCTAAGTGCCATAGAATTTATAAAACTGAATAAATGGTTCCATATATGAGTTTGAGCATGGAACAACTCCTCCCCACTCAGCTCTTTCTCAATGAGATCCATAGATTTCCTCACCTTTTTGAAAAACCTTAGCTTTAATGCAAACCTAGATTATGCTGATAACTGAAACTGGTGCTTTATATAGAGAGAAATTCAAAGTTCAAAGTTAGGACTGCACATGTTTCATGAGATTTTAGGAACTATTTATACATAGAGTTTTTTTTTATTGTACCTCACTTAATTTGAGCCAAAACTCTTGTTGGCTTCCATAAGTGGTTTAAATTACTTATAACCCAAAACCAAAATTACCTCTAACTAACAACTAATGGTTCAGTTAAGACTCCAGATGAAGTGACCAAAATACCCTATTAGTATTAATTTATTAAACTACCCTTCTGTCATATTCCATACCCAACCCTTAGGTAGCTGAAGGGAACTACCAATTCAATAATTAAGAAATAGATATCTACCTAAAAAAAGCCAAAGTAAGGTGGAAATGTTGGCATCTGCCAAACGAGCCAGCCCTTTAATGATATCATGTTAGAAGTTACATCACTTTCAACTAGGCAACTGGCATGAAGCCATGAATGCAATAACTACACTACTCAAAGCATCATTTGTGGGGGAGACAGAGATACTTGTGTTGGGCACGTAGCCACTATCAGCCTTTACCTTATAAAGAAACAAAAAACATATCATGTCTCCAAATCAATGTGATAAGTTCTAATTGAGGCTTTTAAGATGGAAGATGAATTATCATGCTGGAAGATGTATTATCATAAGAAAAATGATTGAGAACAATGTGGAAGATGTATTATCATGCTGCAGAGTTTTCTCTGTGGTCACGTAACCCGCCTTCACCCCCACCACCCAAACTGCCAGAAAGAGAAGCCCAGTTAAGTACTTCACACGGTTGTGATTTGTGAAGGGGAGTGGAGTTGCATTGCCTTGTGCTTTCATGGAGTAAGCAGCTCCAATCAATTTGGATGAATTGAGAGGAAAAAACTCCAACCAACTTTACTCGATGTGTCGAAGTAAATTAACTTGAAGCTAATCAAAGAAGTACTCTTTTATCAGCAAAAAATTTGTTGACTTCATTGTCTTCACATAGATGGTCCCAAACGCCCCCTCCATGAGCTGTTCGGAATGGAGTCAGATCACCATTGAGGAATATTTATGCACTAAGGGCCTGTTTGGTTACATGAATCTAGGGATTTGAAATGAAATGGGATTTCAAATCTAATGGTTCAAAAATTAACTGTTTGGTTAGCCTCAAATCTATCGAAGTTCATAGAGTTCTTGGGGTTATTCTGCGTGAACCCGCAAATTTCATTCATTTTGTACTTAGGGTGGAATCTATGGAACTTAACAAATACCCAAGAATGGTTTAATTCATGTTTTTAGGCAAAAAACTGAAATCCTTGGATTTATGTTTTACAACCAAACAGGTATAAATCTTCGATTCATGAATCCGGAGATTCAAAATCCCTAAATTCAAATAACCAAACAGACCCTCAGGAAATTCCAAGGCATCAACTAGGGATGTCAATCTTGGAACCAACCCAAACCGCTTTGGTAAAAATTGACCCGCACCAGATTGATTCTTAAACAGATCAGTCAAAAAACTAGACCCATTATAAATAGATTAGTTCGGGTTTCTCTACTAGACACAGCCTTGGCATTATTCATAAGGAGGAGCCTAGAATTGTGGTGGAAATACGTCCAACAAGTTGATCGATATGTACAAAACCGATATGGTAATAAAGATATACTATGGAAGAAATGCGAAGACAATAATTTGTGTGCTTCAGCATGAAAGATCTGCATGTTGAAATTCATTCCATAATACCTCGGCTGTTCACCCTAAACCCATTACTAATCCTGAATTGATGAGAATTCTCTGATGTTTAGAACTTTTGAATACCAACTCCATCTTCAAGCTAACAATCACTGCACCTGACTTTCATCCTCATGCTTCTGCCCATCTCACACATCATCTGACTTCCCATGTTTCAGCCCCTTCCTTCCATCAAATGGCCATTGCCATTGAAGGGGTGGTTGGTGGTCACGGTCACTGCGGTCGCCACAGTCATTTTTTTCCTGAGCATTCTGATGCAAGGTGCTCCCATTTGTAATTGCCCAATCCCTCCACCAACCATTGGTATTACTATAACCAGTCCAAACATCCCCCTTTTCACCCCTTCCACCCCATTGCCCCACCAAGCATCAACTATACCACTGCATATTCATATCTTCCCACCCCCACCAGTCATCTACCCATTCCAATTGGTTTCGCGTTACTGGTGCTACTGACCATGTCATTCTGTACCTTTTCTTCTGTATCTTAGTACACAACTTAAAATGGTAAGGACAACTACATGTTGATCACGAAAAGAGTTTCTCACTCCACTGTATATTACCATTCCACAGGTGCCCTAGCCATCCTTTAGAGCCAACTTGATTTCTTGGTCCTCCCCTGAAAAATGCATAGTAGGGCACCTCTACTACAGAGGCCACACACAAGCAACTGGCAAATGCATCTACAGAGGCTGACCTAGCTGCAATTTCTACTTTGTGAATCTGGTGTGAAAAGCAATTGGTGCTGTCAAACTAATCTTTCATGCTTGTACCCTGCATACCAAGATTGCCTTTTCAGAAAATCAAAAGGTGACATTTTCAACTTCCCATGGGAATAGTGGTGCGGTTCTGTGTCCTCTGTCTAAGCAGGTAGCACACAAATTGATGTTCTTTTCCCTAAAGAAAAATCAAACAACAATCATGTAGTTTGATAAAACTGCTGAATTTTGAGTAATCTTGTAATCTTTGCTAATAAGTCATGTGGCAATGAATCTGAAATTTCTTTCAAATTAATTTCATGAAATAATCTCACATGAACTTCTGGTTAAGAAAATGCACTTGTTGTGGTTGCACCAATCTAAAATACTTCAAGCATAAGAAACCTAGGTGGATGATGCTAGTGGCAGAATGGTGGTGTCAATGGTGATGAGGCCATGCGGGCACTGTGGTGGTGAGGCCAACAGTTGAAGAAGGGTAACGTTTTATTACCTTGAAAATACTGTAATCCCATAAGATAAACTATATACTCAGTAAAGAGAAAGAGTGAAATCAATTTTAATTTCAAAAGGGCTTCCAATCTATATCAGAATTTCTGTCCATATTGTCTGCATAAGATGCAAAAATCAAATCAAACAACTAGTGAGATGGAAATCACCCACGATATTAGAACATTGATATCCATTCCAAATCATTCCATCCTTATTCTTGAAGATATACATGGATGGAGTTACAAGATGCAATGATCAATCAGCAGAAATCAAAACTACCTGTTTACCAACATTATGGCCAGTGAAGAGTCCAACCAGAGCTCCAGGTGCTTTTTCAAGGCCTTTGACGGTATCTTCTACATAAGTGATTTTCCCTTCTTTGATAAGAGGTAACATAAAATCCAGGAACTTGGGGTAAAGGTGCATGTAGTTGCGACACAAAAACCCTTCCATGCGAATCTGCTTACTAATAATGCAGAACAAATTGTGCACACCCTCCGAGTTTTGAAGGTTGTCCTGGGAGATCATCCCACAAACAGCAATGCGACCATTGATTTTCATGTTAAGGAGGACTGCATCAAGCATCTTCCCACCAACATTCTCAAAGTATAAGTCTATGCCTTCAGGAAAGTACCTGGGTAGCAGAAACAAAATTTTAATTTATTAAACAAGGTAAGAGTAGAAGTTTCAAAAACAGATCAGTAAACTTTGGCTCTAACATGGCATTGAGATTTCTCTTCCTGAAAGATACAGATACTTACCTCTTTAAAGCAGCATCCAAGTCATCCTCTTCTTTATAATTGAAAGCCTCATCCAACCCAATCTTGTTCTTCAACAGATCAACCTTAATTCATTAGAAAAAGAAAAACATTAAGAACCAGTAATCGATACTTCCATTTTGTTGCCCTTGTTTCAGAAAATTTGTAATTATCTACATTACATCTAACTCCTGAAGTTCAAATAAAGAAGTGAACTTAATAAACACAAACCTTTTCTTTGCTTCCAGCACTTCCAACCACATAACAACCCATTAACTTAGCATATTGCCCAACAAGTTGGCCAACTGCACCACATGCAGCTGATATGAATACTTTTTCTCCTTTCTTAGGAGAGCCAACCTCATAAAAACCAGCATAGGCAGTTATACCAGGCATCCCTAGGAACCAAAAAATGAACTGTCAAGTTGAATTGAGTTTAATCCATGCCACAGGGAATAAGATTAGAATCCAAAGAATCTTATGGATGGTTGTGTGCTTTTTGTTTGATTGAGTCCTGTTTTCTTTGCTTTGGTTCCCCTTTGCATTATTTCCCTTCCCCTGTTCTCTCATTTGGTTAACGAATTATTTATTCATCCAAAAAACATATTCATGGCTCCATCAACCCAACAAAAATAGGAGCTATAGGTATGTAAGTAAGCCATGATCCAAGGCTCCTATTAAATTCTAGCAGACAGGAGTACTCTTATCATCCCATGACATTATATAGGGGAGCAGTGATTAACTATGATACCAACAAGTGTATCTTAGACATGTATATATATTTCATGAACTGAAAAGTAAACTACTTACCAAGAATTCCTGTATAATAGGAAAGAGGTACATCAGTGTGTTCAATTTTAAGCAGTAGGTTTGTCATCGTAATCAGGCTATACTCTTCCCATCCTGTCATCCCCCACACCAAGTCACCTTCCTTGAAGTCTGGATGATTAGAGTCCACCACTTTCGACACACCACGGCCAATTATAACCTGCATGTTTTCAGCAAGGAAGTCACAGGTTCAAGCTCACACAAAGAGAAAGAGCTGCAAACCATGTCGTACTTTCAACAACTAATTCATAGACATTGTTATGAGCTCCACAAAAATCTTAAATCAGACCACCTTTCTGAGACCCTTCAGCTCAGATCTATAAAGAATGAACAAGTTCTGCATTTAAATCATTCCAAATCCTGAAATCCATTACTTGTTTGAACAATCAGAATCAGATGATAACTGACCAGTCTCCATTAAAAGACATGACTGAATTGAGCCCACTAAGTGAATTGTTCTACAGTAAGAAATTGCATTTACAGAGCAGAGATACAGAGCAGAGATGCTTTTCGAAAATTTAGAGGAACTTTTTTTTTTTTTTTTGGTAAACAATTTAAAGGAACTGTTATCCCAAAGAACAAGCAGGGTTTAATTTTCAGTGTCAATTATGTCTATGCATTACTTGAATCAGTAAACCCAAACTTTCCCACTTCCCCTCAGTTAAAAAATAACAGATAGAGCGGCATTATTCTTTTCATAATTAGCAGAACTCAAAACTAAAATCAAGACAGGCCAATGCTGAAAATCTCTTACCGATCCAGGCGAGAAAGGAGTAAAGCTGTAACAATCTCGACTCATACGAAGCTTCATGTATGGATCGCAAGATAAGTAGAGATTCTTCACTACAACTGCTTCCGAACCCTCCGGAGCCTTCAACCTTATCACTTCAGTGTTGAAAACCATGTCTGTTTCTTTCGGGCACCCAACAATGTAATCTTTGAACAGAACCTGTTTGTTACTAACCTCCTCTCCCCCCGCCATTTCTGATTTCTCTCTCTGCAAATTCTCAATGTTGAAGTCTCTGTAAAGATTTGATCAGAAACTCTACTCTTATGAACTGTGTCCAGTGCGTGACAGAATTCTGGTAGGCTCCACCGGGCCGGAAACTCCATACAAAATAAAAACCCCATCGCCAAGAAACCTTAAAATATGGTTTGAAGAGACGTTACACCT
This sequence comes from Hakea prostrata, assembly GCF_041222555.1. Taxonomy (NCBI): domain Eukaryota; kingdom Viridiplantae; phylum Streptophyta; class Magnoliopsida; order Proteales; family Proteaceae; genus Hakea; species Hakea prostrata. The sequence continues at coordinate 31,736,226 of NC_142609.1, forward strand.
ATAATCCGAACCAGCACTCCGTCAGGAAAGCACTCACACCTAATGGTCGCAGACTTATTGTTTCAGTCCTGTCTACCCAATTGAAATAAAATAAAATAAAAATTTGTTTCAGTCCTTTCGAGCAGCATAATGGCACTTTTAGTAGTTACGGATTCTACTCTCCGTCGGTAGATCGATAATGATAGAACTTCAAAAGCCGTTCGTTCAACAAGAACCAGAGAGGACGGGAATGAAACCGTTCTCGTGAAAATCCACAAGAACCTTTAAATGATGAACCGACAAGCAAGGACATTTGTTATTGATTTCTTTTTAACATAGTAGATATAATTGATTAGAAATTCAAGAGTCTCTTTGTAAATTTTGTTTTTGGCGTCCAATCACTTTACAAATTGATTGTGTTTGCGTTTACTCTTTTTTTTTTTTTCCGTAAAAAAATAGTTTCCTGCATTATTTTTCCTTGGCAACCTTGAAATATAAGCTAATGGATTTTTTTTTTTGGAAAAAAGAAAAGCTCCATTCATTAAACTTGGAAGAAGAAAAAAAAAAAAGAAGATGAAGAATACTGAAACATAGATGCATAAAAGCACAAGGTTTGGATAGAAACATCCGAAACTAAAGAGTGGAATTCGACCAAACTGTTATACATGCAAATAGACAAAGTCGTCCAGGTTAAGGTATGGATCAATCCCAATAAAATCTCAGAAATAAATATGTAAATATAATAGCAACCAATACGTTCAAAAGATATGAAATATACATCCTCCATCACAAATGCCCAAATAGGCAAAAATACGCCACAGAGGCGAAAACTAACACGTCAAATGGGCGGAGAGAAAACACACCATAGAAGCGGAAAGATAACACACCACAAGGGCAAAGAGATAATGCGCCACAAGAGCAGAGCAGCTATAGCTTGAGCAACTACTGGATCTAATGGGAAGTCAAACATGCAAGGAAGTTTCGCCACTGGACTTCGTACTTCGGCAATGGTGACTTTTCCTACACCAGATCTATGGTAGGATAATGTTGCGGAAGGGGGCTTTAACTAAGGAGTTGTAGGGGCCGTGATGGTGACAAATAACAGAACAAAGGCTACAACATAGGAATGCAACATCAGAACTTCCAAATCCGAGGGAGTTGCTTCTAAATCTGGCATCTACAAGAAATAAGGGAAAAGAAGAGGAAGCAGGAGAAAGGAGAAAGATTTGTGAGAATTTAAGACTAGAGGATGTATGGGAAAAGAGGAAGAGAAAGAAGAAGAAGAAGAAAAGGCAAAGAGAGGAGGCAGAGGAAGAAGAAGAAAAAGAAGATTTGCTAAAGAGTTCTCCTCCCTAGGAATACGAAACAAAGCTACATGACTTAAAGGATATTCATCAATAGAGGTGTGCATTCTAGTGGCCAAGGGATGCTCTTAGGTGCTGGGATCAATTGGAGAATGTGCTGGTTACCACACCATATTTGATTATATATATTTAAGTAAATGGAATCTCTCATCTCTAAAAGAGATAAGACACATCTATATATAATCAATGTACATATACAGAATATGAAAGGACTATGAGATTACATATCATAGTGACGGTCTATCATCCTTAATACCCTCCCTCAAAGTCAAGGGCCCTTTAAGGACCTTGAGTTTGGAACGAAGAAGCTGGAAGCGAGCAGGAGAGAGACCTTTGGTAAGGATGTCAGCAAGTTGCTCACTAGTAGAAATATAGTGAACCACAAGATCTTTCTTGGCAACTTTATCATAAACAAAATGAAAATCAATCTCAATATGTATCATACGAGCATGAAAGACCGAGGTTGGCAGAAAGATAAGTAGCGCCAACATTATCCCACCAAAGACGTGGGGAATGAGCTTGAAAAACACCCAACTCATTTAATAAAGACTATATCCAAGTAAGCTCAGTAGTAGCCAAAGCAAGAGCGCAATATTCACTCTCCGTACTAGAACGAGCAACAGTCGGTTGTTTGCGTGATTGCCAAGATACTAAGTTGGAGCCAAAAAAGATGAGAAATCTACCTTGAGAGAAATCTACCTTGAGACTTTCTATCATCAGGGCAACCAGCCCTAGTGTGCATCAGAATAAGCCTCTAAAGTAGTAGTGGTGGAAGAAGTAAGATGAAGGCCAAAAAGAATGGTCCCCTTGAGATACTTTAAGAGCCTCTTTAGAGCAAGCCAATGATCCTCTGTTGGAGCAGCAAGAAATTGACAAAGTTTATTGACTGAAAAGGACAAGTCCGGTCTTGTAAGTGTAACATACTGGAGACCCCCTACCAAGCTTCGATATAGGGTGGGATCAGCTAAGGGATTTCCACAAGAGGTCAAGTGAAGAGAAGACACCATGGGTTTAGAAATGGGCTTAGCATCCAAGAAGCCAGCACAAGATAATAATCCATAGATGTATTTCTGTTAAGAGAGAAGAATACCAAAAGCAAGAGGTATCATCTCAACTCCCAAGAAATATTGAGCCTCACCAAGATCCTTTAGAGCAAACTCCATGGAAAGAGTATGAATAAGCTCAGTAATCATCAGAGAAGAAGGGCTAGTGACAAGTATATCATCCACATAAACTAAAACATATAAGGGTGTAGTAGAATGTGCCCGGATGAAGAGAGATGAGTTAGTCTTAGAACCCTCAAAGCCAATTTGAAGAAGAAAAGTATTGAGTCGGTGAAACCAAGCCCGAGGTGCCCGCTTAAGACCGTATAAGGACCGTTGTAGTTTGCAAACATGAGATGGAAATCAAGAATCCATATATCTAGGTGGTTGTTGCATATACACATCCTCTAAAAGGGAACCATGCAAAAAAGCATTATTAACATCCAACTGGCGAACACTCCAATTTGAAGAAACGGCTAGGGAAAGTATAATGCGAATAGTTGTCGGTTTGACAACGGGGCTAAACGTATCTTCATAATCAATACCATATTCCTAAGTGTAGCCTTTTGCCACCAAACGGGCCTTGTGGCGGTCAATAGTACCATCCGACTTGTGCTTAATGCAATACAACCATTTACAACCAATAATGCGACGATTAGTCGGTGGTGGAGTGAGAACCCATGTCTTATTAAGAAGCAAAGCATTAAACTCATTGTCCATAGCTTGGCGCCAAACAATAGACTTAAATGCTTGACTAAAACATGTAGGCTCAAGATCACTAATGGCAGCAACAGTAAGTGCTACAAGTAAGGGATGCTTAGTGGCAAAGTAACTCTTTGGAATTTTGGGAACTCGAGTTCCATCCTGTGAGCGAGTGAGCATAGAGTAAGTACATGTAGGAGGTAAGACCACTAAGGATTCGGTGATGGGCCCAGCAGCAACATTTGACCCATTATCAGATAAGGCCACCAAAGAATCAATGATGGGCCCAGCAGCAACATTCAGCCCATGAGATAACAAACCATTATCAACAGTAGGAATCATAGTAGGCAAACCAACAAAATTGAAAACAAAATTATGAGCAAGCCCATCAAGAGTCCGATCCAGTCCATTAGTTATTATAGAACCATTAACAGGTAAAGCACTAGAAAAATGTAAATCTTTTGAACATAGATCAACTGGAGGACAACAAGAGACATCTGGAGAGTGCTCTATTGAAGCAGCTAACACCACTTGAGCAACACAATCAACCGAATGAGGAGACACCGAAGTGGCAGCCGGTGGAACAAGACCATTTGAAGAATCATGCTGCATAGGCTGCACATCAGAATGCTACAACGTATGTGAAAACACAGGCTGCCCAGTATGCTGCTGTAACATGTCTTCAGAGAACAAACCAAACTGATTGTGAGAACATGCAGGTGGTGAAGAATGTGGAATAGTAGAACAAATAGTAGGCTGTCCTAGAAAATACAGCAACAGCAGGAGAACTACATACTACCCCAGAAGGCAGAAAAACAGAGTGATCAGAATAGGGAATAGGACATACGAGAGAGGAAGGAAAAACATTAGAAGAGAAATCATGAAATGGGAAGTGGGATTCATTAAAACAACATGCCTGGAAATGATGATTTTCCCTGTAGAAATATTCAAACATTTATAACCATGATGTTTGGGACTGTAGCCAAGAAAAACACAAGGAGTGGAACGAAAATCAAGTTTGTGTTTATTGAAAGACCGAAGCATGGGAAAACAAGAACATCCAAAAACTCGAAGAAAACTATAATCGGGATGACGATGAAAAACTCTATAAAAAGGAGAGTCAAAATTTAATGCAGCATTGGGTAAACAATTTATTAGAAAAACAGCAGTAGTGAAAACATCCCCCCAAAACCAAAAGGGTAAGCCAGAATGAGCTAACAAAGTCAACCCCATATCAACGATTTGTCGATGTTTTCTTTCCATCCTTCCATTTTGTTCAGACGTATGGGGACAGGATAGTCTGTGATGAATACCACACCTTTGAAGAAAAGAAGAGAAACTACGATATTCACCCCCCCCGAGTCAGATTGAAAAGACTTGATAGTAGAAGAGAACAGATTTTCAACAAGTATTTCAACAAGTACTTCAAAAATCTGAAAATTTTGGAAAGCATCAGATTTATGAGAGATAGGATATATCCAAGTAAAATGAGTGTAATCATCCACAAAAGACACATAGAAACGATGTCCTTCAGTAGAGGGTGTGTGAGAAGGCCCCCAAAGATCAGAGTACACTAATTGAAAAGAAGCAGTAGACAACATACTAGATCTATTAAAAGGAAGTTTATGAGATTTTCCTATCTGACAAGAAGAACAAACTGTTGTAGTTGGAACACCAATAGAAGGCAAATGAAAATGCCATATTAGCCTATTCATTGTTGGATACTGAGCATGACCAAGTCTAAAATGCCACAAATCTGGAGAAGAATGCAAAGTAGACAATGCCAAAACAGAATCCTTAGAGCACATCACCACAGGAAGTTTGTACATACCATGTTCAACAGGTCCGGTGTGGAGGACATGGCCCGAGCAAGGATCCTTAATGTGAAAATAATTTGCATGAAATTCAAAATAGACATGGTTATCAGTTGCAAACTTGTGAACAGAGAGTAAGTTGTGTGATGCCGAAAGAAAATGAAGTACAGTTTTTAGACTATAAGATTTATCAACTAGTTGAAAAGAAGAGTCACCAGAGTGTTGAATATACATACCCGAGCCATCTCCAATTCTAACAGTATCATTACCCAAAAGTTCTGAAGGAGAACTAATAGAACTTAGATCAGAAGTGACATGATGAGATGCTCCTATATCAGGTATCCAGTGCATAACATTGCTAGAATGAATAGGAAGCTAAGATTGAGGAGAAGTGGATGACCAGGCAATGTGAGCTTGAGGTGAAAAGGGCATAGCACCATGACCAGAATTTTGTGAAAGTTGATAACAAATCTTGGCATGATGACTTGGTTTATCGCACAATTGACAATGTATGCTACCTTGAGAATAGCCAAATCTACCAGTGGGTCGCCCTCCCTGAAAATTCCCTCTACCAAATCGACCAAAAGATCTAAATCCACGAGTGCCAGAAAATTGGTGAGAAACAGGGGAATTTCTTGATGTTCTTGAAGAACCAAAATCCAAAGTGGTGGAAGCCAAATTTACAAACAAATTTGTAAGATCTTGAAAAGCATTTACAACACGCATTTCTTCACAATACAATAAACCATGTAGATCAACCAATTTGACAAGAGTATCACGAGTTGTGACAGAGGTCACAAAAGCTTGGTAATTAGACCCCAAACCACCAAGAATGTAAAGAGATAGATCGAATTCAGAGAGGGGTTGTGAAGCTAAAGCCAGAGCATCAGAAAACTTCTTGATCTTTAACAGATAAGTAGACATAGAATCAAAACCTTTTCGAATCGTGTGGAGTTGCATCCATAATTGCGTAACTCTGGCTTGAGATGCAGAGGCATAAGTGGAAGCCAGAGCTTGCCAAACCTCGCGAGAAGTACGCAAACTGACAACTTGCGAGTGAACCGCATCACTTAAAGAAGATAGTAACCAATTGAGGAGAACTTGATCTTGATGATTCCAAGTGAGATACGCCGGATTTGCCACTGGATTTGCAGCAGTAGGATCCAAGAACGGTGATGGAGGTAGTTGAGAACCATCAACAAAACTCATAAATCCAGAAGTGCTGAGAATAGGTAGAAATTGAGATCTCCATATGAGATAATTTTCACCAGACAACTTGATTGTAAGATAATGATGCATACTTGAGAATGGAATTGACGCTGCAATTGATGATGTTGTAGCAAAAATGGAAGGAGCAGAGGTTACGGAGTCGAAGCCATGAACAAAAAACTCCAGAGAGCAAACCCTAGAAAATAACTCGAAAAGAAAAACAGAAAAGAACGCAAGAACCAAGACTCAATAACCTCAGAGAAATAACCGTGCTCATGATACCATATCAAAGTAAATGGAATCTCTCATCTCTAAGAGAGATAAGACACGTCTATATATAGTCAATGTACATATACAAAATATGAAAGGACTATGAGATTACATATCATATTGATGGTCTATCATCCTTAATAATATAGAGGCTACGAGATTTCGCCTTTTGGTCCCTCAACTATTCCTTGTAATTCAGCGTGAATAATATCAGTTCCTTCCAGCTGGCTTCTTGGCTTCTCAATGGTTGAGGAACCAAGTTCGAGGCTGGTGAAGAGAAAGAAAAACACAACATCAGTTCCTTCCACCTTCTCAACACTATAACGTGGAACTTATCCATATGGAGAAGTCCCCATGTATAGCCTGTTCTCCTCCAATCTTGCTGCAATATTCATGCACACAACAAGGTTATATTGTTGTCATATTTAAGGGTGTTTGGAGTTGTGCAAATACAGCTACCGACATTTGGGTACATATATAGGAAATGTTCACATCCTCAATATACCCTGGTGGTTTAAGTTGTAATTCTCTCGACCGGTGAGAGATATAATTCAAAACTTTACTTGGGTCAGTTGTTTTTTTTTTTGAAAAAGTGACTTCATCTGTAATAACCAAATTGCATAGCATGTTATCATAATTATTGAAAACACACAATGTAATGTAAGAACTGCAAACAAAGAAGCAAATTGTTATGATTGAACATTTCTACTCTTAGGCCAAGCGGCCATGCTGCCCATATGTTGTTTACTTCAATCACAATCAACAAAGAGGTGACAATCTGGATTCTGAGCTATCTCCACAAAGCACACAATGAGGGTGGACTGCTATCCAATGGGAAAGATCCTCTTTGACAGGAATTCCTGTGTGTAGCAAGCGCCAGAAAGATAAAGATTAAAAAAAAAAAAAAACTTATATTAATGGACATTAATTTTTCAACTTAAGATTTTATCTGAAATTATGGGCATTCCTTAATTCTGGTTACTTAATTGATGATGCGACATATTTGTATTTTTTTTAAATTTAAAAACAACCTATTTAGGAGAAAAAAATTCAGCTAGGTTCACAGCTTGTGGAATTAGAATTACTATGATAGAAGTCACAGAATATATCAGGATTTTGAGTATACCCAATGGGAAATTGAAACCATGAATGCCTGGAGTACTCATTCACAAGCAACCACCACAACGTATTTCAGACCAACCACATCTCTAGGTACATTTTCAAGGCCTTCAACAACTTCTACATAAGTTAGCTCCCCTGCTTTTGATAATAAGTAAAATAAATCCAAGAAATTAGGGTAAAGGTGCATGTAGTTGCCAACTGCTTACTAACAAGGCATAACAAATTGTGGACACCTTTTATGTTTTCAAAGCTATATTGTGAGATCATTCAACAAATAGTAATGGGACCATCAATTTTCATGTTGAGAAGGGCTGCATCAAGCGTTTTCCCACCAAAAATTTCAAAGTATATGTCTACAACTTTAGGAAAGTACCTAGGTAGCAGAACCTGTATGTCAATTATCAAACATATGGCAGAGAAGAAGTTCCAAGAACACACCAATACACTTCAGCTTTCATATGATCATGAGATTTCTTTTACTAAGATATACAAATACTATACTAACCTCCTTAAAGTGGCATCCAAGTCATTCTCTTCTTTATAATTGAAAGCCTCATCAAATCCAAACTTGTTCTCCAACAAATCAAAACCTTGATTTTCATTCCAAAAGAAATCATTTACCACGAAAAATTTGTCAATGTCTTCTTCATGTCTAGCTACTGAAATTCTTGGGTTTATATGTGCTTAAGAGATCTATCTGAACATCCACAGAAAGATCATCACTTTCATCTTCTCTCTCCCTCATTCTTCACCTTATTCTTTCTCAAAATTACATGGTATCAGAGCTGTATGTCTTCCCTTTCCTTTCCTTTCCTTCAATCCTACAATTACTTGCAAAAATGAATCTAAAGAGAGGAAAAGAGATCATACCTAGTTTAAGGGTCATATTCAAAAAAAATTAAGGGAAGACAAAGCCTCACATTGCAACTATATGGAATTTCTGGTTGAAGGTATGTTCTAGAGTTCGATCGTTGGTGAACTGGGGCAACTCCTGGTTGGTATCGATAGAGGTTAGTACCCATTTTTGTGTTTTTCTTTAGTGGAGGAGTATTTGATTACTGTTTGCCTTGGTGTTTGTCGAAGTTTTGTTAGAAATTTTTTTTTCTGGTGTAGAAATTATGAGATCTGGAGAAGTTGTAGAAGTCTACGATTTGGAGAAGACAATTTGAAGAAGAAAGGGTTTTAAGGTTGGTTCACTTATTGGTTCTATTGGCTTTGGTTTGACTGGTTTTGAGTTAAATTGCTAAATCAATCTGGTTCTCTTTGGTTTGATTGGTTTTGAGTTAGTTTGATGGTTCAATCTGGTTCTTTTAATGGGATTAATTTTAATTCTGATTTCTGAAACTAATCTAGTTTTTTTTCTAGGATTAATCTGATTATGATTTCTAAAACTAATCTGGATCTGATTTCTAAGATTAATCTGATTTGGTTTTAATTGTGCTTGGATATGGGAGAAACTGCAAGTAAATTATTTCTCCATCCTCTCATCAGTTAAGTGAGAAGAAATTGGAGGGTGTATCAAATTTCCTACCAGTGGACGGCTATATTTAGAATTTTTCTTACTAGACGTGGACAGACAGATCATTTAACTTAGACTGTATCTAAAGACGGTGACACTTGGGCAGATGTTTAATTTCTTGGCCAATAATATTGTTGATTTGGTTACTCACGTATAAACTGTGAAGGAATTATGGGAGTATTTGACTATGTTGTATTCTGGTTAGAATAATCTGACTAGAATTTACGAATTGTCCCAAGAATTTTATCGACTAGATAGGAAAGGATAGAGATATACTCAATATTTTGCAGATTTTAAAAGAATGAATGAAGAACTAAACTTTGCTCTACCTATGTCCTATGATGTCAAAACTATGCAAAATCAAAGAGAGCAATTAGCTTTTATGAGTTTTTTGGGAGGCCTTAGAAAGGAGTTGAGGCAATTAGAGCACAAATTCTTGGTAGTGATCATGTACCAACATTAGCTAACACATTTTCAAGAGTTCTTTGTGTTGCAAGGGAGAGTACCAATAACTCACAAAAAATTTAATTTTAGCAATAGTTTCCTGCGACACTTCTAGATGACAGGCCCCTAATGGATAGAATATATGACGAACTCTAGGAAATAAATATTGGAAAAATTTGGGTTCACACAACTCTATTGACATTACAGGACAAGTTAAGACTTATCATCATCATGATCATCCAAGACATATTCAACGATAATGTTGGAAGCTTCATGGGAAGCCCCCACACATGGTTAATGTAGTCACCACCTTTGAACCAGCCTCTACACCTACTAAAGTTCATCTTGAGGCTAAGACTGTAAAGATGACTGTGGACGATTATATTCCTTTCATTCAATTTTTGGCAACTCACCCACAACTTTCCACTGCCACTACCACCCTTGTTCAGACAGGTAATGCTACCACTTGCCTTTCAACCACATCTTGCCCTTGGATCATTGATATAGGATCTTCTGATCATATGATCGGGTCTACATGTATATTTTCCTCTTTTGTTCCATCATCCTCTTTGGTTACACTTGCTGATGGTTCTTATATCAATGTGAAAGGAATGGGTACAGTTCAACTCACTCCATCCATTACCCTACCCTCAGTTCTTTACATACCTAATTTACCTTTTAACTTATTATTTGTTCATAAATTTACTTCTATTAATAATTGTTTGGTAAAATTCTTTCCTTGATATTGTTTATTTCAGGATCTTATAATGAAGAAAATGTTTGGTGGAGACCGTATGTCAGGGGGTTGTATCTGTTTAAGGAGATATCATTTACTGCTTGTTCTAGTATTTTTATCCCCCCATCAAATACATTGTCGATTGGGGCATCCCTCTTTGGAAAACTTAAAATTGGTAGATAAGCTTTCATTCTCTTTCTAAGTTGGACTGTGAGTCGTGTCAGTTTGGAAAACTTCATCGTGTGAATTTTCCCCTTGTATAAATAAAAGATCAGACCACCCTTTCTCTTTAGTTCATTATGATGTGTGGGGACCTTGTCATGTTACTTCTATTTCAAGTTACAGATACTTTGTTAAATTTGTGGATGACTTTTCAATAGTCACTTGGCTTTATTTAATAAAAAACTTGTTTAGAATTATTTGACATATTCTGCAATTTTGTTATTGAAATGCGTACTCAATTTAGTGTTCCTATTAATACTTTTCATAGTGATAGTGCTAAAGAATATTTCTATGATCCCTTTTGTAAATTTATGGCTTCTAATGGAATTCTTCATCAATCCTCTTGTGTTGATATTCCTCAACAAAATGGGGTTGCAGAAAGAATAAATACATTTATTGGAGGTCACCCGTTCTCTCTTATTTGAGATGAAGGTTCCTAAATCCTTTTGGGCTGATGCAATTTCAACTGTTTGTTATCTCATTGACAGGATGTCTTCATCTGTATTAAAAGATGGCATTCCTCATTCTCTGTTATTTTCTTCATCTCTCTTATTTGCCTTGCAACCCCTCCCCCGGCGTATTTGGTTGTGTATGTTACATTCGTTATCATCGCCATGGAATCTCTACACTCGATCCTCATGCACTTAAGTGTATGTTTGTATGGTACTCTCGAACCTAAAAGGGATATTGTTGTTATTCTTTCGACTTATGAAAATATTTTATTATTACAAATGTGTCATTTTTTGTCCACTCCTTTTTCTACTAAATCTGTTAGCTTAACTAACCTAAATGATGATATATGTATTATCCAAAGTGTTTTTCCATAGAACACAGTTCCTTCACCTCCACCTTTGCCAGGCATTACCAAAGTGTACATACGCCGTCCAATACCTCATGCTCCTCCCTTTGCACCTACGGTGCCAACTTCGTTTGTTGATCCTGAGGATGTTCCTGCCACATTTGACCTTGATATTCCCATTGCTTTTGGGAATGGTACTCGTCCTTGTGTTCATTATCCCATTTCTAACTTTATTTCATATTTTGCTTTATCACTTGGGTTTTCTATTGTTCTATCTACTATAGAGACTTATAATATTCTTAAGAATGTTCTTGAAGCCTTGTCTGATCTTGGGTGGGTCAGTGCAATGAACAAAGAATTACAAGCCTTAGAAGACAATCAAACTATGGATCTTGTGCCTTTATCCTCAGGAAAGACTGTTATTAGTTGTCGGTGGATATTCAGTATGAAAGTTAATCCTGATGGTTCTTTAGCTTGCCTGAAAGCTTGTCTCATTACAGAGGGATATGCTCAAGTTTATGGCGTGGATTATGTAGATACTTTTTCGCCTGTTGGCAAGCTTACTTCCATCGGCATTTTAATCTCTCTTGTTGCTACCTACCAGTGGCCCTTGTTTCAGTTGGATGTGAAGAATGCATTCCTTCATAGAGATCTGCATGAGGCAATGTGTATGGAACAACCACCTGGGTTTGCTACTTAGGGGGAGAAGAGTAAAGTTTGTCGCCTCCGCAAATCATTATAGGGTCTCAAGCAGTCACCTCCAGCATGGTTAGATGATTCACCACTGTTGTAATAGAATTTGGGATGACTCGCTATGAAAGTGATCTCTCTATATTCTTTAAAAACTATGATGCAAGCAAAATCTTTCTTGTATTTTATGTTGATGATATTGTCATTACAGGATATGATACTTCAGGAATTGATGGGTTAAAGACCTATTTACAAAAGAAATTTCAGACCAAAGACTTGGGCAAGTTAAAATATTTTTTAGTAGTTGAAGTTGCCCAATTAACAAAGGGCATCTTCTTGTCTCAACAGAAGTATGTGTTGGATTTTGCTCTCTGAAACAAAAATGTTGGGTTCAAAATCCCTAGACACTCCCATGGAAACTAACTTAAAGTTAATGCCAAAAGATGGAACCATTCCTGACGATTTAGAGAAGTATAGAAGGCTTGTTGGGAAATTGAATTATCTAACTGTGACTCGACCTGACATCCCCTTTCTTGTCAGTGTTGTGAGTCAATTTTTGTCTACCCCCCAAACAACACACTGGGATGCAATTATTCGAATTCCGCGGTATCTTAAGAAAGCATCAAGACATGGACTTCTTTACACTAATCATGGACATAGAAATGTTGAAGGATTCTTTGATTCTGACCGGGCTAGATCACCTATTGATAGAAGATCAACTACAGGCTATTGCACATTTATTAGAGGAAATCTTGTGTCGTGGAAGAGTAAGAAACAAACTATGGCAGCAAGATCAAGTGCATAATTTGAGTATTGTGCTATGGCACAAGCCACATGCGGGATGGTATGGATAAAGCAATTACTCTACGAATTAGGATTTTGTTGATGACACACAAATGAAGTTATGGTGTGATAATCAAGTTGCAGTTCATCTAGCATCAACTCCAATCTTTCATGAATGTACCAAACATATTGAAGTTGATTGCCACTTTGTTTGGGAGAAGTTACTACAAGGCATAATATCCCCCAGGCATGTGAGGATTGAAGAACAACTCGCAAATTTGTTCACCAAAGCTTTGGGGAATATAAGGGTCACCTATATTTCTAACAAGTTGGGCATGAGTAATATATATACTCCAGTTTGAGGGGAAGTGTTAGGAAGGGCAATTTGGGAAAGGAAAGTTCCATTAACTTTCGATAGGAAAAGGAGGTGGTAATTAGGTGTTCTATACCAATCGAACTTGGTTGATGCTCTCCTATTTTGCTTCTACTTTGTTTCCCATATAGAATGAACTTGTAAATTAGCCTATAAATAGTGAAGTCATTTTGAGAGTGCTCAGGAGATCTATCTGAGCCACCACAACAAAATCATCACTTCCATCTTCCTCCTCTCCCTCGTTCTTCACCTTATTCTTTCTCAAAATTACAATATGTTTTAAATAAAGAACTGATCATAATGAAGATTGACATTTTCTTTGCTTCCAGCACTTCAACCATATAACAACCCGTCAACTTAGCAAATTGTCCAACAAGTTGGCCAACTGCACCAGATGCAAATGATATGAACATATTTTCTCCTTCCTTAGAAGGGCAAACCTCATGAAAACCAGCATATGCAGTCATACCAGGCATTCCTGGCAACCAAACAAATGAACTGTTACTGAGTTTAGTCCACACCACCAGGAGTAAGATTAGAATCCAAAGAATCTTTTGGATGGCAGCAGCAACCTTCCAAACCCCACTGGCCCAGCAAAATAGGAGACAGAGATATGTAAGCCCTGATCCATTGCTTCTATTGAATTCTAAGCATTTCCATGTATATACAAGGGGGGAAACTAATCAACAATGATACTAACAGCTCTGTCTTGGGCATGTATATATGCTTCATGAACTAAAACTAAACTACTTACCAAGGATTCCTATACATCCGTGTGTTTTCAATTTTACGTTGAAAGGTGGTCTCTATAATCAAGCTATACTCCCATCCAATTGGGAACCCCCACACCAAGTCTCCTTCCTTCAAGTTTGGATGATTAGAATCCATTAAATTAGACACACCATCCCCAGATGTAACCTGCATGTTTTTGACAAGGAACTCACAGATTCAAGGTTAGACAAAGAAATGGAGCTGCCAGAGCGCAAGTAATGCGTTGTACTTTCGACAACTAATTGATAGACATTGTTATGAGCTTTAATAGTGACCTTCAATCCAACCAATTCTCTGAAACCTCAACTCAGATCTTATAAAGAATAAACAGCTTCTTTGTTTAAACCATTCCAGATCCTGAATTTAGGCCTTTTTTTTTGGGTAACCCAGACCCCAAATTAACTTGTGTTCATAGTTTGAAGAATCAGAATCAGATCAAAACTGAAATCTCCACTAAACTAGGGCTGTGTTGATTCTATTCAACCATGGCTGTGTTGGACTCCATTCAATGAATTGTTCTACAGCAAGAAACTCCTGTTACAGATTGAGATGTTTTATCCTAATTAAGAGGAACCGTTGTCCCAAACACTAGGGGTTAAAATTCTCTGTTTTTCAAATATCTACAGGATCAGATCAGGAACCCCACACTTTCCTCTTCTATCTCAATAAATTAGTAAACAAATAACAGAGACGATTAACATATTTCATGCTCAGTAGAATGCAGAATTAAAAAAATTCCACAAACAGTACCCATAACTGCAGGCATGTAATTCAAAAGGATCTTACAGAGCCAGGCATGAAAGAAGGTATGAATTAAGCTGAATCTATCTTGCTTCTTCATGAGGGAACTCATGTATGGGTTGCAAGAGAAGTAAAGATTATTCACTACAATTGCTTCCGAACCCCCTGGAGCTTTCAATGCTATGATTCCAGTGTTGAAAACTGTTATGTACATTGTGGTTTAGACCATTAAACTGGTGTGAGCCATTTCATTGAGAAAATTTTGATAAACTCTTCGAAGGAGTTGCTCAAGTACTTTTTGATATGCCACTTCTTGGAAGAATGCTGGCTTTGAAGAATGTCTTTCAGTGAATGCCACATGGCATTTGGGACTTCTCGATTAACACCTTACCTGGTGCCCGGGATGTCACTTCCAGGAAAAAGTAGCACTACGAAGGGATTCAGCTCATCTTTATCCAAACGTCAATCAATGCATTAAATTCAACATTAAATGCTTTGGGATGCATTAAATGCCCAACGCTCATAGGGAAGCCTCTCATTCGTTCATGTCTTTTCAAGTGTTGTTCCCTTACGTTTTGTTTGTTGGATTAAGGGATAGCTGTCACATCTGAGTGCACGTGACTCTGAGCTCTTGATCAATTTGGGATAAAGGGCAATTAGGTTGAAGCTTTTACAGGAAGATTGAACTCCTAACTTGGTGATTAAATTATCCATCGTGAGCAATCTCAACCCTTCATCCTAAGGTGGAAGATTCTATGGTCACGATACATCTTCACAATATCAGAGGTATGGAGTTGATATATAGCAATACACTCAGAACAAATGAGGGTAAGCCTAGGTAGAATAACTTTGGCATTAATTTCCTGCAAGTTCCAAAGAGGGCATTCTTTCTTGGAGCATTTACTTCTCAATACGAGGATTTGTGTTTTTCTGAATCTGACTTAATCATTGAAGGTGGCTTCCCATCCCCAGAGGTAGCCCACTCTGACATCTCTTTGATCTCTAGGAACCTGTTATGGGCTCAAAGTGGACTAGATTGCACGCAGGCAAAATTTAGAACAACAAAAACCAAATATGTTTCTTTTGGAAACCCAACAACGTAATCTTTCAATAGAACCTGTTTGTTACTGATCTCTTCTCCTTTCGCCATTTTTGAAAATCAAAGAAGCTTGTTTTATCTCTCCTTACGTCTCTCTGTGAAGTCTTGATTCGAAACCTACTCTCATGAATTGTGTTAAATGCGTAACAGAATTCTAGCCGGTTCAAGATGAAAACACCATTACACCATCACTAAAAAAAAGATGTCCACCTAAAAGTAGGTTAGGAGAATCGTTACACCATGTGGCCGCGCAACTTAATGGTGTTGTTGCCAAACGCTTCACGCATCATTTAACTCTGTAATCTATTTTATAATACTCTTCTTCAAATAAAAATTTAAGAATTTTGTAGAGAAATTTGGATGCTACAATAATTTTAGTGCAAATTGCACGACACCCCAAAATGGAAGCCTTAAAGCACTAACACTCCACTTTATGTTTAAAAAGCATAGATATTCCAAAATTGGGTTTTTATTGGATATATTTGTCCAATTTATCACTGAAAACTTTTTAGACATTGTTTATTATAGGGATATTTTTTGAAAATAAACAGTAATTTAACTGTTTTTAGTGATAAATTTGACAAATATATCCAATGAAAATTCAATTTTGGGGTATCTGTGCTTTTTAAACATAAAGTGGATTATCAGTGCTTTAAGGCCTCCATTTTGGGGTGCCAGTGCAATTTGCTCATAATTTTATCTCCATTAAGATGTTGAGGAAGAGTAATTTTCTAGAGGAAAAATATGAAAGACGGCCTTTTGACCTTTTGACGATAAGATAGATGAAATCATTAAATCCTCGGAACCTAATTGGTGGAGTGTCATCTCTCCTCTGTCTCTAGCAATTATTAAGCAAAGTAGAAGGGAAACCAAATAAGTAGAGGCTCTTCACTAAATCGCTTACCAACCCTGTGGAGCCTTAACCTGATGAATCTAGTGGTTTCATTTCTCTGGGAGACCCAACAATACTATCATTATAGTTACAGAACCCGGTTGATTTCTCTCTATGATTCTGCTCTATGCAAGATCAAAGAAACCCTTTTTCTCCCTCCATTTTATGTTTCTTTTTCTCTGCAAGAAACCCTAATCTCGTGATATGTGTTGGAAAACATTCAAGAATTCTCGCAAGTGTCACCGAAAACGAGTGTGATTCAACATCCCTGAGGATGGCATATATTGTCAAAGAATTATGTGATGATAGTTGCAGGTCCCGTTTCCATTTCCTCAGGATTTTGAAAGAAAATGGTGATTCCAACTACCTTACCTAACTCAAGTAGAAAATATACAGGAAAATGTAGTCGTACAGGGAAATGACAAATTTTTTCTTCATTTATTTATATATATATATATAGGGAACTGAGCAACCCTAACACTATATGCACACACATAGAACAGTGACAAGGCTAGGAATGCACGCCATGACATTTTCTTACATATCAACTGAAGCTTCCCTTAAACACTCATTCTCGAGCAACCACCACAACCTGTTTACCAACATTGCGGCCACTGTAGAGTCCAACCAGAGCTCCAGGTGCATTCTCAAGGCCTTCAGCAATATCTTCTACATATGTTATCTTCCCTTCTTTGATAAGTGGTATTGTGAACTCAATAAACTTGGGGTATTCATGATAGTAGCTGAATACTGCGAAACCTTCCATGCGAATCTGCTTGCCAAGCAGATGGAACAAATTGTGCAGGCCTTCAGGCTTTTCGACATTGTACTGGGAGATCATCCCACACACAGCAATCCTGCCCTTAATTTTCATATTGAGAAGGACTGCATCAAGCATCTTCCCTCCAACATTGTCAAAGTAAATGTCTATACCTTCAGGGAAACACCTACGTAGAAGAAAATGAAAATTTTAACTCCAAATAGATTTCAAATTAGGTAGAAGTTCAAAAACATGGGCCACCAACCAGTAAATATAGTGTTTCATGTGATATTGAGATTTCTCTAATGAAGAAACTAATACTGACCTCTTTAAAGCAGCATCTAAGTCATTCTCTTCCTTATAGTTGAAAGCCTCATCAAATCCTAACTCGTTCTTCAAGAGATCAACCTTAATTTTTGGCCAAAAGAAATCATTAGCCACTGTCCTCATTGTATTGAGTTTTCTGACATTCCGCAATTAAAACGCACAGCAGGAAGTGGATGTGATGAAGACTCACCTTTTCTTTGGTTCCGGTACTTCCAACAACATAACAACCCATTAGCTTGGCAAATTGTCCCACAACTTGGCCAACTGCACCAGCTGCAGCTGATATAAACACAGTTTCTCCTTTCTTAGGTGAGCACACCTCATAAAAACCAGCATAAGCAGTCATCCCAGGCATCCCTATGAAGCAACAATTGTATCATTAGGATGAATTGAGTTCATTGTGAAATCATACTAACAGGTGGATATACACACCACCAGTGCAATCACAAAAGTAGCCAGACACAGGGAAGATGGCTAAAGGCACAGGTAAAGGCACAGCAATATGAAGCTGTACTTGATACAATAATGAATGGCTTCACATATTGTCGGAGGATAGGCTCCACGATAAGGAGACACTGTAGAAAACAAACCAGGATTCACGCTCCAGAAAAGCAAGTAAAAGAGAGAATGGGGGAAACGAAGGCCTTCCTCTTCCCCCAAAAACTATAACTAGGAATGTACTTCCATTCACAGATTGAATTCAGACTACAGCATGTCCAAGAAAGAAGAAGAAGAAAGAATATTTTTTTTTATTTTTTATTTTTTATCATATTGTAGGTGTTGTTGTTCGAATCATACAAAAATGCAATCTCCTTTATTCATATTTCAGTCATGCATTTAATATTCCTAGTTCACTTAATATAACAACTTATACAAGCTACACAATTAATCTACAAACCCAGAAAGTTGTCTACCAATCACCAGGGAGTCAACAAGAGTACACAAGCAAATGCACAATTGGAATTGGGTTGTAAGGCTAAACCAAGACAAAAAGGATATCTCAGCTCACAGTTACATAAACCTTTCAGGAAGAACTTCCTAATTATATTCTCACAACACAACTAATAGATAGGAAGGAAGGTTGGTAAGCACAACAAAATAAAGTAAAGAGAAATGTAAGAAGGAAGCCCTGCTCCTGCCTCCTGGGCTCTCACAAAATTCTAAGCACGAGGAGGATTATTCTAATAATTTCGTAACATTGGAAAAGGGAAAAACAAATCAACAATGATCCTAACAGGCATATCTTGGTTAACATCCACAAGCATGTATGCTTTTTGAATTGAGATAAAAGGACTTACCAAGTAATCCTGTATAGTAGGAAAGTGGCACATCCGTGTGTTCAATTTTAAACAGAGAATCCAGCTTTGTAATCAAGCTATACTCTTCCCATCCAGTCATCCCCGACACCAGGTTACCTTCCTTGAACTTTGGATTATTAGAATCCACCACTTTTGCCACACCATACCCAGTTATAGGCTGCATGTTTTCAACAGGAATTCACATACAGTTTCTAATAAACAACAATGACCATAGTATTATACACTGTCATGAGCTTAAAAACAATCTTAGGTTTGTCCAACCCTATACAATCTCAGCTTGGTCAGTTAAAGTTTCTGTAAAACCACTATACCAATTCTGAGTTGCCTCCTACTCATACTGGAAGTTTAGGCTTCAAGTATATCCAATCGAATAAAAAACCAGATTCATAGAATCCGATTCTCTAGCTGATTCCATCTAGTTGAACCATGGCTGAGTTGATTCCAGTCAGGAAAGTGGTCTACAATATGAAAATACAGGTAACAGCATAACAGAGTCCATTATAGTTTTTTATATTAGTAGAACTTAAAAAGCTAGAATTCCACAAACAATATTCAAAGACCCAATACTGAAAAACAGAGAATTCTCTGAATCTTACAGAGCCAGGCGTCAAAGAGGGGAAATAGCTGAGCTCAACTTGCTTCGTCATGAGAAATTTCATGTATGGATCGCAAGATAAGTAGAGATTCTTCACTAAAATCGCATCCGAACCCTCTGGAACCTTCAACCTTATGGTTCCATTGTTGAGAACCATATCAGTTTCTTTCAGGAACCCAACAACATAATCTTTTAGCAGAACCTGTTTGTTACCAACCACTTCTCCCTTCGCCATTGCTGACTTCTCACTCTCTCTGCGAATTGCTTTCACTGGAAGCAGGGGCTCAGCTACCAGATAATACAGAGCAAGAAGCACTATCTATGGTTGCGAACAAGAAGCACCATCGACAAGCCTTTGAAGGGTCGAATGTTGACATCTGTCACTATAGAAGAAACTTCAAGATGCCTCCAATTTCCTCCATGCTGGGTGGAATACTTCCCATCATTCGTAATCACTTACGAAATTTAGGATTGCAACACAGAACCTTTGAGTCCATCTAGGTGCATGGTTGTTGGATGTTCCATCCGTGGTATATTAATTTGTAACCATATTCCTCCCCAATTTCAACTACGAAAAGATTGTGTTCCCTTATTTTGTGCAAAGTGTAAAGCTACAGTAACGTCACTCTCAAAAACATTAATGCTAATCTTTTGTAATCACTGACAAAATTTTGAATTGCAACGCAGAGCCTCTGCGGCCGTCAAGCCACATATTTGGCAACTTATAGTTACTATGGGCAAGGCATTCAATGGCGATATGCCTGATGGAGGCCCTGCCTGGACACAAACAATAAGAATTGGGCTTATCCAACCAGCAAATTAAAAATAAATAAATAAATATTGACACCATTAGTTTTAATTAATTTTTCATTTATCAATTACGAATATTAGTGTCACATCCTAAGTTTAAAAATGCTGCCAATGAATCACATTTTGAAAACTTTGTGAGGATTTACCATTAGGACTGGAAGAGTTAGTACACAATAGAGGAAGACAAAAAAGGGAGTAGAGCATAAGGTTCTTTTATTCAAGGTTTTTGTCTTTTAACGTGCTTATAATTGGATTTGGAGTTCCTCCCCATGAGGAGGATGGCCCATTATTTAATGAATGTCCATATAGTTGGAAACTTGAAGCCTATATGAGAGGCTAATTTCATATTTCTCTGACTCCTAAAGAGAGCTTAATTCTTGGTTGGAATCGAAGAAATAAAAAGTAAAGAGAAAAACTCAATCCTAGAGAAGAAAAAGAGTGAATCTCGTTTTCTAGGGGTTTTGCTTAGTTTTGATCAAGTACTTCATTGGATGTTCATACAGTGTTGAGTTCCGTTAATTTTTGGACAACAAGCCTGTAACTTCTTGCTCTTCAATTTCAACACTTAGATTGTGTGTTGGGGACCTCGTCAAACTGTGCTGAGGTTGCCCAAGATCCACCCAGATCTATGCTCGAACCGGGGTACTTGTTAGCTACGATATAAGGAAAATTAGTGGTACCGTATCCATAGATCCGGACTTTTGGAGCAATGACAAACGCTTGATCCTACATTGTGCATTAAAAGTTTGTTACTTAGTGCAATTGATATATTACTGTTATTTCAATTTGGTGTCTATGTTTTTGATTGGGCCAGCCTAGTATGAAATAAATTAAAGAGTTTGACTCAACTCGCTCTATCAATTTCGGAGCTTTTAGCGCACTAGTCAAATACCTAACTGTTGGAAAATGCCATGTCAGCATTTTGCCACATCGGCCTCCATTGGTTTTGATGATAACAAACATGAAACTTGAATTCACCATGTTTTGATGATAACAAACATGAATTAGAATTCACCATGGAAAAACATGAAAATAACATGCATATGAATGAGTGTTTATTTGCTATTAATTACCATTCATATTTTCCAATCATTCATGTGTTTATCATCATCAAAAAGGGGGAGATTGTTGGGAAATGCCATGTCAGCATTTGCCACATCAGCCTCTATTGGTTTTGATGATAATAAGCATGAATTACTAATAGCTATATTGAGTTATGATGTTTTAGTTCAAGATGAGAACAAGTGGACCAACTCCAAGTCAAAGCCATATGCAAGTCAAAGCCAAGATCATGCCAAGATAGACATGAAGATGGACATGAAGTCTAAGTCAAGATGACCATGCTAAGATGGACATGAAGACCGTTGCACAAAATCAAGTCGAAGATCAAGTCGAAGATCAAGACTTAGGTTGAATTAGGGTTTAGGACACTCTCGCATACACATTCATGTAAATGCATCAATTATATGTAATTCATATTACTAGAGTGACCTAGGACATGTTAGTGAGGTGTACAATGCTTAGGGTTGACCAAAAAGTCCAAAAACCCAAGCCATGTCCCAACCCCAACTTAAGCCGCAAAATAGAGTTCGGACGGACAGCCGTCCGAGCGGACGGATGTCCCCCTGCATGCGATAACCTCGTTTCTCGAGAAAACAACGAAGGCCAGACGGATGTCCGTCGCGGCAGACGGATGTCCGTCTGAGCCGATCCAGCCAAATGGATGTCCGTGCCGGGCAGATGGATGTCCGTCGAGCCGGGCAGACGGATGTCCGTCCGAGCCGATCCAGACGGATGTCCGTCTGACGATCCGAGCCAGGCAGACGAACGTCCGTCTGGCCCAGATTTGACTATAACGGCTAGTTTAAAGAGAATATCCTCTGACTGTTTGCAACGGATATTTTTGAGACGGATGACCGTTTGACCAGACGGACGTCCATCTAGGGTGAAAAACAGGACAAAAATGTGTCCGTTTTCTATCCGTTGGGGATTGGGTTTTGGCACTCAAAGGTGCTCTATATAAACCCAATTCACCTCATTTGAGAGCAAGAAGACTCACACTTGATCACCCACTGCCCAAGTGATCCTAAAGCTCTCAAATTGCAAGAAAGCCTTGTGCTTTGCCTTTCACCTTCTCCCCAACCTTGAAGAACATACCAAGGTGTTAAAGTAAGCTTGTGGAAGTCAAGCTTGAGGTGATTAAAGGCTTTGGTGGTGCATGCATTTCATATCTTGAGCATACAACTCTTATTGCATCACACACACACAAGAGGTAAAGTGTCACACCTCTTGTTAAGGTAACATCATTCTCTTGTAACTGTTTTCAATTCTAGTCTTGGTAGATTAGAATTGGTTTTGGGTACTCTTGCCCGTGAACAAAGATTTGTTGGGGCTCTTGCCCGTGAACAAAGATTGAAAAGAGGGTGCTCTTGCCCTAAGATAAACAAAGATTGTAAAGGGTGCTCTTGCCCCGCAACAAAGATTATTGTAAGGGTTTGATCTCTACCCATTGTATTGAAAGAGAATCAATAGTGGAATACTCTCTTGAGGCCAAGAGAGGAGTGGACATAGACTTGTATAGTCGAACCACTATAAATCTCGTGTTGTGGTTGCTTGTATTGTTTAGTTTCATTTGAATTTTCAATTTACCGTGTATTTCCGCACAAACCGAAAAATTTGGACAATCCACTAGTTGCAACCTAATCACCCCCCCTCTAGGTTGCACCAACACTAACATTTGGAATTAGAGCTAACACTAGGCCAAGGGTTCGAATCCCATAAAGGGATACCTAAAGTAGAGGGAAAGCTGCCAACAAAGGGTTACCTCGCCACCCCCCCCCCACCCCACAAAAAAAAAAAAAAAAGGAGCGAGCATTAAGGGAGTAGAGTGAGCCACTTAGAGAGGGCTATCAAACCCAAGTTGTGAGCCTACTTGAGTGATAGCTGTCAAAGACGACGAGTGTAGAAGCATGGTGGTATATTATGTGCTTAATGGGGCCCAATTTTGTGTATGAGCACTTGATTGGGCAAACCTAATATGGAGTTGAGAGGGACATACGTTCTATTGTGTATAGAATGCTCCACCATAACACATATACCATATTATGTGTGCCTAGCATCATTGGAAATGAGAGGATGGATCCTTGCTCTTTTCATTGTGTGAGTCCTGAACTTTATGGTCCATTAGTGACTTCAAACGATGTTATGGAACGAGGGGTTGATGTGGCTACTTTAGGGTGTTATCCATGGTCATGATTTATTCGACCTAAAGGCCCATTACTAGGAAAGGAGTCAATCCCAAGTGTAGTGATGGTCTAGAGCGAAAGGAAATGTTTGATTCAACTACACATTAAGAGTGTTTGTTGGTGCCAATTGTATTAGTTACAGTAGCAAACATTTTAAGGACAAGATTGTGATCTTTTAGAGGGATCGAGATACTTTTTGTCTAGTGAGTTTGAATAAACCTAGGACACTATGGTATGCTAATGCTTATTTGATATGTATCTTTGAGTGGTGTTGTCATTATGGCCTTCTGGGAAGGTTTCTGGGGCTCACGAGTACAGGTATATCACCGGTCGCATGATCCATTTACTAGTATGACTTGTGGATGTTGGTGTCTGAGACACAAATGGTCTATGTATCTAGGATACATGGTAGAGAGATTGAAACATGTATATCTGGGATATACATGTGTGTCTGGGACACATTATGACAGAGAGATCGATACTTGCCCTTGTGCAAGTGTGAGATGTTGGGATTTTTTAATATGCCAAAGGGCAATTGTGAAAGTTCACTTAATAGGCGGTTATAGAATATAGGGACATATTTTGGTAACCGTCAGACCACTACACTCAACAATTGAGTTATGGCATTCAATTTTGGAAACGACTCTTGTTCTCTCTCTCTCTCTCCCCCAAGGAATGCAGAAACAAGGAAAGCTTATTGAAGGTTTTCTTCTCCCATGTTTTGATTTCGATCTTCAACCATCTACCCACAACAGTATTTGGGTTGTGGACTTTCTTCCCTTTCCTCAAGATTGTGGAGTATTTGCCAATGACGATTTCGTGGAAGAACGAAAACATGGATTCTAGTTTTCTTCTGTTGTAATCTTTCTTATTTGGGATAAGTGAATCTAGGTAAAGATCTATCTCTCATCTTTTGATAGATTAGTTTGAACCAACACATGGTGTATAGTATTAAATTACAGTTACCAAGTAGTGGAATTTTGCACTAATTCAGTTACAGTTACCAGGTAGAGGAATTTTGGGCTAATTCAGAGGATCTGATTGTTCCAAAGACAATTACTTTTTTGGGCTGAGTTGATTTCACTCAAAAAAGCGGTATTCAGAAATATGAGATTACTCTTGACCACATAGGATATGCTTGTTCCAAAGAACAAGGTTTACTTGTTTGTGGTTATAAATTCATAAACAAATTACATAGCCCATTATTTTTTGTTCCACCATTTGGATTCAAAACTGAAAAATTCCACACAGTAATATTCAAAGACCCAAACGTTAATTAAAACAGAAATAAGACAAAGCAAAAAACAAAATTCAGAATCTTACAGAATCAAGCGTGAAAGGAGGAATATAGCTGAGTTTATCTTGCGTCGACATACGTCCTCTCTCATGTAAGGATTGAAAGATAAGTAGAGATTCTTCACAACAATTGATTCTGATCATTCAATATCATGGTTACAATGCTCTGGACCATGTCTGTTTCTTTTGGGAATCCAACAACATAATTTTGTTGAAAGAGGGTTTTAGTCCCACATCGGAAGATGTGGGAGAAGTTGGGATGGGTAGAGGCTATAGAAGGATGCCTCCCCTTCCACATGTAATTCATTCCAAAATTATTTCCTCTTGTATAATTATTTATCTATAGTGGAGTTTTCTCTGTTGCCCATGGGTTTTTTTTTTTTTTTTTTTTTTTCCTTTAAGGGTTTTCCACCTAAATTATTGTGTTCTCCTTTTATGTAATTTTTCTTTTATTTGCTGATTGCTCTATTCGAGGGGGTTTTTTATTACCCAACAAATCTTTCAACAAAATCTGTTTGTTACTCACTTCTTCTCCCTTCGCCATTTCTTATCACTCAAAGAAGATGATTCTAATCTCTCTCGAAAAATTTTATCAGAAATCCAGAAATGTAATGAAATACTAAAAGAAAACTAAGAAACAAATTTTCAATAGAGCCCACCATGGGTCCCCCTCTTATTATATAGTATAAAAGCATTAGGGGAGCTGATCTGGACTTGGTTCGAAGTATCATGCGATAGAATATAATACTAGTCAATATGTATCCAGCTGACAATCAACTCGTACTGTTTAAAACCCGTCAAGGCTTTACAAAGACTTCCACGTAACTCCTTAGATTGGGTGTGTTGTGGATTGGTGGAAGAAATTATGGCGCTCTGCTTTCAGTTTGAGTCTTTTATATTTCAATTTATCTCAAAATATCACAACTTGATGCTGATTTTCTTTCTAGAAGCACTAAGATTTTATATGTTACGAATGTTTGGTGGTGATGTGTCTAAAATCTGCTCAGCCTTGAGATGCTTGAGGAATCACCTACAAAATAGTGTTAGACGTGGCCCGACCTTGGGGTTCGGACGCCACCTCCGAAGGCTAAGTCAGGTAAGGAACTGATCACAAAGCTCTGGCTAGTTGCAAAGTAAAAATTGAATACGATAGTAAGGGAAATGATTTAGATACCTCTGCTTTGTGCGACCCTTTAGTTTATATAGGGTTCACCTCTTGTTCTCTATCGTTGGATTCGTTCATGATCCTTCTTGATGGCCGTCCGAGTATAGGGTTTTTCCCTTTTCTCCAGGGATGGAAGCGGATTCCATGTTTAACACAATTTCCCACTCCTCAGAGTAGTAGTAAACGTTTATAAGTCAATAACGCATCCCGAACTCTTTGGGGTCATGTCTATATCTATAACTGTAGAGTCAGTCATCCTCACGCAACTAATCTATGGTTTAAACCAAGAACCAGTCTCGACCATGCCATGGCCGTTGCTAACTAGGATCTATGACTCGATCGTGGTTCAACCGGGTTCGGTAATATTTTATCCATAACAGGTGGTTACAATCTTAAAACTAAGGGTGTAAATGGATATGGATTGGACAGTGGTAATACCATATCCACATCCTATTATAATCGATCAGATTCAGATAATATTCTATCAGTCATCAGATGGATTTTTTAGATTCGAGTGATTGTCGGATAGTTTTTTTTCTTAAGTAGATTCTTCTAAATTGGTATGAATACAAATTGAATACAAGTTTTCGACTATCTACTGACATCTTTATCATTTTATTGTGAGGACTGTGTTTGAAATTTAAGAATTTAGCAAATTTGATAGCTATCTTAGTAGAAAATCTAAACAAAAATCACATATCTCAAGTAAAAAAGTTATAAAAATAAGAAAATTAATAAATCCAAGTAAGTAACTTAATTGGATAATTTTATCAGATGAACAATAATCGGAAGGAAAGTGATACACTATATTTATATCCCATTAGTAATCGGACGGATTTGGACATCTCTAAACTGATGCAGATGCGAATTTGGAGGCAGATTTCAATTATCCATTTACACTAGTACTTACAACCACCCAGGCATCTTGTAGACTTTGATTTTATTGCCTCTATGAGGATTTCTCAGGAGAACCTAATGTACTTCATTTTTGACACAAAAAAAAAAAATGTACTGAGCTGAAACAATACGTATTGATATGTTTCTTACGGACATATATTTGAATTGCATCAAAATGTATTGTTCAGTATGATATAATATTCGATATGAGACACTACATGACAATAATGAAAGCAAATATATAATGACTTCATCTTGGCCTCTTGGGACCATCCATGTGCCCATGAATCCATCTAGGTTCATTTCTAGTTAAAATAAATAACTACTAGGATACTACAGTTCCTTAAAGATAAAAGATGTTACTTAGAAAACCTTATTCTAAATAAAAAAAATAGAAGTTTAGACTTATGTTAATTGATTTAGAATATAAAATAAACCTAAATTAGAAATTGGGAAAATTTTAATCCGATGTCAAGTGTATTTATAAAGGCCTGCAAATCAAGAAAAACGTAAAGTGTAAACCATTACCTACTCAGAACAAAACATTACTCTAACTAAAGATAATATTATTATTATTATTATTATTTCTTTCTTGAGACCAAAGAGAATATATAAATATATATAAGAGGAATAACACAATAGTACTACAGAGCAAATTATAGTCTCATAAAAACTCTCCCACCAGCCTCCTCAGCCACAATGGCTTTGAGGCTTTCAGGGGAACCCCCCCCCCGGTTCAAAAATCACCTCCTTATTATTAGTCATCTAACTTGCCAAGAAGTCAGCACCTCAATTTGTCTCTCTAACTTGATGAACCACCTCACATTGTTGCAACTTCCCTATGGAAACACAAATCTCTTCAAGTAAAAAAAGTACTTCAAGTGAGTATTCACCACTTTCTTGACCATGTCCACGCAATACTTCGAGTTTGAGTAAAGCACCACCTTGCTATATCCTTGAGAGACAACCTCCCTAAGGCCACTAGCCATCCCCATGAGCTCACAAGAAGTGATATCCTGCACCTCAACACCACCCGCTATAGCAAAAACACCATCACCAGCATGGTTACGGCATAGAGCACCATAACCACCCCTATTATTTTTAACCAATCCATCGGTATTAAGGACTACCCAGCCATTGTCCGGATGATTCCAATGATGAAACGACGGCAATCGGAGAGCATAAGAAACAGAAATACCCCACTTCCCAAAAAAGTCACGATGAAGAGAGTGGTATCTTCCACCAAAAGCACATCATCTAAGAACCTGTATTGTACCATACGAATGATTCTGCAAAACAACTGAGTAATAGTGTTTTGCCCCCTCCCAAACACTCTATTATTGCGTTCTTGCCAAATGGAGTAGACTAAGATATTAAAACTAAAGCAGCAAACAACACTCATTAGAGAGTTCCTAGCAAAATGTTCCAATACCCATTGTACCGTCTCACCCCATGGCATAAGAGCATGCATAAAAAACCCATTGAGATGAAGGATATATTTCCAAAGATCAGCTAAAACAGAGCAACTAAATAAGAGATGATCAATGTCTTCCTCACCTGAATTGCATAAGGGACAAGTAACATCCATAAACACTCCCCAAGAGGCCAAACGCTTCTTTGTGGGCGATTGAGAATAGTAAGCCAACTTATAAATGAAATTGTATTATATTATATTATGTTACTTGGAATAACGTGAAACGAGTGTAACTCAAAAGGAAATTGTTTACTAATTAATATTAGTTTGAATAAGGTTTCCAAGACATGTTTTTGTCAGTTTTCATAATATATAACATGCTACTCTATATGGATTGAGAGAAACTCTATAGTTGTAACAATAATGAACTAAATTCATTTAGGTCATAACTGTAACAAGTAATGGATAACAGGATAAGGGATTTAAAATTTCTACCTCCATCAATCACTAACAACACAAGGGGTCAATCAATAACAAATGATGAACATAATATCTGTTGATGTCTCATTTCTAAATCTTGTGCTTACCCACTTTAAATCTCTAAATTGCATCACAGGGCACCTAAATAATGCACAACTCTATTGGAAGCATGGGCAATGAGTATTCTCCAAGGGATCAAGACAGCAAAAGATTATAGTATCAACCTAAAGGCAATCTGGTGTGATGAACAAGCCATAAAGACCAAACACATACCAAATCCATTGAACTTTGTGGTTTTAAATCCCACCAAATCAAGCAAATGACACAAGCATTCTAACAATGTAATTGTAGAACAGCTAAAGCCTTTATATGTTTTCTTTTCTTATTTAAAAAAGGTTAATCATATTAATCTGGAGATGCGGGGTATCGATCCCCGTACCTCTCGCATGCTAAGCGAGCGCTCTACCATCTGAGCTACATCCCCAGGATGAGAGACCGTCCATTCAGAACTAATAAGAACACTGAAACTGTTTGAATATAATTCGGCACGACTATAATACTGTGAACATGTGATTATCCCAAACTAAGTCCGATCCAATCAGAACATTAATAGTAGGTAACTAGGTATTAGGTAAGGTGGAGAAGGAAAATTACAGAAGTAGCACTACTGGATTGAAACTTGATAGGTCTGGTAAGAAGGATAGCAGGGGTGGGCGGCAGGTGAAGGTGAGTGATGGTCCAAGTGTTGATGGTGAGTATCTTGATTGTAATTTGTCTAGACATCAACCACTTTATCTGCCATTTCCTATCGTGCTTGAACTAGATTTTTTCCATAAACCCTAATTTGGGGACATACCTAAACCATAATCATGCACAATATTTAGAAATTGTGAAACTAAAACAAGAGCAAAGCTGCTGTTTCAAATATCTTACAACCCTAATTAAGACCTGTTATGACAAAGAATTTCATAGGTCTTTGAACTAATATGAACCATCTGAACCATAAGTAACTGGTTTTCATTTATCCGGGTGACCAGATAAATGACTTTCCGGAATTAACTTCTCGGAATGCGCTGTTAGTTAACGGAGCCATACTAGGGATGACCATTCGATGGACTTCTCAATGACCACTTCTCGGCAAAGACATTTCAGTACAAGGCAATCCCTTATAGAGGGCACATGCATTAGGACATTAAATTCAACATTTAATGCTCCGTACCTATACATTAAATGCCCTGCTCTTATCAGGAGATATGTCTATACGTCAAGATCTCTAGGTATGGCTTCCAGCCATTTTGCTAAGGAAACATATCACATCTGAAAAGTACATTTGGTAGAATTCTCTACCATCCTAGTGGAATGTGCACCAAACCCAAAGCTTCCCACACAAGCTTTATCCTAGTTTGATTATTTCTACTACGAAAAGATTTGGGGGATCGAACGGCTAGGATTCATCTCCCACATAATCTTTCATTCTTCTATAATAATGGTGAGACAATTTGAATCGGATAAGCCAAGAAAAACTAGTATTAACTTCTGCAACTACCCTCTTTGAGAGGATTTGTGTTACTTCTAATCTAACTTCATCATTGGAGGCGGCTTCCCATCCACAGAGGCAATCCGCTCTCGTTGGTTCTCTTTGTTTGCTGATCTTTGGTTCAAAAACTCCCTTGGTTGAACGTGAGTAGGGAGATTCGGAACAACATTTGGCGCCGTCTGTGGGAAAGGACATACATTTCTTATTATTCTTTCCTATGCTTTAAAAGTCTTTAGCAATAATGGCAAGAGAAAATTCAAATAACAACGGTTTAAAGTCATAAGGTCGTGGATGTGGTGGTCGAAAGAAAAGACCCAAAGCTCATAAGGAGGGAATGTCCAAAGAAGCTCCTCTTGTACCACTACGTGAAACACAACATTTAGAACAAGCAGCTTTGAACACAAGCCTTCCCATGCAAGGAGCAACTCCTACGTTTGACTTCATTAAAGCTCAAGCCTTAGAACAAAGGATGATGGAGATGATGAATTCTTTTTAGGCCATAGTGACCAATTGGAGTTAGTTCATCCTCCCCAAGGGTCCTACTATTGCTCTTCCAAAAACAATGGTACCCTTTCCTATCAATCAGCAAGATGGGGCCTAAGGAATTGGAGTAGCATTGCTCCCAACTGATTCCGCTAGATCCTTGGAAGAAGAAGAGCAAAGGTAGGAAGGAGATCACCGCTCAATGTTTGATAGACTAGGAGTGCCGAGAGGCAAACATTTGTTTCCAGGAGTTGTAATGGGGGCAACCTTAAAAACATAAGAAAGTCCAAAGGGAGCATAGCATGGAGTCAAGTGGATCAATGAGCATTGATGGGGCTCCTTAAAGACATCCTACTAGTGGGGACGAAAATCTTTACCAGCAGATCAAAGCCATGAATAAGCATTTGTGTCAACTAGATCAAAAAGTTCCTGATGAAATGCAGCATATGCTTAATTAGGACCCCTTTGTTCATGAGATTATGGTGGCACCTCCACCTTTGGGCTTCCAAACCCTCTCTTTCACCGTATAAGATGGAACAACGGATCCTATGGCACATGTTAGTCATTTTAACTCAATCATGACTATGTGTGGTGGAGGAGATGCGATCAAATGTAAGTGCTTCCTAGCATCCTTGACTGGCCCAGCCACCACCTAGTATGGAGTATGCCTAAACATTCCATCCACATCTTCACTGAATTAGAATATGCTTTTGCTGCTCGATTTAAGAGTGGGATTAAGAAAGACAAGATGGAAGACAACCTTTTGGCTTTGAAGCAAGGTTGTTCTAAGTCTATCTATGATTTCATAACGCGCTTCAACAGTGTGTCCATCCTAATCAACGATCTCAATGAAAAAGTAGCTTTCACTGCATTTAAAAGGGGGGTAACCAGTGAACGGTTAGTAGTTGCTATCATCCTAAGAAACACCCAAGATATTAGCTGAGTTATTGGACCATGGGTATGAGATAGCCACTGTGGATGAATTACTGGAAGCCAACTGAAGCAATTACAAAAGTGGAGGAAGGCGAACAAACGTGGGGGGGGGGGGAAACGCTCCAGCAAAGACCCGGAGGAAGGAGCAAAGGAATGGGTAGGAGTAGAGAAACCCGCAGAGCTGATGATGAGGATGAAAAAGCCTTCACCCTCTTGAACAAGTCACGATCTGCCATTTTAATGCATATTCGAGACTCTGGGACCTAGGTTACTCAAAAAAATCGGGGAAATTGCATG
The DNA here is from genome assembly GCF_041222555.1 of Hakea prostrata. Taxonomy (NCBI): domain Eukaryota; kingdom Viridiplantae; phylum Streptophyta; class Magnoliopsida; order Proteales; family Proteaceae; genus Hakea; species Hakea prostrata. The sequence goes on from NC_142609.1 coordinate 31,768,356, forward strand.
CCAAGCTGGAAAACAAGGCTAACATGTCAAAGTATTGTCTCTATCACAAAGACAAGGGACATCATACCAATCGTCTTATGCTTAAGAATAGAGACCAAGAAGTTGATTGTAGGTGGCCATTTAAACCAGTTTGTTAAATCAGAGAGTACCGGGGGAAGATCACCCATTCGAAGACTTAATAGAACTCCACCGAGAGAAAGGGATGATTCTAGAGGAAAAGCTCCAGCAACTTTTCAAGACGAGGACCTCCCAAAATCAATATTATCTTTGGGAGACCCACACCAGAGTCGATCCAACAAGCTAAGAGAAATACCAAAGTTGTGGGTGTTGTACAAGAAACTCTTGATTTGCTCACAGTGAGCCTATAACATTTTATAAAATGGAACTTGTAGATGTGCACACTCCTCATGATGATGTCATAGTCATCAAAGTAAGGTTGGTGAATCATATGGTGTATAGAGTTTTGCTGGACACTGGCACCTCTAATAATATTCTATCGTTGGAGGTGTTCCATCACCTCAAGATAGATCAAGAGGCTTTGACAACCAATGGGACCCTCCTCTATGGGTTTGCGGGAAGTTCGACCACCGTGGAAGGTAACATACAACTCGACATCACTATGGGCACCTACCCTCGACAAGTAACTTTTCTAACCATGTTCATGGTGGTCAGAAATATTTTGACCTATAACATCATTCGGGGAGACCGACTCTAAGGTGCATTAGGGTTCATACTCTCACCTCAACACATGATGATGAAGTTCCCTACTGAGGGAGGGGTAGGTGTAAGCAAAACAAATCAAAGGTCATTGAGAAATTGTTATTTGAACTTCATCAAGAAGCATCCCTCTATCCTAACTGGCAAATTAAAGCTTACTATGGAAGTACTAGGTGGTAGAGATGAAGATCAAGTTCAAAGAGGGGAACCTATAGAGAAGTTCCAGCGAGGTCCCCCTAAGCCAAGTTTAACCCTTCTCAAGGGGCCATGATTGGCTCAGAGCAAGGTGAAGAATTTCAAGCAAAAGATTGCAGCATTCCTCGAGCAAAACCCGGACATTTATTCTTGGTCTACTGAGGACATGACAAGAATTGACCGAAATGTAGCCAAACATAGTTTGTGGATTAACAAGGGTTCCAGGCCAATTATTCAAAAGAGAAGGAACTTCTCAATCAAAAAACATCAAGCTATTCATGTAGAAATTGAGAAGCTGGAAAAATCTGGTTTCATCCAACCCATTGAATGTCCCACGTGACTGGCTAACATGGTCTTGGTAAGGAAAGCAAGCAGAAAATGGAGGATGTGCATAGATTACATAGATCTTAACCATGCATGTCCCAAAGATTGTTACCCCCTCCCTAGAATAGACTTTTGATTGATGCCACTGATGGGTATGAGATCTTAAGCTTGATGGATGCCTATTCTGGGTATAACTAGATTCTAATAAAGCCATAGGATAAAATTCACATAGCTTTTATGCCTAGCAGGGAAAACTATTACTGTATTGTAATGCCCTTTGGTCTTAAAAATGTTTGAGCTACCTATCAAAGTGTTGTAAACAAAATATTTTATAAGCAAATTGGGTGCAACAAGGAGGTTTATGTCGATGACATGTTGGTCAAGAGTGTGGAACGAGGAGACCATATCAACACATTTGGTGTCTCTTCCAGAAAGTTCCTAGGTTTCATGGTCTCGATGAGAAGACTAGAGGGCAAATCCTGAGAAAATTAAGGCCATTCTCAAGATGCAACTGCCAAAAACCATCAAGGAGGTTCAGTGCCTAACTAGAAGGGTAGCAGCTCTTAATCATTTCATCTCACATTCAAGGGATAAATGCTTGCCATTTTTAAGGCCCTGAATCCCTAAGAACTACAAAAGGGAAATTTTGGAGTGAGGGATTGCCATAAGGTTTTTGAAGATCTTAAGAAGAATTAAGTTCCTCTTGACTGGTCATTGGCCCAACCCCAAGAAAATAACTTTTTTGTATCTTACAACTTCCTCTAATGATGTAAGTTCCATCTTAATCCAAGAAGATGAGGGCATCTAAAAGCCCATTTATTATGTGAGTCATGTTTCACTTAAAGCTGAAACCAGATACCCTGAGATAGAAAAACAAGCTTGAGCATTGATGATGTCCATATAAAAGCTTAGAACTTATTTTCAAGCTCACTTTGTAATAGTTTTAACCATTGTACCTTTGAAAAAGGTCCTACACCACCTTGATTTAGAAGGGAGGATGGTGTCTTGGGCAGTTGAATTGAGCGAGCACCAAGTAGATCTCAAACCTAGAAGTGCAATCAAAGGTTAAGCTCTAGCTAACTTCATGGTAGAATCTTTCACGGCATGGAGCTTAGGATTACAACAACAACAACAATAAGCCTTTCCCAACAAATGGGGCGGCTGACAGGACTTGCCCCCATGCTCGGCCAGCGATCAAGGCCTAAGCTATACATATCCTTCTCACCACTCCCTAAGGTATCTGGTCTCCCCTAGCTCTTCTAGTTCCTTCAATATGGATTATATCACTTCTCCGAACAGGCGCACTTAGGATTAAAACCTAAAAAATCAACTGAGGTATGGATGCTTTTTGTTGATGGAGTGAGTAATGCGACTGGGAATGGAGCTGGTGAGGTATTGCAAAGCCCCGACAGTTTTGTCATCAACTACGCCCTTTTCTTCATGTTCTCAGCAACTAACAATGTTGCCAAATATGAAGCTTTGGTGGTTGGATTATGTTTGGTCAAGTCCTTGTGTCTCAATTACATTAACGTCTGCAGGCACATTAACGTCTCCAACAATTACCAATTGGTGGTGAACCAAGTAGAAGGGACATATGAGGCAAAAGAAGAGAGAATGGCTCAATACTTGAATAAGATCAATGAGTTGAAGATTCTTTTCCAAAGCTTTCACATCAAACACATCCCTCGGGGAAACAATGGTAAAGTTGACATATTGGTCACACTGGCATCCACTGGATATGAAGACATTGAAGCATTTGTATATTAGGAAACTCTACACGAGTCAAGTATCGATGTGGGGGAGTTAATGGGCATAGACAAAGTAGGGCCATCATGGATGGACCCTTTGATTTCCTATTTAAAAAATAATCATCTTCCTGAAGACAAGTAGCAAGCACGAATCATCCAGCAAAGAGTGGCTAAGTTCACTTTGGTAGAAGGAAAATTATACAAGAGATCCATTGAGGGACCCCTATTGAGGTGCATAGTATATGCAAATGCTCAATATGCTTTGGCTGAAGTACATGAAGGGATTTGTGGATATCACATGGAGGCTAGAGCTCTAGCATGCAAGATCTTGAGACAAGGTATTTACTAGCCAACGATGGTGAAGGACGCAAAGGAATACGTACGCAGATGCGAGCAATGTCAAATACATTCCCCGATTTAGAGAGCACCTACAGTACCTTTAACTTCCACTTTAAGTCCTATTCCCTTTGTGAGGTGGGGAATGGATATCTTTGAGTCATTTCCTCCTACGTTTGCTGGAAGAAAGTTTCAAATTGGACAATCGATTACTTCACCAAGTGGGTAGAAGCAAAGCCAAGAGCATCTATCACTGAGAAGCAAATGGAGAAGTTTACCTTGACCAAGGTAATACATCGGTTTGGACTTCCTAAAATCCTTTTGACAAATAATGGTTCCCAGTTTGATATTCCAACCTTTAAGAAGTTTTGCGAAAAGTATCATATTGACTTTCGCAATGCTATAGTTGCCTTACCCCCAGTGCAATGGCCAAGTGGAGGTCACCAATAGAACTTTACTTGACGGGTTGAAACGAAGGTTGGATAAGTGCAACCGGTACTAGGTGGAAGAGTTACACCACGTCCTATGGGCTTATAGAACCACTACGATGACTCCAACAGGGGAAACACCTTTGAAGTTGTCTTACGGCACTGAAGCCTTGGTACCAATGGAGGTTTTAGCAGGATCATTCAAATCAACCCATTATAATCTAGAGGTTAATGAAGAAAGACTTAGAGCCAACCTGGATGTTTTAGATGAAGTTCAATAAGAAGAACTTTACAAGAACATTGCTTACCAAAAGAAAGTAGCTAAGTACTACAACACTAGGGTATGGAGCAAGACTTTCCAAGCAAGTGATCTAGTGCTACATCAAGCAAATGTCTCCAATCCAAGAGGCAGAAACAAGCTATCACCGAGATGGGAAGGTCCCTACCTAATTATTCGTGAGTTACAACCTGGAACTTACAAACTTAAAGATTTAAAGTTAGAGAAAGAGCTAGCCCATGCTTGAAACCCATACATCTATAGAAGTTCTATCCATAAAGCTATGTTCGATGAACTTGTTATTTTCTCCAAAAGTGACTATACGGATACCGCCAGTTACGTGTACTTAGTAAATTTTGTTGTAACTTTCTCATAAGTCAATTATTCATTTCACACTAAAGTACCATGCCTGAGGGGGCTGGCTATAGAGAAATCGTAGTTTACAATTAAATTTTTTATAAGTCATGGCACTTTCCATCACGCAAAGGGATTTTTCATTAAAAAGTTAGAAAAAGATCTACATTGATTCACATAAAAAAGAAGAGAAAAAGAACAAAAATTAAGTTAAAAATTACAATAATCACACAGACACACGCACAACATCTTCATTTTTGAGACATGACAACATTAGAGGTTTTCATAGGAGGGGCACTTTCTCGAGGATCATTCTCTTGGGGGTTTGTGGTAGAGTCAGGCCCTATGATATCCTTCAACATTTCTTCTAGAAAAGTTTACTCCGGAGCATCCGGGAAAGGTGCATTTGGAGGCAAACCCTTAGCAAAGAAATTTGAGGTATCTTCAATGTTTTCAGAGACGGAGGAGGATGTTTGTGTTATAGAACTTAGAGGAGACATTCATTCATCAATGGGGATCTTCAGTCTTAGGTAGGTATTAGCATTGAAGGGAATGAGATGAAATAGACAAAGTGTTTCTTCAAGAAGCTTCTCAGTCGTAAGTAGACATGTAGTGTCCAATTCCTATTGAAAGGTTGGCATCGATGCCTTGATCAACTGATTTTGATAATCCTGAGATGTCCTAAAGTCACCCAAGACCCTCTCTTTGATGGTTAAAGCTTACTCTTTGAGCTTAGAGACTTGCTCATCCATCTCCTACAGCTCAACGTCAACTCCCTTTTTATTTGCTTCCAATTTGGAGCATTGAGTAGAAAGCTTGATGTTTTTAGCTTTGAGCTTCTCCACTTCTTGCTCAAGATCTTTTGTTTCTTTCCTACTCCATTTCACATCAACTATAGCTTCCTCCTTCTCCTTGGCCTCAATGGCGAGGCTTTCTCTTTTCTTGGCTTCCTCCTTTTCAATTTTGTGATACTGTGCATATGTGTGAAGCTCCCCACATTTCTTCTCTGCAACCTCCAAACTTTTTCATTGTAACCTTCAGGCTCCTTGACACCACCGCGAGCTTAAGAGCTGAATCCTCAAACTCGTTAAAGTTTCAAATTGGCCTCCGTCAACCTTTCTCTTAGTCTTCATGACCTCAAAATTGAGAACCCAACTCCTTTTGTGAAGCTCAAACATTTCACCAACCACCAAGTAAAGATCCTTGCAATACTGACAAGTCAACAAGCAAAAAAGAGAAGAAATCGAATAAATGAGCTGGTGTAGCTAACTCACATGCCGGTGGCATTATCAATCTATCCAATTGACATGTCTTGGAACGACTTTCGATCAATGGAAGTAAAAGGCATTCTCTACCCACTCTGCAACTTTGAAGGAGTCTCCCAACACAATATTGCCTTCTGCTATGCTCCATTTTGGAGCCCATCTTTTGAAGGGTTTCTTCTGGACGGATCTCCTAGCTATAGTAAGAGCTATCCTCGTTGTTGTTGGCACTTTGGAGGTTAGACTTGAAGTGGCAGTTGTTGTCACTACTTCATTTGGAATTGGTGTTGTTGTTGTTGCGTGGATGGAACAATGGTTTCCACAATTGGCACCTCAATACCCACCATGGATGCCTCCATGGGTGTTGCAGCCCCTGCTATTGTTGTTTCACTAGGAAGTGGATACCCATGTTTGTCAACAACGGCTGGCTTCCAAATGTCCCGAATGTAATTGGAGCCAAAACCAATGTCAGCTCCAATTAGTTCTTAATATGCCAAAGCTTCCACATCCTTGACTAGGGGAGGGCCTGAACTAGCAACCTTGGTCACCTTCTCCTTCCCTTTCTGTGGGGATGAGGGATGCTTCTAGTCATCCCTGACTACAACACTTGAATGAGCCGGAGGTCTAGTGGTTTGAGGTTGTGGTTTGGTAGCAACTTGCATCCCAACATCTTCTTTTCGAAAAACAGTCTGCCGAGAAGTGCCCTTTCTCATCTCTTCATCCAATTCCTTCTAAGTCTTCATTTTGGACTTAGGAGAAACTTTAGCCATGGGGCGAGGAAGATGCTTCACTTCAACAGGAGGCCCTTCCATTGGCCTTTCGTCTTCTCACTCTCTTCATATGCGGTAGCTTGAGCCGCCAATTAAGATGCAAAAGAGAGCTTCTCGACTAGCCATTGTGGGTCCTAAGAAGAAAAGAAAGCATAATCATTAGAAGGATGCTTCTTGAGGACATGACAAAGTAAGCAGAGTAGCAAGGTGCAAGGGGGCTCACCCTCCAAGATTTCCTACTTCATCAAGGGAACAACAAAGCCCATCTCCCTGCCATGGATAGGAACCCCCTCTCACTAAACGAAACCTCGATACATTAAATCCTCCTCTGCTGATAGTTGTGGTTTAGTATTAATCTTTCTTAGGCCACTCTTGGAGTAAGTAAGCCACTCTCACATAGTGCAATTATACCACGGCTAGCAGGCAATGTACCGATCCCTCCAACCTTTATTGTTAGATGGCAGTGTGCCATCCACGAATACTGCAAACATCACTTTTGATCCCTCTCCTACTGAAACTATACCAACCATCATGTTCAATGGTCTTGAGGAGGAAAATGCAATGAAATACATTCAAATTGAGATTGACTCCTAAGTTATGGTAGTACCCTGTAAAGCCTATGAGACTCCTCCACCCATTGGGAGCCAACATCCCAAGGTTGAGGTTATAACTATACAAAACTTGCATTACAAAGGCATGAAGAGGGACTCTCATTCCACCCAATATTGAATCAAAATAAAGGGGGAGCTCTCCTTCCCTTCGAAGACAAAGCCCTCTCATTTGGCTCAGAAATCCTAACTTCAAAGTCAGATGGTGTTTGGAACACCGTCTTCATCAATTCTAAATTTTGGGGACGAAGAAGACTGGAAATTAAGAACTTGGAGCTTGACCTAATGTTGAAACTTGAATGTCTCCTATCTAAATGGGTTCTTAAAACAAAGGGAGAGGGAGAACTATCATCAACAATGACCTCTAAAGAATCATCTTCTCGGGCGGTTTTAGACCATCTACTCCCAAAGGCAAAAGCAGGGTCAGAAGAAGGGTCAGGGGGAGCTCCTATGAAAGGGTCTCCTCTAATCCCATAATCCTTCTAGGGTTCTTCAGGGACATTTAGATTCCCTTGGACATCGTACTTCCTAATCAACTTTCTACCCATGGATGGAGATCCGGTTTGTAAAGAACTTACGGTGAGGGTAAAAGCTTTGGAAAAGATGAGGAAAGATGAAGGAGCTTCGATCACACTTGCTAGAGTATCTTTAAGTTTCAGAAATCACAATTGCAATAAAAAGAGAGTAAGACAAAGGAAAACAAAAGTCTTATACCCTAATAAAATTCAAATGGATGATGTAGATCGTTCTTGATCTACATTTACCAAGAGGCGACATTTAGGTTTTGAGTAACGCTCGCAAGAAAGACAAATGTGGCATCATGGGAAGCGCCTCGGGCGGTGCATACGTCTTTTCGATTACTAACAAGTTGTCATGAAAATTAATGCTCTATTTGAGGAATCATCTTGATGCTTCCAGCTCTTGGGAAGAAGCCTAAAACGAGAGATTTGAGAAGTCATATTTCAAATTGGTTTATGAATGACAACTCCGAAGACTAGGGGGCTAATGTTATGACAAAATTTCTTAGGCCTCTGAACTAATACAAACCATCTTAACCATAAGTAACCGGTTTTCGTTTATCTCGGTAGCCAAACAAATGACTTTCCAAATTAACTTTTCGGAACACGCTATCAATTCATGGAGCCATACCAAGGGTGAGCGTTCTATGGACTTATTGAGGACCACTTCTCGGCAAAGACATTTTAGTACAAGGCAATCCCTTATAGAGGGCACGCATATTAGGACGTTAAATTCAGCATTTAATGCTCCGTACCTATACATTAAATGCGTTGCTCTTATCATGAGATATGTCAATACGTCCAAATCTCTAGATAGAGCTTTCAGCTATTTTTCTAAGGAAACATATCACATCTGAAAAATACATTTGACAGAATTCTCTACCATCCTCGTAGAATGTGCACCAAACCCAAAGCTTCCCATGCAAGCTTGATCCTAGTTTGATTCTTCCTTCTACAAAGAGATTTGGGGGATCGAACAGCTAGGATTCATCTCCTACACAATCTTTCATTCTTCTATAATAACAGTGAGACAAGATGAATCGGGAAAGCCAAGAAAAACTAATATTAACTTTTGAAACTGCCCTCCTTGAGAGGATCTGAGATTCCCAAAATCTAACTTCATCATTGGAGGCAGCTTCTTGTCCACAGAGGCAATCCGCTCTCATTGGTTCTCTTTGTTTGCAGATCTCTGGTTCAAAAACTGCCTTGGATGAACCAGAGTAGGGAGACTCTGGAACAACAAGACCAAAAACATAATAACAGAATGACTTAAGTGCCACTCTCGTGAAGCAAAACAAAAATTAAAATTTTCTTTTCTTTTTCATACGTTTCTTGCCAATGAAACACGGCTTAAGAGACCCCTGAAAAGCTTCATAATGCAAAATGAAACCATTTAAGGCCAACATATCCATCCTTTTTTCTTTTTTTGTCTCTTTTTTGGTAGAACCCAAGATATCCACTTGCCACACTAGAGACTGGTGGAATTACAAAATGCAGCAGTCATTCACGGGCAACCACCACAACTTGTTTCCCAACATTTCCGTTGAAGAGTCCAATCAAAGCTCCAGGAGCTTTATCAAGGCCTTCAACAGTATCTTCTACATATGCTACCTTCCCTTGTTTGATAGATGGTATAATGAACTCAAGAAACTGGGGGTATTGGTGATAGTAGCTGGAAACCAAGAATCCTTCCATGCGAATTTGCTTAGTAATAAGAAAGAACAAATTGTGCACACCCTCCGGCTTTTCCAGGTTGTAATGGGAGATCATCCCACAGGCTGCAATCCGACCCTTGACTTTCATGTTTAGGAGGACTGCATCAAGCATCTTTCCACCAACATTTTCAAAGTATATGTCTATGCCTTCAGGAAAGTACCTGGGTAGAAGATGCAGAAGTTCAATTATCAAACAAGGTAGAAAAGCAAGGATATGATTCATGGGTCATGCATTGTTGTTGTAAATAAGGTACACAAGAAGTTTTAATAACATGGTCAAGACAAACAAGCAAATAAAGTATGAAGCTTCTCCTTTGATATGATATTGAGGTTTTTCTGATGATCAATGCAAATGCAATGGATCGATAGACCAAGATATCAGTTTTGACAATATTAGGAGAAGGCCATTTGTTTTGTGCAGGGCTTTGTGTTCTATAGCTGAAGCAGATGTACATAATCTTTTACCATATTTAATCTTTAATACAACTAATCTTTACCCCCCAAAAAAATGATTGAAGATACTGATACTGACCTCCTTAAAGCAGCATCCAAGTCATTCTCTTCTTTATAATTGAAAGCCTCATCAAATCCAAACTTGTTCTTCAACAGATCAACCTTAATTTTCAACCCCAAGAGAACAATCAACCCATTAGCCCCTGACAATGCTCACTTCTTTCTATTTTTTCCATCAAATAAACCAGTGACTGTCCTCAGCATATCTAGTAACTGTAGTTCCTGGGTTAACATGTTCATGGAAAGAAGTGAACTTGATAAGCACTCACCTTTTCTTTGCTTCCAGCACTTCCCACCACATAACAACCCATTAACTTAGCGAACTGTCCAACAAGCTGGCCAATTACACCAGATGCAGCTGATACATACACAGTTTCTCCTTTCTTAGGAGAGCACACCTCATGAAAACCAGCATAAGCAGTCATTCCAGGCATCCCTAAGAAGCAACAATCTTATAGTTAAGATGAATTCTGCTTCGTACGTAAAGCATAAAGATGTGGGTGTGCGTGCCACCGGTGAAACAGTCAACTATAGAAATGCAAGTGAACCCTGCTCCAGGGCACCCATAAAGTCCGGAGCAAAGAGAGCAGTATTTTTAACGTTTCATAAAAATATGATGAAAATTAAAAACCAACCAACAATGATCAAATATAGTAGTTATCTTGGTTAACACTCACAAGCATGTATTGAAGCTAAAAAGACTTACCAAGTATTCCTGTATAGTAGGAAAGTGGCACATCAGTGTGTTCAATTTTAAACAGGGAGTCCAGCATTGTAATCAAGCTATACTCTTCCCATCCAGTCATCCCCCACACCAAGTCACCTTGCTTGAACTTTGGACTACTAGAATCCATCACTTTGGCCACACCACACCCAGTTATAGGCTGCACGTTTACAAAACAAAGATTCACAAATGCAAGCTCAAACATAGAGTTTGCCAGTAATCAAAAAAATTTTAGGATCTTCAACAATGATCATAAAAATTTTCCAACTCTAAAAAATATCAGGTTGCTTGTCATTTAAAGTTTCTATAAAATCAATGTTGCCTCACAACCTGTCAAGAACAAATTCAGAACTGGATACCGCTGAGTTCACAGTTTAAAGAATCAGGGTTTAATTCGAATCTTACAGAGCCAGGCGTGAAAGGAGGAATATAGCTGGGTCTATCTTGCTTCGACATACGTCCTCTCATGTAAGAATCACAAGATAAGTAGAGATTCTTCACCACAATCGCTTCTGATCCTTCTGGAACCTTCAACTTCATGGTTCCAGTGCTCTGAACCATATCTGTCTCTTTCGGGAACCCAACAACATAATCTTTCAGCAGGATCTGTTTGTTACTCACCTCTTTCGCCATTTCTGATCTCTCAATGAAGAGTGAAGACAAATCTAATCTCTGGGAAATTTCTATCAGAAACCCTGAAATGTAAATGTGTTAAAGGGAGTGAAGATTGTTCTTGTAGGTTCCCATTACGCCACATTTGAAAAAGTCTTAATAATGTTTTCATGTAATACAGCTCTGAATGACTGAATGAGCTTCTAGCACAATGGGGACAATTTCTTAAGTAGAAATAGTCAATTTAAGGAGATTTTAGATTTGAACATCGGTCCTTCCACGTTTTTCTCCCCTCTTGATGACTATTTCATGAGCAGAAATAATCAATTTTTTTTTTTTTTTTTTTGGGTAAACGCAGAAATAATCAACTTAAGGAGATCTTAGATTAACATCTGTCCTTTTATATTTTTCTCCCTTCTTTTCATCCCTATTCAATTAGATGTAAATCCTTATGACTGGACTGAAATAACAATTCATATGATACATATATATCATATCATCATACTAATACTAATACTAACTATTATAAAAGCATGAACTCAAAAGTCATGGCTACATTTTTATTTCCCAAAATAGCCTCCTTCCCTAACTACATTGACATAATTAATTACGTCTAAAATTGTAAATTCTTATTTTATACTTTCAATAATATTATATTAATTACAGGTTTACATAAATCATTAACAATAAGCCTAAGGAATAGGAAGAATTTTTCTTAAAAACTAAGAAATATTAATTGAAGAAGAAGAAACTAATCAAAATCAAGCATCTAAACCTTAAAAATACGGCTCATTTAAAAAAAAATAACAATTAACAACAACTAGCCTAAGGAGCAGGAAAACCTTCAACTAAAAACTAGGAAACCTTAATCGAAAATGAAAAAACTAATAAGCATCTAAACGTTTGAATATCGATTAATAAATGTAATAATGATATAACATTAAAAAAATATATAGTACAAATAATAGGAAGAATTTCTCTCAAAAATAAAAAAATATTAATGAAGGAAGAATAAACAGTTTTAAGAAGTAATTAATATTAAGTGTACACGTATACATATACAATGATACAGCCTATCATGAACCTAGAGAAGTTGAAAAGACCGGAACTGGGAATTAATTCTCCACAGTGTAGTTACACATGTAAGCCTAATCAGTTATCTAGAGAATGAATGCAAACTTCTGGCCGATGCGTTTTAGTTGTTGAGTGGGTGAAAAATCATTTAGAATATAAACAAAATTAGAAGAAAAAAAAAGAGTAATCTAGAAGCCTTCTGTGGTGTCTACAATTCATGGATTTCACGACCCAGAAACCCATCAACTCCAGGTATGTGGAAACAAGAGTTTCAGAAGAAGAAGATGAAGGAGAGATAGTTATTGTTGTACCTTATGCTGAGTTCAGAGAAGCTGATGAGCCATCTCCTCCTGCTTCTATTAACCCATATACCAGCCCAGCTTCAGAAGATGAAATGGCAACTCTACTTGATATTGAAGATGTTAAATCTATTGCTCATGTCTCTATTGTTGCCAAGATCAAAGTTTCCAAAGATGGTTTGCCAAAAGAGAAAAAGATAAAGCATTACAAAAGTTCGCAGAAGATACTGTCGGTTGGGGAGGGAGATTTCTCCTCTGCTTGTTTGGCCAAGGCTTTTGGTTCTGCTGAGAACGTGATTGCCACTTCTCTCAATTCAAAAGGTATTTCAGTTTCAATTAAATTCGTTTAAGATTATAAACAATATTTGAGTTTTGCACTTCTGTCAAAGATTGTTGGTTTTGTATTGCAAATTTTTTCAAGAAACTCTACAGCAATGCCACGTCTAATATTGATGATTTGGAGAGTAGAGGGTGTATGGTTCTTCATGGAGTCGATGCTTCAATAAGTTTCTCAAGGGCATGAAATTTGATCGGATCGTTTTTAATTTCCCGTGCTGGTTTTTCCCATAAGGAATTGGAGTCATCCCAACTCAAGTAAACTATTTGGAGAGCTAAAGAATCTTTCTGTGTTTGAATCCATTGAAGTCACATTTTTGTTTAAAAAAATAGAAAAACACTCAAAATTCATTAAAGACTTTTTGTTTATCATGAATTTTAGTTAATAAATTTTGATAGACGTTTTGTTTATCATGAACTTTAGATAATAATTTTTTTCTATTAAGTAGAATTGAGAGTATAAATATAAATCATACATTCTTTTTACCATACTTTCTTTTTATAAAAATCATACGATCGGGAATAAGGTAACTATTTATTGTGAAAAACCAAATCAGCCCCTCCTGTTTTCATCTATCTGGAAATAATTACTTCCAAACTCTACTTCTGTGTTTTGATGAAATGTAGTTTTCCTTCACTTTAGTCTTCTTGAATCAAATTTGATGGCAAATCTTTCTTGCACAACTGTGTCATCAATCTCAATCTCCAACTCTCACATCACTAGCAAGAAGAAGAAGAAGAAGAAAGACAGGGAACAGCCAATCGAAACCCAACAGTTTGAGGACAGTGATCTTGAAGCCGCCACCAATGGTTTCTTAGACCAGAAATTTCTGCACAGAGATAGGCTTTGTCCATTGTACTTCCCCCAACATTGTCCAAAACCCTCAAACAAAGGTATCTGAACTCGCAGGATTGCTTCTATATATATATATATATATATATATCTTTTCGGGCAAATATCTGAATTGAAAACTTACACGTTGCACTCAATGGTGGAGGACTAAAGTTCACGAGTCTGGAACAGAATCAATGCATGAGAAGACAACAGCTGCTCTGAAGAAACCCTAGCGCCGCTGCTTTAAAGAAATCGAATCTTGCCGCCGCTCTTTGAGGAATCTTATAATAATTCTTTAAATGAATCTGTCTCTCCACCTCCACCCTCTCTCCACCTCTCCGTTTCATTTTCTCTCTCCCTCACCTCCTCTCTCCGCCTTTTGTGCGTCTTCTCCACCTCCACCCCTCTTCTTTGTCTCTCTGTGTGTCTTCTCCACCTCCACCGCTCTCTCTGCCTCTCTGGTCTTCTCCAACTCTCTCTGCCTCGTTCCAGTGAAGTTCCTGTTTAGAAAAAGAAAAAAAAAAATATCATATTATCATACTATCATACTATTATACTATCATATCATTCATACTACTATTATAAAAGTATGAACTCAAGGGACATGGCTACATTTTATATTCCATAAATGCCCTTTGTATTCAATCAATTAAGTATTTGAATAAATAATAAATAATGTCTAAAATTGTAAATTCAAATTATTTTAATTAAATTTAATTATCAAATTATGCTCAATTCGTTTCCAATAAATCATTAATGAGTTGATACGTTATTCAATGTTTCATTGTTTTGTTACAAAAGTGAGATTTAAATTAATTACACACGTTATTTCCCAGGTAATAAAATCCACCAAGTAACGGGTGAATTAAAGAATGCCCAAAGCACATAGGAACACGAAACATTCTTCAAATTCCAATGTTAATTACAATGAAACTAAACTTAATTGAAACGCACACCTTTAGGCCATAGAGGAAAAAGAAACGCTTCCTACCAAAAAAGAGGAAGAAGGAACGCTGGAGCGCTTACCAGGTCCATTATTTTATACCTAATGTGAAGTTGTGAACTCTCTTCTATTCTCTGGTAGCCATCGGCGACAGTCTCTTTACTTAACCGATAGTCTTCCTCTCTCACATTGTTTCTCCTTTTCGTTTTTCTCTAACAAACTTGCAAATGTGTTGTTATGTTTCACCTCTTTGGTCTTCTCTACCAAAATCGATCTCCCTATTGATTCTTTCTCAGTTATTCTATGACTCCCTCTCTCTCGCCGCTCAAATACCACTGGTGTCTCTACTTAATTACACCGTCCCAACACATCTGCGCTGGTTTCTTTGGCGCACCTCGATTGGAGAAAGCGGAAGATAAGACGACATCTGCGGGATCTGCTGCCACTCCTGTATCCAATCTTGACAAAAAGACGCGTCATGCTGAGCATTATTCAATTCAATTCCTCTCAAGAGAAACCTTACCTTATTATGATAACTATTCCAAAAAATGGCGCCCTAGGGACTTCCTATTTTGGAGTACTGGTATTTCCCTATATTCTGCTCTCTCTTTTTCTCCATTAGCTTGATATGTTGTTTAGTGATCTAGATTCGTAGATTCCAATGCCTTTGTTGCTTAGTAAAATTCGATTCTTTGATCAACTTCAAGCGATGAGATTGTGTAAAATCAATTGTGTATAGTTTTTTAACTCTTTATCAGGTAATAGTTAGGATGCGACGTCCAAAAAAAAGGAGAAGAGGAAGGAGAGTTGCTGGTAAAGAAAGTTTCCCAGTGACTCCTTAGCGGTCCTTGGGCACAACTTCACCTACCATTCAGTCACTCACGCAAGCTCTAAAATAGGTGGGATTTCCTTCAACTTTGTCTATTTTCTTGGTTAATGAGACCTGAAAAGAAATTCTACTTTTTCCGGACATTTCTTTCAGAATTTTCCCAATTTTACTTCTGCTAAATTTCGAGAAGACATTTCCAACTTGGAGGAGCACTGTGGTCGAGAACTATGGATGGGTTTAATAGTTCCATCTTTGCATATGAGCAGGTAATTCACCTAATGGTTTTTTTTGTCAGAAATTCTACATAGTCCTCTCCTTCCTTCTCTTTTTGGTTTTGATATGGAGGAGCACAGGAGGAGAGGAGCACAGGACGCATATATGACGCGCAATTCATAAATATAAGATTGTGATCCAAATGAGATCAGGACACAAACAGGACACCGAAGGGCGCGGCAAACCGCATCTGCGCCCTCTCTCTCTATCCGATTCTGACCGATTCTTTGGTCTCTAACCAAAGGCCCGACGGACACGCCGCCCATCCGGCGCCCACCAGGGCCATCGGTTTGTCTCCCACAACGAGTTTCCCAATGTCACCACCAACGGAACCCCGAGAACACCGAGGCGAGCAACTCCCGCCGAGGGTATGATGGGTTGATTGATGGTACTAAACCTAAACCTTCACGATTTGAACTGATTCGGCTCACCAACGAAAAGACTCCTCACGGCGACCAAGATCAACTCTCTTAGTTGGATGTCGAGCCTCACGGAAGTCACTCGAAGGCGGCTAACGCGAGGCGGGCGCGGCGCGCGGCTCGTCTTCTCGGGGAGAGTAGCGCACGAGCAACACATCATGTTAAAAAGGGCGATTCCATGGTGACATTTGCTAAAACTCAAGAAGATTCGATGCCTTGCTCTCGCATCACCCGGGGAGGACGGGGTCATCTGGTGGTTTGAGCCGAGATCGGGCGGTCACCGCACTACGGACACCCGATCAAGATGTCGATCGATGGTCTTCTATATTGTGAAGAGATGGCGCCCGTGCAAGATCTACAAAGCTGCTCAAGGGGACCACGCGCATCCGCGGGGTTGCTACGTCCTCAACTCCGATTTTCTAATGGCCGTTGGTGGGTGTGTCCTCGGAGGGGCATGGGGGCGGTTCTTCCGTTGGATCTGCGATCGCCGGTCATAATGCAAAATCTGCTTTCATCTTCAACGCATGCTTGAGATGCTTGGGTTCTACTCATCTTGGAACTCTCCTCAAGCTAATCTTGCTACGAAATCATGGTGTTATGAATTGGATACCGATTCGGGGCTCTCACACATCACGAGGGGTGCTCCGGGCTCGGAATATCTGGTCGAGCGCCTGGTGATGATTGGTCTTCATCTCTCATCGGTTCTCATCATTCGAAGATCATAGTTTTCACCTGATAATGTTCTTCAGTGCCTCGTGCTCATAACTGTTGTCGACACGGTGCGGATAATGATGTGTGATTGAATTGGTGCATATGGTTTTGTTGTTAAGGATGGGTGGGGCCTCTCGAGGTCGCGATAATGGCATTTATAAACTCCAGGATGTGATGCAACGAAGCTCTAGTCTCGGTTTCGATGTTGGCACGCTAGGCCAGCAGCCACCGGACTGAATAAACAACACTACACCGGCCGCACCCGGCCGCGCAACAGGTAAACACACCGCACCCATCGCCCACACACAGCCCCACAATAGACCACGGGCCTCCGCCACGAAGGTCATCGAAATCAGTGGAGATACGACACATGGCACACCATTGCTAAAAAGCCGATGCTCCAGGCAAACAAAGCTCGCGAAAACAACCCCAAAAGCAACACCGGGGGGGAAAGGAGCCACACCAGAGCGGGCAATACACGGCAGTCCCACACACGAACAAAATGGCGGCAACGTAAACATCGCATATTGGAAATGGGCCGCGCCACGCCCAGAAAGGCCGAGGCAGCCACCCAAAACGCGCCACAACAAGACACCCCATAAACAACGACACCGAAACCCTAAAGGGGATGCGGCCCCCAAGGCCCAAAACACAAACGAAGGTCGACGCCAGCACGAGCCTAAACATCAGGAAAAGGCACCGAAAGATTGCACGAGTACGATGAACCCCACATTGAGCAGCCACCCACACAATCCCAAGCGCCACCCGCAAAATGGAAACCCAGACCGCATCCGCGACAGGAACCCAAAACACCACAAACGCAAGACACAAGCACGCCCCCACCATGCAAGACAAAACAGCAGACCACACGGGAAGCTCCAAGGGCGTCAGCTAGCACGGAAGACTCACACCCAGCCCGATGAATGAACCAGCGACCGGGAAAAATGATGTACTGGATCGCTGAAAAATGAAGTGTGTCCACGAAGGATGACACTGTCCTACCACCGCAGTGATTCGGGTCATTGGCTGAAAATGCAGGGCTACATGTGATCAGTCCAAATGGATCTAATACGAATGGTGGTCGACTGCGCTCCATCTCACTGAAACACCAGACAACACCCACATATGGGCCTACTAATGAAGTTACATGTTGGGCTGGACATCCACTAGGTAATGGGCCCCGATCATATGATGTAACTAAAACAGGACGTGATAAACAATCGAGACGCCAAATAAGGCCGCCAACACATCCCCGTGATACAAAACATCCAGTAACTCGCCATGGATGGGACCCATTCCCAAAGACCTAAAAGACAGCGATATCCACTCGCTCCTACCATCTCATCCGAGGATGAACCAACGTATAGTCAAGCCTCAAACACATCGCGCCAGGATAGAGAATGCCGTCCAACAACGGCACCCCTCCACCAGATCCGAAAAGGATGAAGGGCACGGTAAACGAAGGCAAGACCAAGAACCACAAGGCCGCAGTAGCTAAAGGAATACACAAGAATACGGTGATAGACGAGACCACGAAAACCTACACCATCGCAACGCCGCGCTCCCAAATGGCCATTCGACTGATGTCAACAATGCCTCAATGGTAATCTAATGAAGAAAATAGCACCAACCGCCAGGGATGGGACTTGACATCCTCATGTGCAAACCAAACCCATCCTCAAACAAGCACCAAGGGCAGGCAACGCAGTACCTCCAACATGGAGATGGCAAAACGACAACATCGGCACACCCACAACAACGAGGACGGATGATAACCAACGCCACATACAGATGCCCATCCACGCACGAGGCCCAAAGACAGGTCCGAGGGTAACTCATCCTCCAAAAATGGGACATCTCAACAAAAAAAACTACACAACCGAGCGGCAGGATGCGAAGCCACCACCCAGCCCCCACCACAGCACAGCCCAACACCACACAACGGAGGGGGGGTCCAAAAACCACTCACGACAAACGGGAAAAGCTCAACCCCCAAGAGGTCAGGAGCCAAAAGACCACAAGACGGGACCACACCACCAGAGGCCACGAGCGAGGCGCACGAAAACGCAGAGGGAAACGGGCCCAACAGCAACAAAAAAACGCCCCACACCAGAGGAAACGGCAGCCCCCACACAGCACGGACCGCCCGGAAGAGGACCCAAGCCCCCGGCAGGGGAAAAGGGACAACCAAACCAACCGAAGCACAGAGGGATTCACCGAAAGGTCTAAACAGAGCACACAAAATCAACGAAAAAAGCCCCGCATTGGACACGCCCAAACCAAGGCGAGGGACCCACGCGGGAGGGTGTTAGAGGTACACATGGTATGGTTAGAGTGTAGCAATGTGTATGTTTTTCATATATTGTACTGCTGTCATATTCTATAAATATAAGATTGTGATCTCAAATGAGATCAAGGATTTCAGTCATTTAACATATATGATTCTCTTGTCCTCTTAACTTGGCTTGATAGTCTTGATTGGTAGTGTAAAGACATACACAATTTGGGATCTGCCAACGCCTTGTTGGAAGAAAACCTATCGACCAACCAACAGGGGTTGACACTGGTCTTTGAGAAGCTTTTGGCACGCATAAATGAGGTGAGATTCAATATCATTCATATATTTCTAAGCCTTCCCCCTCTGTATTAATTTAGATTTTAAATCTTTTTCTTCCACCGATTGCAAGTTTTGTCCCCTACATGTTTATCTCTCACTACCATATATTGGATATCATGATATGGCTGTTAAATAACCTGGTTAGACCTTTATTATTAATTTTTTATCCAACTTGGTGTAGAAAAATTTATCAGTGAGTTTTTTACAAAATTGATCCTTAAGTCTTTCTACTTTTACATAAACACACATTTTGTAGGTTTGCAAGGAGTTTCAGTGGATCCACCCCACTCATCATGTGTCAAAACATTTTTGGACCTAGATAATTGACTATAGAGTTGCATCCACATAATTGTAGTTTCTAACTTTAATTCTATTGAATGTTAACTTGAGCTGAACATCCTGTTTGATTATTAAAGCCATTGAATCAGTTAACTCTTTATAGCTCACGGGACTTTATTCATAGCTTTTTCCTTGAGAGACTTTTAGGTGCAAATCATAAAAACTCAGTGCCATAAACTAACGTTTGGCTCCATGAAGTGCATTACTTGAAAATTTTGTTTCATATTTGTTGCTTTGATTTATTTATATGTAAAACAGTGAAGCAAATGTATGCTTTTTCTACAGCCTTGCATCTAATTTTAAAAATTGTAGATAATATCATTGAGATTTGTCTCATCCAACTCTATGAGCATGCTCGACATGCCAAGACATGGAACTGGTCATTTTGAACTTGCAACCATGTAGCTTGGTATACTAACTTATTTTGTTCATTTTTCCTTTCTTTTAATAGAGTATTTTATTCACATCATTTTCAGCATTAGTAAAATTATTATTTTTTGGTCATTTTTAATCTCTTTTTGAAGATGAGTGTGTATTTTTCAAGGAAAATATTTGAATATTTAAATTTTACAAGTATAGCCTTTCTGATGAACCCATGGATATGTCAAACCTTCTAAAAGCTCAACCGAAAGGATAATCAAGGACAAGGAGTCTGACGTGAATAACCACACGTGCATCTGGACGTGCGTCCTTACTAGTATATATATATATATATATATATATATATATACTCAGTTTTCTCAGTCTCTCGATCTCTATCTGTTTTTTCTCCAGTCCCTCTCACCACATCTTTTCTCTAGTCGTCCACCCTTATCTCTTTGTTTATCTCTTCTCTCTGTCTCTTTGTCTCTCTGTTTTTAGGACTTTCGGTTGAAGAACAAGAAAGAAAAAAAAACAAAAACCAAAGGTTGAAGCGAGTCTTCGTACCTTGAGCAGAAAAAACTCCAGATTTGGAAGTGCCAATTCTGCTGCGGCATGCTCTTGCAAGTAGTCCACCATTGCTACTGGTCTTCGCATCTACAGGAGCGACAGATGACAATTTAGGACCGTCTTCACAATACTGGTGCTACCACCGCGACAACCAAATTTCCCCCTTGTGGCCAGGGCGGACCTATGCAGGGGCCGAGGGGCCATGCCCCCCCCCTCCGGATTTTTAAAATTTTTATATAAATTCCCTTAATTCCCTTGTTTTTCCACTTTTTTCTCTTCTTATATGTGAAATGTCACTATCTCCCCCCCCCCCAATATTGAGAACAATTTTTAATAGTAAAATAATGGGCACATATGTCATTCTTAATTAAAAGCTAATTCCTCAATCCCTTTTCTTCCTATTTATTATCTTCTGTTTCTATAAACCTAGTTAAAGGAAATTTTTGAAAAAACATCTTATTAGGTATTCAAAATGTCATTCATAATTAGAAAGTAACTCTTCAATCCCTATTTATTCTCTTCTATATCCTCTCTCCTCTCTCTCCTCTTTCTTCTTATTTATTCTCTTCCTTTTCTTTCTTTATATTTATTCTCTTCACTTTTCATAAGCGTGGGTTAAGAAAATTTGGAAAAAAAAATCTACTCCACAATTAGGTATTCTTTCTCAATTTATTTATCGTTTCTCTTTTTCTCCCTTTTTTTTATTCTTTTTATTTGATTTTATTCTATGTTTCTTTATTTCTTCTGCAATTTTTGTTATTTGATTTTGAATTGTGAATAAAATGTCTATAGTTAGTAGGTAACTAATTGCCATTGGTTTGCATCTCTTACCTAAAAAAAAATTTGGTTTACATCTCCTACCAAAGAAAATATTGGCTTGCATCTAACTTTTTAGGGTTGAAGTCATGTTTATATTTTTTTTTCTATATTGTTGCTTTAATTTTAACTATATTTTGTCGAAAAAAAATATCATTATCAATAATTTACCTTTTTTTTCAAATATGTGTGGCCCCACAAAATATATGTGGGTATATTCTTTAATATAATAAAATAATTTAGAGGAGGGACCTCAAATAAATCTTATAAGGGCCCACATAATATGTATGACAAAAAAGCATTAGTGCTTCCCTAACCGGAAGACTATCTCGCTTTCATTCTTCGCCCCCCCCCCCCAATATTTCATCCTGGGTCTGCCCCTGCTTGTGGCGTGATCTGTCTCCACCCTTGTGGCGTGTTTTATCTCCGCCCTTGTGGCGTGTACGTCTCCGCCTTTGTAATAGATGATACATTTATTGTATCCATTGTGCTTAACCATTGTTGTGCTTGTTACAGCTCTAGCTCTAAGGGTTTATTGGGCTTGTCCTATCCCTTAATTTGGATGACTCTGTCTATTGCATGTACGACAGTTTGGTCAATTTCTGCTCCTTGGTTCGAACCGAACCTTGTGTGTCATGCATCTATCCTTTGTATTTTTCTTTTTTTTTGTGTCAGTAATTTCTAGTTTATGAATGAAAATGAAGTCTCTGACTTCTTACCAAAAATATAATATAGATATATATCATACTATCATACTACTATATTAAAAGTATGAACTCAATTGTAGATGGCTACATTTAGTATTCCACAATTACCCCTTTGAATTGACACAATTTTAATTTGCATTAATTGAGAAGTATGTCTACAATTGTAAATATCAATTATTGAATTCATTATATTTCATTTAATTATGGAGATGATCCTCATATGGAATTAAATTCAATTAGAATCCACACTGAAGAATCCTCAATTTCAGTAAATTATGAGGAGAATCCACCGTTATGGTAAGTGGATTCAATTGATAACTCTTATAACCATTTTTCATTTTTGAATGAATGAAATCAGTGAACAATGATGAGGCGCTAATAACCCTTATATCGTTTTTAAAATTGACATTTTATTTCAAATTTAATTATTATTCACTCAATGAAGAATCCACAATTTCAGTAAATTATGAGGAGAATCCACCGTTATGGTAAGTGGATTGAATTGATAACTCTTATAACCGTTTTTAAATTTTTGAATGAATGAAATCAGTGAACAATGATGAAGCGCTAATAACCCTTATATCATTTTTAAAATTGCCTCTTTTTTCTTTCAAATTTAATTATTATTCACTCAATGAAGAATCCACAATTTCAGTAAATTATGGAGAGAATCCACCGTTATGGTAAGTGGATTGAATTGATAAATCTTATAACCATTTTTCCAATTGTCAATTTATTTCAAATTAAATTATCATTCACTCAATTAAGAATCCACAATTTCATTAAATTATGGAGAGAATCCACAATTGGAATTATTCACTAAATGAAGAGTGATTACTGTTAATCGTTATGGTAAATTACCGTAACCGTTATGGTAAATGGAATTGAATTTGGTATGGAATCACTAAACCTTTAAACTCTTTCTTCGTTTCTCCCTCTCCAAGATCTACCTCCACAACGAGATTCTACCCATGATCCTTTTAATCTTCTCTCTTTCTCTCTCTAACCTCTCCAAAGCCATTCCCTATACACCCTTTCTCGAACTTTTTGGACTTCACTGCAACTGTTCGAAATGGGAAATAAAGCAGTTAAACGGGTTTGAGTTTCTTTTCTCTTCCATTAGCTTGCGTTTGTTGATTAGTGAATAGTGATTTCTAAAGTAACTATTACTTGCAGGTTGCTAAAGTTGTCTCTTCTAATCCACCTACGAAATCAACAAAGAAAGGTATTAGCTTTTACACTTAATAAGCAGTTTCGTTGTTCTTGAGGTGTTTATGGTGATCAATTAACGTTTGTGTGGTTTTCTTTTGTTTCCTTTTCAAGTAAAAGGAATGCCAAGGAGAGTTTGGAGAAACTGGTGAGTGCCAAGAAGCAGAAGATAGCTAAGCAAGAGCTTTTGAAGAAACAGAACAGAAACGTTAAGACATAAAAGAAGAAAGACCCAACTAGCTCCGAGGATATTTCCTCGGAATCCGGAGAGGTCTGTTCTGGTGTTCTTTTAATCTCGGTTTTGTAATATCTCCGACTGTTTTGTTGCCTTTCATTGTTTTATCTATCATAGTTGTATATCAATATTCTCTTAACTCATTTTTCAGACACCATGAGTCAAAATATGCAGATAAGATTTAATACTATCTGGTTCTTTTCTCTTATCTTTTACTCATTTTGTTTTTTTATTTCTAAATTCCAATCGTTTTAGTTTCAGTTTAGAATGTAGTGTGCTAAGTGATTTCATTGTAATTGTTGATATTTTATTATTTTCTTAGGAAATTGAGGCTAGATCAGACGGTTAATGAATTGCTTGTTCGGTTGAATTGCCGGTTGCTTAAGACTATAAATGGCGTGAATCATGCAGAGATTTCAAAAAGCTTTACATTTACACATTGAGAAGAAATCATGACATCCCTAATTTTATGGAAATGATGGTTTTGATTTAGATGGCAGTGCAGGTGAGGATGATGTGAGTTTTGGTCTGAATTTTTATATTTTCTCAGCACCCAAAAATTGGTTAAAGTTGTCCCTCAAACAAACAAGTTGCCTCCGCTTGCAATCAGATGTGGAAGATGTGACTATTGTGTGAAATTTTCAATTAGAAAATGATTTTTCCTTCTAAGCGTAGGAGGAATAAATGTTCTGTGAATATCTAACAACATGGACAATTTATTTCTCTTCTTTTAGGGTAGGGTGGGGTTCGGGGTCAGGGTGTATACAGTGGTTGAATGAATATAATATGACTTTTACTAATGTCAAAACTTTACATTACATTGGGAACTGCTGAACATTGGTTATGTCTACTTGTGAGATACATCACCAAAAGGGGCTTGTTTGCTTAGGAACAAGTCTTAGAATGGGTTGTATACAGGGCCTTTGGTGCTTGGGGTCTGCTGATATAATATGCCACTTGAGAAATATCATTTCATTTCTTCAATAATTTTTACATATTGTTTTTTGTTTAGAAGCTTACTCATCTAGCTTCGCCAATTTTAATGCAGGAGGCACCACCTGCGGAGCTTTCTAATACCAATGCTAAAGCACCTAAGGACAACAATAATTCTGAGGATGGTTCATCTGACTAGGAAAGTGAGGAAGAAGGGGAAGAAGAACTTGCTGATAGTCCAAAAAATAATGTAAACTTCTCAAGCTTGATATTTTACTAAATTGATAATTCAAATCTGCAAAATTTTGTGATGTTCAATGGGATTTTTTTTCCTACAAAAATTATGGCAACCCGCTCTGCAGTTGTCAACAAAAGCATCAACTGAAAGCAATAATTCTGACGACTCATCTAATGAGGAGAAAAGTGAGGAGGAGCAACCAACTAAGAACCCAAAGAACAATGTAAGCAGTTTTTTCAACATATTTTGTGTTTGATTTCATATAACTAGCTTTTCTTTCTCAAAGATTAAATGGAAGGGGGGAGTGAATCCATGTTATTGGTATAAATTCAATCTTGCTTAGGGTCTGATCATACTTTTCCACCTTCATCTAAACCCCACAAACTCCATCCTTCATTGTTTGTTCATCCAGATAGAGCTGTTTTTATTTCTCCAATAGTAGAATAATGATACTGCTAATGGGCCACATCATACAAAGTGAACAATTGATCCTTTATTTTTATCTAATACTGGTGTTTATAGTCTTGTTCAGATAACACGGATCCGTATTTATTTTCTAGGTCAGACAACTGAACAAGGGATATGATGAAGATTACCTCAGAAGAAGCAATGGCGAGGAATCAAGATCCCTTGGGTTAAACAATAGATATGGTTTGAACAAGGTTGAATGGTGAAACGGTTTCATTTAGTGGATACCATTTGGTTATGAATAGGCTATCAGTTGAGTTGAATGTATTTCAAGGTGCGTGTTAAATGGGCGGAGTTCAGAATATACGGTCAATTCATTTTGTTGTAATATAAAAAGAGAAAGAAAGTATTGTGAAAGTTGAATTCCATAGTACTTGGTAATCTGTAATAGCACCAGGAATTGTTTAGACTCTTAAGAAACCAATTCATTCAAAGCGTATGCCAAATTCGAATATATAAGTTTTAGATTAAAATTCAACTCAAAGGGGTCAAAAATTTTAAAATTTGTAAATTACACAAAAAAATATATATTCATGAACACATCACATGTGCATTTGCACGTGCGTTATTACTAGTGTATATATATATATATATATATATATATATATATATATTTCTTTTCTTTTATGATTATATGTTGGATTATCTAGGTACAAACATTTGTCCTTCATGTTGCTACAAAACATTTCTGAAATAATACCAAGCCTAATACCTGCCATGTTCCTAGTAATAAAGAGCAAATTCAAGAAGCCAAAATTTTTCCTCGGCAACAATTATTCCAAACATCCTCAAAAACTAGACCCTTATTAACCCTTACTTTCCAACCAATCATTGGACAATCAAAAATAGCTTCCCTGTAAGTGCTAAATGTTTTTTGTGTCTGTGGCCTAGTACAGATACCCTCCTTCTTTCGCAACTGTCATTATCCACTTCCATTCCGGCCTTCTTTCTCTTCTTTGTTTGCAATAATCAAAGTATCACTTTTAATTGAATCCCAATTAGAAAAACCGAAATCTGTTTCCTGATTCTATATTTCATCTCATGCTTGGAAAAAGTATAAATGAAAGTATATTTCATCTGTTTTTGAAAGTATATTTCAGTGACTATCGTCCCATTGCAATCAGCAATCAAGTTTACAGGTTCATTGCCAAACTTCTGGCTAATCGAATCAAGATTATGCTGCACAAGGTCGTTGGCCTCAATCAGATTGCCTTCATGAAAGGTCGCCAAATATCTGATAACATTCTCCTTTGCAGAGAAGTAGTTCATGATTATCATCTCCAAAGGGGCCCTCCTAGGTTTGCTGCAAAAATTGACCTTCGCAAGGCCTTCGATTCGGTTCAATGGAGCTTCTTGTTTACCCTTCTTCACAAGCTCGATTTCCCTCTAGGTTTTATTGCTTGGATTTCAAGGTGCGTGGTAGACCCTAGCTATGTTATTTTTCTTAATGGATCCCAGTCATCTAGGTTTTATGCTAATCGCGGCCTTCGTCAAGGATGCCCTTTGTCTCCTATGTTATTCAACATTGTGCTTCAAGTCTTCCTTGATTCCATCTCTGATGCTGCAGTTGATGGGGATTTCGATTATCACTTACATTGTGCAGACCCTCTCATATGGCGATTGGAAGGATGGCACCACAAAACTCTCTCATATGGCGGGCGTTTAACTCTCATTCGATCAGTTCTTTGTGGTATTGTGAGTTATTGGATTGGCATCCTCGCCTTCCCCAAGGCCATTATAAACCGCCTCGAGTCCATATTCTGTAGATTTTTATGGAAGGGTACTTCTGGTGTGGGATCCTACAAAATTTCCTGGCAAGAGGTATGTAAACCTATTAAAGAAGGCGGGTTGGAATTACGTAGGCTTGAACTTTGGAACAAAACTGCCCTTCTTCGCCATACTTGGTGTCTGGCTTCAAAAGCTCCAACAAATTGGTGTGTGTATGTTTGCAAGAGGTGGTTTAGCTTTGACTCTATTTGGTCTATGCATATTCCTTGGGATTGTTCACATACCCTCAAGGTTATTCTGAACCTTCGTTCTACTCTTACACTTTGCAGTCGTTTTCTGATTAAAGATGGGAATCAAGTTATGTTATGGCATGACCCATGTCTTCCAAATGGTCCGATTGCCAAGCCAAATGACCTTATTGTGGAAGCCATTGGTCGTGGACATCATGATGCAGTATCTAAAATCATTTCTGCCGCCAATCAGTGGTTCAACCCTTGCAATGATCCTTTATTATGTGATAGATGGGAGGAGATCAAGACAACCAAAAAATGGCAGCGGCTTCAACAGGATTCCCTCATATGGTTACATACTTCCTCTGGTCATTTTTCTATGCAAAGTGCACATGAAGTTATCCGGCCTCATGCTCCAACCGTAAATTGGTGGTCTCTGGTGTGGCGGTCCATAGCACCAACTAGTTTCATGTTTGTTACTTGGATGGTTGCTCATCATTGGCTCCCTGTGAGAAGTCGACTGTTTAACTGGGGTGTTGCTCCTAACCCAACATGTGTTCTCTGTCTTGCTAAAGACGAGACACATGACCATTTATTTTTTTGCTGCGTATATTCAAAGCAGATCTGGAATTCGATTCTTCGATTACATGGTTTTAAGCCAAGTGATAGATCTAGCTGGGGCGAAGAGTTGACCTGGGCAGCTTCTCATTTCAACAACCAGGATTTGATGGGTAAACTATTTCGGTTCAGTTTTTGTTGCTTTCTCTATCGTCTTTGGATAGAGAGGAATAATCGCATTTTTCAGGGGAAGTCGGAGACTCACACTGATGTTTTAAACCGTATTATTTATGATACGAGGTTGAGATTCCTTGGGACAAAATTTCCAGTCATAGATAATGATCGCAATCGGTCTTTGTTTCATCGTTGGAAGATCAAGGTGCAATATAGGATTTCAAGACCACATGCTCTAACTTGGAATAAACCACCTGCAAAATGGGTTTCTCTCAATTGTGACGGCTTTGTCATGGGGAATCAAGGAGGATATGGGATTCTTGCGAGAAATGAGATGGGTGCAGTTATCTTCGCTGCTGCTGGTAGATGTCTGGAAACAAATGTTCTTTTCATGGAGCTCACGGCCATTCGTCGAGGACTAGTACTAGCTTTGGAACATTCTATCCAAAGAGTCCAGATTCGCTCTGATTCATCAAGTGCTATTGCGATGATTTTAGGTTGGTTTACCATACCATGGTATGCAACAGAGGATGTCTGTGACATTCGAGACTCATTGAGACGGTTATGCCAATATGGGCTTCATCATGTTGTCCGTGAGCTTAATGCTAGAGCAGATTTTTTGGCTGGGCTTTACCCATCTGTACATGAAATTTCTTTCTCTCCTCATTCTTTACCTGAAGCGTTGTCTCGTATTATAAAAGATGACGCTGAAGGGAAGACTTATTTGAGAACTTCTTCACACCCCACCCCCAAAAAAAGATTGACCCCCCCCAAAAAAAGTACAAGACAATAAGCAATGCCACACAGTTTCTTCCTGAATATCACAAAGATAGCAAGGTCCATTCAACTTGTTCCATTTTTGAGTAACGGTGATGACTAACAGTCCATTATTAGGAACTCCTCACAAGAAGGATTTAATCCTGGGATGCATTTTCTAATCTTTAAACACTTTCTAGAGTTTCATTTCATTTGCATTCTATTCTTCAAATGAATGTGTGATGATGAGACCCAAGTGGGGAAAACCAAATAGAACATGGAGAGTAGCGGAATCAAAGGCTAAACTAGTAGATCGAAGAATATCTAGTTTGTAACAGTCATGACGGGCGATGATGAAGTGGTGATACTGACGAAAAGAGATTCCTCGAGTGATTGTTTTAGGTACCTAGGTTCAATCATAAGTAAAAGAGGTGATTTAGAAGATGAGGTTTCCCAAAGAATTAAAAAGGGTGGATGAAGTGGAGAGGGCACCGGGGCTTAGGATCGGCGATTCCATTAAAGCAAAGGAAAATTATAGGACCGTGCCGACCAGCATGATGCTATTAAAAGAATCAATAGATAAACCGGGAAAGAGAATGCTAAGATGGATGAGTGGCAAACAGGATGGATAAGATAAAACGATCATATTAGAGTTGGCGGGAGTGCCCCATAAGTGATAAGCTTAGAGAAAGTCGTTGAGGTGGACGCACGCCCAACGGAGACCTAAAACCCGGGAAGTGAATAACCAATGAAGGAACTAGAAGAGCAGGGGTAGACCTAAGATAACCTAGGAGAAGTGGTGAGAAAGGATATGTATAGCTTAGGCCTTGTATCTAGCATGGCCGAACGCCGTTGGAGGGCAAGAATCCATGTAGCCGACCCCATTTAGTTGGGAAAAGGCTTATTGTTGTTGTTGTTGTCTTCAAAATGAGTAGAGATATATTTTAACGCCATTCTCATTTAGTGGAGAATTTGCCTTTTTAAGATTTCAAAAGCGAAGGGGGGAGGAAGAATTGAGTAAAGTTTATTTACATCCCACCCAATGGTGATTTCGCTTTCTCAACCAAAGTTAAAATATTTGATCTCATTGGAGAAGGAGGGGTGTGAGAGGGGATAGAGGGAATCCAAGGATCCTACCGAAAAAAGGTAGAATTCCCTTTGCTTCAATTTTGAGGGGAACAAATAGAAGAGTAGTTGTCATTTATTAACTCCAAGCAAGCTTGTGGAGGAGAGCCAAATTGTGAGTTTTGGGCATCCCTTAAACCCAACCCTACCCAAGCACACCGGCTTAAAAAGCTACTTTTTTCGTGATTATGGAGGCTTTCTTAGATTGGGGTGTGCTTCCATTATAGAAATTGAAAGCGATGGAATAAAGTTTGGAGCAAATCGTCTTTGGGAGCTCAAAGTTCCCCATTTGATAGGAAGGAATAATGGCAAAAAAAGACAAACTTTATTCAAACAGATCTTCCAGCAAAAGATAAAGTACTTGCCTTCCAAGTAGAGAGCCAACTAAACACTTTCTCAATCACAAAATTGAAGTCCCCAATTTTGGACCTGGTAGAAAATAGATAGGTACCGAAGATCTACTGACCATGGTCAAATAAGACAGACTTTATTCAAACAGATCTTCCAGCAAAAGATAAACTACTTGCCTTACAAGTAGAGAGCCAACTAAACACTTTCTTAATCACAAAATTGAAGTCCACAGTTTTGGACCCGGTAGAAAATAGATAGGTACCGAAGATCTAATGAACATGGTCATTTCATTAATTACTAAGGTACCCTTGAGAAGATTCTTAGTTTTAGGAAGAACATTTTAACTGAAGAAAATGCCAATCCTATCAAGGTTAATGCTTGGACCAAAGAGATCAAGCATAGATGTAATAGTAGAAAGATCCGGCTCCAATGCTTTACATAAAATGAAAGCATCGTTGGTAAAGAAAAGATGAGTAATTTCAAGGGCTCTTCTAGCAAACTTAACGCCTTTAAAACTACCTAGATTCCTATACTCACATAAAATTCCTGAGAGGACCTGATAACACAAAGAAAAAGGTAAGGACCAAAAGGGCAGGCTTGTCTAATTCCCCCAGAAGGGGAGAA
Source organism: Hakea prostrata (assembly GCF_041222555.1). Lineage (NCBI taxonomy): Eukaryota > Viridiplantae > Streptophyta > Magnoliopsida > Proteales > Proteaceae > Hakea > Hakea prostrata. The sequence continues at coordinate 31,799,214 of NC_142609.1, forward strand.
GGGGTCATAAGGGTTTGCTTTTAACTTAATTGAAAAGGACACCAAGGAGATACGAGAAGAGATAATAGGAATCCGAACCTCGCCAAACCCTAAAAATCTTAAAATTCCTAGGGGAAGGCTCAATTCAACCCTATTATACGCTTTCGATAAGTCTAACTCGATAGTCACAATGCCCATCTTACATTTTCTCCTGGTTTTCACAAAGTGAAAAATCTCATGAGCCACAACACGGTTATCGTTTATTTGTTTGCAAGGATCAAAAACATCCCAAAAGGGAAAATAAAGCCTACCAAAAGAGGCTTAAGCTTGTTAACAACAATCTTGGCAATGATTTTATAGTTCACATTGCAGAAGGTGATGGATCTAAATTAGTTCATAGAGGAGGCATTCAGATCTTTAGGGATTAAGCTAATTAAGGTGTGATTAACATGGAACAAAAGAATTTTGGAATAAAAAAAAAATATTCAGGATAAAGTTTACCACATCTTGACTAATAATATCCCAAAATCTTTGATAAAAAACTAGCCTGATACCCACAAACACTAGGGGCTTTATAAGGTCTCAGGGAGAAAATGACATCTTTGATTTCCTTAAAGAAAGGGGATGAGAGATTCTAGTTCTATCTTCCTCAGAATTACAAGGCTCGAACACACATTCAACCAACCTAGGCTCAAGAGGGTTGGACGAAGAGAAAATAGACTTAAAAAACCCACAAACTCTAGTGCAATATCTCTAGGATTAGTTAGTCCTTTCCCATTAACATTGATGATAAGTTTAATTTTATTTTTATGGTGATGAATTTTTGAAATGGAGTGGTAATGTTTGGTAATACGATCCCCATTGTTAATGCAGTCACATCTAGCTTTTGGAACCAGAATGCTGCTCCACTTCAAGAATCCATTCTAACTAGGAAGCCAAAGAGGAGGAGAAGCCAACATGAAAGTCTTCCTTGACCAAGCATTCATTCATCAGAAAGGATTTCAGGTTCTCAGTTCTACCGAAAATAGTTGAATTCCACTATCTTAAAATAACAGATAAGCTGGCTAACTTAGAAGGAAGGGAAGGGTTGTTCAACTGGAGCCAAGAGGAGGAGAGATAGGAGGCAAAGTCAGGGTGAGATGCCCAAGCATCATGGTAATGAAAAAGTTTGTAAATATTGAGATAGGAGTTTGGGATGGACAGTGGTAATGGGTTATGATCTAAACCTATCATGGGAAGTTTTCAAAACTTAGAATTGGGAAAAGCTTTTAACCAATTGTCAAAAGAAAGAATCCAATCCAGCCTTTCCCTAATTAAAAAACCTCCCTTTTTACTTACTAAACCAAGTAAAGATTGATTCAAGATAAGAGATTTCAAGAATCAAAACAAAAATTAGCTATCACTAGGGATAATTGTCAAGAAATTACCACTCACAAGCAATATTTGGATAAAACTTTTGACATCGAGGATCGGGAAATTTTCTATATTTTCTTGGTATTGAAGTTGCAAGCTCTAGTAAGGGATTGTTCTTTCTTCTTCTTTTTTTTTTTTTTTTTTTTTGGTAATACTAGTAAGGGATTGTTCACTTGTCAAATAAAGCATACTCTTGACCTTCTAATAGAAACTGGAAAATGGGTGTGAAACCAGCTAACTCTTCCATGGACTTTAATAGCAAAGTGGTCAGTGATTCTACTCCTCTGTAAGATATTGATTGTTTTCAATGATTAGTAGGACTAATTTATCTTACTATTTTTCTTTTTTGGTAAACCATTTATCTTACTATTACTAGGCCTAATATTGCATATGCATTAAGTTATGTAAACCATTTATGCATGCTCCTACCAAAGGACATATAGAGTTGGTAGACCGTATTTTATGTTACTTGAAGTCATCTCCGGGATGAGGTATATGGATGAAGAAAAATGAGAACATTATTATTGAAGGATTCTCGATGCTGACTGGGCTAGTAATCCTATTGATCAAAAATCAACTACTGGTTTCTATATATTTGTTGGAGGAAACCTAGTCACTTAGAAAAGTAAAAAAACAAAGTGTGATTGCACATTCCAGTGCTGAAACCGAGTATAGAACAATGACATCTGCAATTAGTGAATTGGTATGGATCAGATATCTTCTTCAAGAATTAGGATTTGACAATTTTAGTCAACCTATGAAGCTCTTCTGTGATAATCAAACACCTATTCACATTACTTCCAATCCAGTATTTCATGAAAGAACCAAACACATCGAGGTTGATTGTCATTTTATTCATAAAAAGGTCCAAGATGAAACTATTACAACTCCATTCATAAGAGCAGCTTGCAAATATTTTCACAAAATCTCTATCTAAGGGAGCATTCAAAAATTATTGTCCAAGTTGACCTCAGATGTCATCTTCGATCCAACTTGAGGGGGAGTGTTATCAGATATTATTCTTTCAGTATAACATGAAGACCAATAGTCCTAAACATTATAAAATTATCATTCTTTGCAAAACTTCATTCCTTATAAAACACAACATCATGTATACCACCATTTCTATTTGAAGATAATAAAAGTTCTTCTCAAAATATAGTTGAGTGGGAATTTCACCGTGGACTTAAACTTCACACTAAAGATCGAACTACATTAAAATCGCATGTTTATTCTAAACAAAGGGTAAGGGTGGTGACAGATGAAGGTTAAGTCATGAGCCAGGGAATTGTTGATGGTGATTATCTTGGTTGTAATTTGGCTAGACATCAAGTACTCTATCTGCTATTTTACGTTTTGTTTGAACTAGACTTCTTTAGTAAATACTAATTTTGTATTGTACTTAAGCTACACAATCATGCATCATATTTTGAAATTGTGAAACCAAGGGCAAAGCTGCTACTTTAGTTTGATAACAACCAATAAAGACCAAACCATAATAGACACAACAGAGAGAATGGTGGAATTACAAAATGCAGCAATCATTCACGAGCAACCACCACAACTTGTTTCCCAACGTTGCGGCCTTTGAAGAGTCCAATCAAAGCTTCAGGTGCTTTATCAAGGCCTTCAACAGTATCTTCTACATATGTTACCTTCCCCTGTTTGATAAATGGTATGATGAACTCAAGAAACTTGGGGTATTGATGATAGTAGCTGAAAACCAAGAACCCTTCCATGCGAATTTGCTTGCTAATAATGCAGAACAAATTGTGCACACCCTCTGGCTGTTCGAGGTTGTACTGGGAGATCATGCCACACACAGCAATGCGGCCCATGACTTTCATGTTCAGGAGTACTGCGTCAAGCATCTTTCCACCAACATTTTCGAAGTATATGTCTATGCCTTCGGGAAAGTACCTGGGTAGAAAGATACAGAATCTCAAGGATCAAAAAAGGCAGAGAAGCAAGGTTATGCATAGCTTAGACCTTGTATCTAGTAGGGACAAGGATTACTATTGTTATTCTTGTTGTTATTGAAAACAAGGTAGAGAAGAAGTTTCAGAAACATGGCCTAAAAAGCAAATAAAGTATAAAGCTTCTCCTTTGATATGATATTGAGGTTTTTTTAATGATCAATGATACTAGTACTGACCTCTTTAAAGCAGCATCCAAGTCATCCTCTTCTTTATAATTGAAGGCCTCATTAAATCCAAACTTGTTCTTCAACAGATCAACCTTAATTTTCAACCCCCAAGAGAACAATCAACCCATTAGCCCCTGGCAATGCTCACTTATTTAGATAAAATAATGACTGTCCTCATCATATCTTGTAACTTTAATTCCTGGGTCTAACATGTTCAAAGAAAGAAGTGAACTTGATAAAGACTCACCTTTTCTTTGCTTCCAGCACTTCCCACCACGTAACAACCCATTAACTTAGCAAACTGTCCAACAAGTTGGCCAACTGCACCAGATGCAGCTGATATGAACACAGTTTCTCCTTTCTTAGGAGAGCAGATATCATGAAAACCAGCAAAAGCGGTCATTCCAGGCATCCCTATGAAGCAACAGTTGCATGGTTAAGATGAATTCTGCTTAATACATAAAGCATAAGATGTAGAAATGCATGCCACCAAGCACATAACTCCTAAAGGAGCAGCACAATTTCAACAACAGACACAAACTAAAAAAGGAATGAACAACACATAAGGCATAACAATAGGTGTATATGCATGCAACTAGTGAAAAGATTGAAGTCCCAGATTCAAAGATACAGCACCAAAGCATATAACTCCTACAGAGGCAGCACCATTTGTATCACACACATTATGAAGCTGCAACTGACATAATAGTTGAACATCATCCCATATAGTTGGGAGGATATCCTCCATCATAAGGAGACATTGCAGATAGCACACCAAAATCCACAGTCTGGAGCAAAAGTAAAGGAGAAGCTAAACCAGGGAAAAAGAAGCCTTTTTTTCTTTCTTTCTTTTTTCTTGTGTGTGTGTGTGGGGGGGGGGGGGGGCAGGGTGTTTTGGGGTTGGGATACAAGGGTGTCAAAGTTTGGCTTGACTGATTCCCCTGCCCCAGGCAAGCACCACAAGATTACATCAAACCTGATCAAGAGATTATCATATATTTGGTCAACCAGTTCAATCCATACCAAAATCTCATCTCCTTTGTTTGTTCATTGGCCATGCATTTTTAGACCTCAAGATCATCCAGTGAACTAATACAAAACCTTGTATGTACTACACAATTGATCTAAAAACCCAGAAACTAGTGTAACCATCACTAGGACCAATGGGACAACAAAAACAAAGCATTCACACTGAAGATCTAAAAATAGAAAGAAAATACACTCATTGCCTACCTTACAAATGGCACCTTAGCAGTTTGCCTTGAAATATTGAACCTGGGCAAACAGGTAATCATACCTTTCTGTTACTTGTACCTTTCAGAAAGCACTTTCTAATTACTTTATCACAGTCCAAAGAGTCTATTGGATTGCATTACCAATGTCTGAAGCCCCAAAGGCCCAGCAAAACAGATCTAGATATAGAAATCCAAGGAACCCTGCTCCAGGGCTCCCATAAAGTTCTGAGCAGAGAGAGCAATACTTTAGTTATCTTGGATAATACCATAAAGGACTTACCAAGTATTCCTGTATAGTAGGAAAGTGGTACATCAGTGTGTTCAATTTTAAACAGGGAGTCCAGCATTGTAATCAGGCTATACTCTTCCCATCCAGTCATCCCCCACACCAGGTCACCTTCCTTGAACTTTGGAGTACTCGAATCCACCACTTTGGCTACGCCATACCCTGTTATAGGCTGCACATTTACAAAACAAAGATTCACCAAATGCAAGCTCAAACATAGAACTTTGCTGGTAATCAGAAAATGGTAAAGTTTCAACAGCTCTCTGTTAGATTTTATATTGTTAGGATCTTCAACAATTATATTAAAATTTTTCCAACTCTCATAAACAACAGGTTTCTTGTCATTTAAAGTTCCTATAAAATCAATGTTTCCTCAGATCCTGTAAAGAATAAATTCAGAACTGGACACCGCGGAGTTCACAGTTGATGGAATCAGGATTTAATTGGAATCCAGCTTATTAGGTCGACTCGTACTGATTTTTCAGGCTTCAAGTCAATTCCAGCAAATTCCATCAAAACAGAAACCCAGAACCATAAAATCCTACTCCATTGCTGATTCCTTATACAAGAATCATGGCTGAGTTGACTCCACTCATTAACGTGGTGTACAATATGAAATTACAGTTACCAGGTAGAGGAATTTGGCGCTAATTCAGAGGACCTGATTGTTCCAAAGGACAATTACTTTTCTGGGCTGAGTTGATTTCACTCAGAGAAGTGGTATTTAGCAGTGTGAAATTCCTGTTGACCAGGTAGGATATGCTTGTTCCAAAAAACAAGGTTTACTTGTCTGTGGTGATAAATTCATAAACAAATAACATAGCCCATTATTTTATTTTCCATCATCTGAATTCAAAACTGAAAAATTCCACACAGTAATATTCAAAGACCCAAATATTAATTAAAAAAGAAAAAAGACAAAGCAGAAAACAAAATTCAGAATCTTACAGAACCAGGCGTGAAAGGAGAAACATAGCTGGGTCTATCTTGCTTCGACATACGTGCTCTCATGTAAGGATCGCAAGATAAGTAGAGATTCTTCACTACAATCGCTTCTGTTCCTTCTGGAACCTTCAATTTCATGGTTACAGTGCTCTCGACCATGTCAGTTTCTTTCGGGAACCCAACAACATAATCTTTCAGCAGAATCTGTTTGTTACTCACTTCTTCTCCCTTCGCCATTTCTTATCACTCAAAGAAGACGATTCTAATCTCTCTCGGAAAATTCTATCAAAAATCCAGAAATGTAATGAAATGTTTTGAGAGTGAGTAGGTCTGCAGGTCACATTGATAGGAACCAAATTCTGCCACGTAGACAACGACTTCTTTGATACCAGAAAAGATTTTCGTGCGTTTGCTTTTAATTATTTTTTATGCCGCAAAGTCTCGTGTTTCTCATTGCCAAAAAAAAAAAGGGAAAAGGTCTCCGGTTTCACATTGTCCGGCTCACTTTGCACTAGGGGAGAAGAGTATGCTATTTTTCTTTTGCTTTCCGACTCAATTATAAGAAATAAAATTTCAAAAGTGTTCATCATGGGTCTCACTATGGGTCACATTCTTATTGTGTAGTTTAAAAACATCATGCATCTGGTTGGGATTTGGTTTGAAGTATTACCCGATAGAATATAATACTAGTCAATATGTATCCAAGTTGACAATCAACTCAGATTGTTTAGAAGCCGGGCAAGGCTTTACAAAGACTTCCACACTCCTTAGATTGGGTGTGTTGTGGATTGGTGGAAGAAATTCTTGCACTCTGCTCTCAGATTGTGTCTTTTATATTTCAATTTATCTCCAAAAATCATAACTTGTATGCAAATTTTCTTTCTTGAAGCGCTAAGATTTTATATGTTACGAATATTTGGTGGTTACAAGCATAGTATAAAGTGTCGGTGATATATCACCCTATTGCTGGGGGGAGTCGCACGACACATACCAAATTTTGACGATATATTGTCAAAAAATCGGCAATATATCGTAAAAATTCAATTTTTCAATGATATATCGTCAAATTCACCATATTCAACAGAAATTTCATTCAATTTCACCAATTTTTCATATAATTTTTACAAAGTGACATAGGACCTCTACAGGCTTAGGGGCACTGCCCCCACACCCGGCCCGCGGGAGCGGCCTCCTCGGACCCTGGCCCGCTCACCGGGGAGTGGGACCCCTTGTCCGTGGGCAACAGAATGTGAAGCATGAGTCATACACAACATAATTGTATAATGAATTGAAGAACTTTAGTACTTCTCTTCACTAGATGTGTATTTATTCTCTTTGAATATTTACAATAGTTTATATGAGTTTTCCAAACTTTCAGTTTTGCCCACATATAGCCGGGCATATGCCAATGAGAAATTTAAGATTAAATGATATTTTAGGCCAAAATAAGGCTTCCAGTATGGCATCAAATTAGGCTACACAAAAAATTCAAGTCAAAACCACCCTAAATACCCCTCGAAACCAGGGGGTCGAATTTCATTGACACCTTGCCAAAAGTCGCCGACATGTTGGCGAAATGTCGTCCTGTCGATGGTGTCGCTAGCCACCAACAAGGCGACATTGTCTGACATTTCGAACCTTGGTTACAAGCTTACAACTAGGGGTGTAAAAGGATCGGATCCGGATTGGATAGTGGTAATACCATATCCACATCCAATTATTATCGGTCGGGTTCGGATAATATCATATCGGTTATTGGACAGATTTTGTCAAATTCAAATGATTGTTGGATAGTTTTTTTATTAAGTGGATTTTTTTAAATTGGTTAAATATAAGTTTTTGACTATTTGTTGACATCTTTATCATTTTATTTGTGAGGACTATGTTTGAAATTGAAGAACTTAGCAACTTTGATAGCTATTTTAGTAGAAAATCTAAAAAAATTACATATCTCAAGTAAAAAAATTATAAAAATAAGAAAATAAATCCAAGTAAGTAACTTAATCGGATAATTTTATTGAATGAACAATAATTGGTAGGAAAGAAGTACACCATATCTGCATTCTTTTAGTAATTGGACGGATTTGTATACCTCTCAACGGATGCGGATACGAATTCGAAGGCATATTTCAGTTATCCATTTACACCCCTACTTACAACCACCCAAGTATCTTGTAGACTTTGATTTTATTGCCTCCATGAGGATTTATCGGGAGAACCTAATGTAATTTCATTTTTTACCAAAAAAATATGTATTAAGATGATATAGTACATATTGATATGTTGCTTAAGGACATATATTGAATTTAGGGGTGTCAATTTGTAGCCCTAACCGTTAAAACCGAACTGCACCGGTCCGTTATAGCCCGAACTGGCCTGAACCAAACCTTAATGGGCTGTGTTTAGGTTGAGGGTGGCGGAGCCCGCACCAAACCGCAACCCGTTATAGCTTGTTTTACAACCCGTTTTGTAATTTTACATTAAATAATATTTGAATCATTATATTACTACTAGGTAGTTGGTATAAACAATTAAAAAAATTATGCATGAACTCAAAGATCAAATAGTCATTCTACTACTTAATATCAAGGTTCTTGATTTCTATAAGATGGCTGGATTTTTTTAATGGAAATTGACCAATAGCAACTTTATTTTTCAGAGAATTTTGACTTCCGTTATAAGATGTTCAATTATTTCTTCTTGTCCTTTTTCTTGCACACCATAAACCGTTAGTCAACCCAAGTCTAAACCGTTACCACAAATCGTTAGTTAGCCCGAATCCAAACCGCACCAAACTGAAACCGGCCCGAAACCATACCAAACTGAAACCTGCCCGAAACCATTATTTTGCTAATGGATCGTGTTTGGGCTAGGTGTTTTTCAGCCCGAAACCGTTAGGCCCAACCCCAAACCGCACTGTTGACACCCCTAATTAAATTGCCTAAAAAATTATTGTCCAGTATAATGTAGTATTCGATACCATATACTACATAACAATAACGAAAATGATTGCCAATGCAGGGTTGGTTGAGTGGTAAAGATCCATACTTCTTAGTGGAAAAGTCGTAGATTCGATCCTTGCGGACGGCATTAAATTTTCAGTATTAGAAAGCACTAGTACGAAAAAAATAAATAAATAACGAAAACGATTAGATAATGACTTCATCTTGGGACCATCCATCGCCCATGTAATTAAAAATATAAAATTTATTGACTTATGTTAATTGAGTTAATTGAGTTAATTGATTTAAAATATAAAAATAAACCTAAATTAGAAAGTTGGAAATTTTTAATCCGATATCAAATGTATTTATAAAGGCCTCCAAATCAAGAAAAGCGTAAAGTGTAACCCGTTACCTACTTCAATTATTCTAGTCAGAACGAAAAACATTATTCTAACTAAAATAACATTATATTAGCTTATGTTATTTATTTATTTATTTTTTGGGGTAAGAATTAGCTTATGTTAATTGGAATAACGTGAAACGAGTGTAAGTCAAAAAGGTAATTGTTCACTAATTAATATTAGTTTGGTAAAGGTTCTAAAACATGTTTTTTTCAGTTGTTGTAATAACATGTTACTTTATATGGATTGAAAGAAACTCTATAGCGTGAACAATAGTGAACTAAATTCATTTAGGGTCATAATTGTAGCAAATAACAAGTAAATGGATAAGGGATTTAAAATTGATACATCCATCAATCACTAACAACATAAGGGATCAATCAATGTTAAAACCAAGACCAGAGGCACAGTATAGACAGACCAATATTAGACAAAGAGAAACAAGTATATAAAGTATACCTTATGTTAGAAGCACTTACCCGAATGTAGTAGAAGAAGCGAAGATAAAACCAATACAAACTCGAACAGGGTGAGTTGAGGTGTACGTACAGTACTTTTTCTTAAGGTATTTGAACGCCTCCTTTATGTCAAACTGGGTTTGACATTGGCGTTATCACCTCTAAAATACAACTAACTCCTTAGATCTGAAGACTAGCACTCCAACAGATACTACTTGCTAAGGAAATACGAAAGTAGTACACATCACATAAATGAAGAAAACAAAATGGAATTTTTCTAACTCTAGAATACGATTTCTGTTTTTCCACAAAAATCAGAGTAAGACTTTTGTTTAGAAATTCACCTCTATTTATAGGCTCGCATGGACACCTTCAAAGAGTTATGACTATATGATCAGTCACCTTCCTAGAGTCCTACAACAAAACCCAAAACCGGGTTTTCTGGATTCAAGTCCCAAGTCCCATCATAGAAATTTAATATTATTTATATAATATTATAATGCCCCATGGCCTGGTTAGACTAAGGTCTACGGACCACAACCGCAACCATGCCCGATTCGGTCCAGCTCGGTGCATGCATGTGATCCACACTTAGCTCTCTACCGGCATACACCCTACTTAGGAGCTATATATGTATATATAAATCATATAAATCGTTAGCTCCATCCGATGTGAGACTAAACACGTATAGTAAATTAAATTACCTAATATATATGTCGAATTATCAAAACCCTTTGATTGGAATCTATACATCTAGAAAAGTCCTATAGAGTAAGAATTAAACAAGAGCCCTAAAACAAAACTAGAGAGATAGAGTTTTAATGTTTTGAAACTTATTTAAATAGTATATTATATTATATTATTATTTTATTTTAAAATAAAAATTCAACAATCAATAACAAATGATGACCATAATATCTGTCAATGTCTCATTTCTAAATACTTGTGCTTACCTATTTTAATGTGTGCATACATAATGAATTTTTAAATTGCATCACAGGGCAGTAGGAAACCTAAACAATACAACTCTATTAGAAGCACGAGCAATGGGTATTCTACAAGAGATCAACAAGAGATCAAGACAGCAAAAGACTATAGTATCAACCTAAAGGCAATCTGGTGTGATGAACAAACCATCAACTTCATCTTAAAAGGAAATCAAGACCAAATTTGGCCATTCAAACTAGTCTCGGCTTGGCAGAGATATCAACATGTACCAAATCCATTGAACTTTGTGGTTTTAAATCTCACCAAATCACACAAATATTCTGACAATATGTAATTGGAAAACAAAAAAGTAATTTATATATGGAGATGCAGGGTATCGATCCCCGTACCTCTCGCATGCTAAGCGAGCGCTCTACCATCTGAGCTACATCCCAAAGATGAATGGATGTCCATTTTGAACTAATAAAATAGGATTTAATAGCAAAGAGAAATACTTAAGCAATAAATCTTACATTTCATTTGTGCAAAATCATACACAAGTATATCATGGTAAATATGAATTTACAACGATTTATATCAATAAAAGTAATTAAAATAGCAACAATTAATTATGTATAACATGGTTATTCCTCACCTTTTATTTTGCTCCTTTCTCCAAAGTCCAAAAATTCACTCCCACAAGTTTGGTCACTAACAGATAAATAAATTTATTCATACAAGGGGATTAATAAACTAAAAATATGAGTTAATTTTTGGGTTTCAAAGGATATTCCAAAATCTTCCCACGAAAATCCAAATCCTTACCACTACTGTACGAAAAGTAGTTCCCAACCTTACTAGTGAATGATCTCTAATTCACCAACAATTAGAAGTTTAAACGAAACAAAACTTTGGGGAGCTAATTGGCAGCAAAAGGATTCTACGGGTACCTTCAATTGGATCAAATTTAACCCAGCTCAAAAAACCCCAAATTTGGCTCTCCTAAATCACTCGTGGGTGACCTGGGGAGTCAAATTCCAAAATCTTTTGCAATGGGACAAACCATTACTCCCAAACTCAAAGGAACATTAATACAAGAAAATGAGATCATCCAAGATACCTAATAACATTCCTTTTCAAGATCTCCCAAAATTCTTTTCAAGATCTCCCAAAAGAAGAGAAAAGAAATTACTCCCAGAATCATGTATAAAAGAAGGATTAAAGAAAATTAACATTTCCTAATATTTATGCAATGATCCGAGTAGCAGAGCACCTTTGATTGGATGAGAAATACTTTTCTCCTTCCTTTCTCCTCTTCTCCAGGCTTCCGCCTCATTCTAGCCTCCAAAAATGCTTTTACGGATGAGATAAAACATAAATAGGGCTTAAAAATCTGAAATTTCATTTTTGCCCCTAAACAGAAAATGGCGTGGGGGGTTGGTTCACCCAAACGGCCCAACTTACCGCCCATGGTTGGACCCCCCCAAACGAACTCTGATTTTGATGATTTTTGCCTTTGGAGAAAGGTCTTTCGACGATCTTCGATTTGATATCTTATTCGTGTCAATCAAATTCTCCATCACCAATCTACAGATGTTCAAAAATCACCATTTTTACACCATCGTGATTAATCTTCTCTCTTTATTTAAACTCTAGGAGAGTTTTTAAGTCATCACCAGGGTCATCCACCAACATTGGTTCCATTTTCAATCATTCAGGCTTGACTAGAATGGCTCACAGTTGTCACCGACTCGAGGCCCGGGTTCTCCGTCTTGAAACCACGAGTTAAAGGGGTAGAAATCCAGGGGGATTTTCAAGATTTGGATTGGATAGTGGTAATACCATATCCGCATCTTATTATAATTAGTCGGATTCGGATAATATCCTATTAGTTATTAGATAGATTTTGTCAGATTCGGAAGACTGTCGGATATTTTTTTTTCTTAAGTAGATTCTTCTAAATTGGTATGAATACATATTGAATACAAGTTTTCAACTATCTGTTGACTTCTTTATCATTTTATTGTGAGGTCTATGCTTGACATTTAAGAATTTAGCAACTTTGATAGCTATCTTAATAGAAAATCTTTTAAAAAAAATCACATATCTCAAGTAAAAAAGTAATAAAAATAAGAAAATAAATCCAAGTAAGTAACTTAATTAGATAATTCTATCAGATGAATAATAATATGTAGGAAAGGGGTATACCATATCCATATCCTATTAGTAACCGGGCGGATTCGGATACCTATAAACGGATGCTGACGCAAATTTGAAGTCAGCTTTCAATTACCCATTTACACCTCTACTTACAACCACCCAGGTATCTTGTAGACTTTGATTTTATTGCCTCTATGAGGATTTCTCGAGAGAACCTAATGTATTTCATTTTTGACAAAAAAAAAAAAAAAAAAAGAAGTATTGAGCTGATATATTACGTATTGATATGTTTCTTAAGGACATATTTGAAATGCATCAAAATTTATTGTTCAGTATGATATAATATTCGATATGAGAAATTACATAACAATAACAAAAACGAATATATAATGACTTCATCTTGGAACCATCCATGAGCCCATGAATCCATCTAGGTTCATTTTTAGTTAAAATAAATAACGACTAGGATACTGCAGTTCGTTTAAGATAAAAGATGTTACTTAAAAAACCTTATTCTATTTAAAAAAAAAAAAAAAAGTTTCGACTTATGTTAATTGATTTAGAATATAAAATAAACCTAATTTAGAAAGTGGGAAAATTTTAATCCGATGCCAAGTGTTTTTATAAAGGCCTCCAAATCAAGAAAAAACGTAAAGTGTAAACCGTTACCTACTTCAGTTATTCCACTCAGAACTAGGGTGTAAACGGAGATCAGATAGTGGTAATACCATATCCACATCCTATTATATTCGGACAGATTCGAATAATATCCTATCGATTTCTGGACGGGTTCAGTCGGATTCAGATGATAATCGCATAGTTATTTTTATGTAGATTCTTTTAAATGAGCATACATACAGATTGCATACAAGTTTTCGAATATTGTTTACACATCTTTACCAATTTATTTGTAAGGGCTAGATTTGAAATTTAAGAATTTAACAACTTTGATAACTATTTTATAGAAATTCTAGAAAAATAGTCACATATCACACGTAAATTTGTTTTATAAAAATAAGAAAAATAAATCTAAATAAGAAACTTAATCGGATAATTTTATCGTACGGATAATAATAGATAAGAAATGGGTATATCATAGTCGCATCCTATTAGTAATTTGACTGATTCGGATACTCCTAAATGGATGCGGATGCAAATTTGAAAGCAGATTTTGGTTATCCATTTATACCGTACTCAGAACGAAAAACATTATTCTAACTAAAGATATTATTATAATAGCTTATGTTAATTGAATAACGTGAAACGGATGTAACTCAAAAGGAAATTGTTTACTAATTAATATTAATTTGAATAAGGTTTCTAAGACATGTTTTTTCATAATAACATGATACTCTATATGGATTGAGAGAACCTCTACAGTCTGTAACAATAGTCATTTTACTACTTAATATCTAGGTTCTTGATTTCTATAGAATGTGTGGGTTTTTTTTTTTAATGGAAATTGACAAATAACAACTTTGCTTTCTATATAATTTTCGCTTTTGTTGTAGGATGCTAATTGTTTCTTCTTGTTTTTTTTTTTAACACACCATAAACTGTTAGTCAACCCGAATCTAAATCGTTAGCCCAAACCGTTAGTTAGCCTAAACTCAAACCGCACTAAATCGAAATCGGCCCGAAACTGTTATTTTGCTAATGGGTCGTGTTTGGGCTAGGTATTTTTCAGCCCGGAACCGTTAGGTCTAGTCTGAAACCGCCCCAAACCACGCCGTTAACACCCCTAGGTTATGACCGCACCTTATTAATTCAAACGGTTTCATTATCTTTATAGTGATTCTGAATAAATGTTCACTCATCCTGGGGATGTAGCTCAGATGGTAGAGCGCTCGCTTAGCATGCGAGAGGTACGGGGATCGATACCCCGCATCTCCAGATGACAATAACTCTTTTTTAATAAGAAAAGGAAACATATAAAGATTTAAGCCGTTTTACAATTACATATTTTAAGAATACTTGTGTCATTTGATGGAGTTGATGGCGTTTTCTGCGTACTTCGAATAGGGTTGTATTATTTAGGTGCCCTATGATGCAATTTAGATTTGAAGTATGCAGAAAACACACAAGTATTCTTACAATATGTAATTGTGAGACGGCTTTAAGTCTTTATATGTTTCCTTTTCTTATTAAAAAAGAGTTATTGTCATCTGGAGATGCGGGGTATCGATCCCCGTACCTCTCGCATGCTAAGCGAGCGCTCTACCATCTGAGCTACATCCCCAGGATGAGTGAACATTTATTCAGAATCACTATAAAGATAATGAAACCGTTTGAATTAATAAGGTGCGGTCATAACCTAGGGGTGTTAACGGCGTGGTTTGGGGCGGTTTCAGACTAGACCTAACGGTTCCGGGCTGAAAAATACCTAGCCCAAACACGACCCATTAGCAAAATAACAGTTTCGGGCCGATTTCGATTTAGTGCGGTTTGAGTTTAGGCTAACTAACGGTTTGGGCTAACGATTTAGATTCGGGTTGACTAACAGTTTATGGTGTGTAAGAAGGAGAAAAAAAAAAAAAAAAAAAAAAAAAAAAAAAAAAAAAAACAAGAAGAAACAATTGAGCATCCTACAACAAAAGCGAAAATTATATGGAAAGTAAAGTTGCTATTGGTCAATTTCCATTAAAAAAAAAACCCACCCATTCTTTAGAAATCAAGAACCTAGATATTAAGCAGTAAAATGATTATTTGATCTTTGAATTCATGCTTAATTTTTTTAAGGGTAATTTTCATCTGGACCCCCTGAGGTTTGATCCATGTCATTTTTAGTCCAAAAAATGGGCACTTTGCATCTGCTTCCCCTGAGGTATTCAATAAGATCAATTAAGGACAATTTGTGATTTTTATGACCAAAATACCCTCACATCTAAGATTTGCATATTTTCTTTACAATTAAATCAACGGTGAAAATCAAAAGAGTGTTTTTCCTCCTCAACTCCGGCTACCGCCTCTGTTCTTAGCTGCCGTAACGGATGCTTTGCAGCTCCCCAACGGCAGCATACATAATTTCCTTGACAAAAAAAATAAATTTCCTTGACCTGAAAGCCAAAGCAAGAGATAAACCCGGAGGTGTTAAAGCTTCCGACGACGCCACCCGAAACCTCTGGTTTTGCCTCTACACACCTACTGAAACCGCTGGAGCCGTTCCCACCATAACCCTCTCCGTCATCGTCTACTTCCACGGCAGAGGTTTTTCCCTTGTAAGTATGAGGAAGATAACATTACATGAAGGGTTTATGCTTAGTCAAACCCGATCACATGAAGATTAAGAAAGCTACTGGCAAAAGACAGGACCTTACTCAACTTTACAGTGGAACAATCTTAAAAGATAGTTATTGGTTTTCCTTTTCACTGCTCACTAGCTTCTGAAATAAGCGCTTACTGAGAATATTTTTCTAAGAAATTACTCTTGGGTACAGAGCCGATTAACTAGAATAAACCCTTGAAGGTGCACTGCAATGCAAGCTCGAATTTGTCCACCATCAGCCCAATTTTGTAGAGGGAGGGAGTCAACAAACTCTGCAGCTCTCAGGAACGGAGAGACGGAGAGGAACTAGTCTGATTAATTACTTATAATTATCCGATGATGGAGGAACCAAAACGAAGGGTTAAAAAACCCAAACGAAACCGAAACCAAAATCAAGAGGGAAAGAAAAACCCAAGGGTGTGTAGAGGAGAAACCTCCACCGTCGAAGTAGACAATGACGGGGAGGGTTACGGCAGGAAAGGCTTCGGCATAACATGATGCCGTTGGGGCGTTGCAAAGCGCCAGTTACGGCAACTAAGAACAGAAGCTCTTGTTGAAGAGGAAAAACATTCTTTTGATTTTTACCGTTGGATTTAATTGTGAAGAAAATATGCAAATCTTATGGTAGAATAGATGTGAGGGTATTTTGGTCATAAAAATCACAAATTATCTTTAATTGATCTATTTAATACTTCAGGGGAGGCAGATGCAAAGTGTCTATTTTTTTGGACTAAAAATGACATTGGACTAAAAATGACATGGACCAAACCTCAGGGGGTTCAGATAAAAATTACCCTTTTTTTAATTATCTATACCAACTACCTAATGGTAATATAATGATTCAAATACTATTTAATGTAAAATTACAAAACGGGTTATAACGGGTTGCGGTTTGGTTTCGGGTTGGTGTGGGTTCCACAACCCTTGGCCCAATTACGGCCCATTAAGTTCTGTTCGGACCGGTGCGGATAGGTTTTAACAGTGCGGGCTATAAATTGACACCCCTATCATAACCCGATCTAAATCCGATCCAATCATAACATTAATAGTATAGTTTTTTTACATGAGCCCCCTCCATTTTCATGGGAATCAAGGTGCACCCCTCTTGAAATAAAAAACCTTACAAATACCCCCTCTACCGGAAGAACATTTGAGGAGAAGCATTGCGTACCTCACTTGCATTTTTTTTTCTTCTTCTCCTGCAATGTTTGTTCTCCTCAAGATGAAGTATGCACTGCTTCTCCTCAAATGTTCCTCCGGTGGTAATCGTGGGCGTTGATTGGCAGTAGTGATGACAGATTACGAGGCATCGTGAATAACTGTGAGGAGTGAGGTGGTATGGCTTTGAAAATAAGAAGTTCAAACGTTACCATATTGAGGGTAATATGGTCATATTAAAATTATTTAACAATCCTAAGTAACAAGGTTAACGGTGGAGGGGGTATTTGCAAAGTTTTTTTATTTTAGAGGGGGTGTTCCTTGTTTCCCATGAAAATGGAGGGAGCTCATGTAAAAAGTTCTTGAAAATTAAGTTCAAACGTTACCATATTTGAGGGTAAAATGGTCATATTAAAATTAGGTAACAGTCCTAAGTAACGGAGTTAACGATGGAGGGGGTATTTGCAAGGTTTTTATTTTAGAGGGGGTGCGATTTGTTTCCCATGAAAATGGAGAGGGCTCATGTAAAAAACTCTTAATAGTACGTAGGGTGGAGAAGGAAAATTACAGAAGTAGCACTACTTATTGAAACTTGATAGACCTGGTAAGAAGGATAGCAAGTGTTGATGGTGACTATGATGATTATCTTAATTATAATTTGTCTAGACATCAAGCACTTTATCTGCCATTTCCCATCGTGCATGAACTAGATTTTCCCGTAAACCCTAATTTGGGTACATGCCTAAACCATAATCATGCACGATATCTAGAAACTGTGAAACCAAACCAAGGGTAAAGCTGCTGTTGCAAATATTCTACAACCCTAATTAAGACCAAGCTGCAACACGTCCGGCTGGGCCCAACTTTTGCAATCCCAAGTCCAACCCTAAATATTCTAATGTAAGCCCATTATTATCCTAATTTATGGCCAAAGATTATTGTCGTCAACCTTAAGCCCTACAGGGCCAAGCACATTCCTGCCCTCATTGGCTCTATCCCTGATCGTATCCCTAACCCTAACCTTGATTGACCCTATACTCGGTCCTAGCCCTGATTGGCTCCATCCTTGTCCAGCTTCCTAATTCATTGAGCTCAAGCATCATGAACAAAATTATATGACCAGAATTAAGACCCAAATCAAAGCCGAAGTCGGGGACAAAAATCAACGACCAGTCATGATAGACCCAGTGGACCAAAGAGTAACCCCAGGCCCGCCCCTAGAAAATTTTGGCCCTAACCAACCTTTAGGACCAAAGTCCTGAGCAAAACCCTATTTGGGCTCAGGGCCATACTTGCACCCCTTCACCAATACTATAATAACAGAATGTTTTAAGTGCCACTCTCGAGAGACAAAAAACAATTTAAAATTTTCCTTTCTTTTTGATACGTTTATTGCCAATGAAACACGGACTAAGAGACCCCTGAAAAGCTTCATAATGCGAAATGAAACCATATAAACCCCAGATATCCATCCTTTTTTTTTTATTATTATTATTATTATTATTATTATTATTATTTTTCTCTTTATTGGTAGAACCCAAGATATCCACATGCCACAATAGAGACTGGTGCAATTACAAAACGCAGCAGTCATTCACGAGCAACCACCACAACTTGTTTCCCAACATTACGGCCACTGAAGAGTCCAGTCAAAGCTCCAGGTGCTTTATCAAGGCCTTCAACAGTATCTTCTACATATTTTACCTTCCCTTCTTTGATAGCTGGTATAATGAACTCAAGGAACTTGGGGTATTGATGATAGTAGCTGAAAACCAAGAATCCTTCCATGCGAATTTGCTTACTAATAATGCAGAACAAATTGTGCACACCCTCCTGCTTTTCGAGGTTGTACTGGGAGATCAACCCACAGACTGCAATGCGACCCTTGACTTTCATGTTTAAGAGGACTGCATCAAGCATCTTTCCACCAACGTTTTCAAAGTATATGTCTATGCCTTCAGGAAAGTACCTGGGTAGAAGATGCAGAAGTTCAGTTATAAAACAAGGTAGAGAAGCAAGGATATGATTCATGGTCATGCATTGTTGTTGTAAACAAGGTACACAAGAAGTTTTAATAACATGGTCCAGACAAACAAGCAAATAAAGTATGAAGCTTCTCCTTTGATATGATATTGAGGTTTTTCTGATGATCAATGCAATGGATCGATGGACCAAGATATCAGTTTTGACAATATTAGGAGAAGGCCATTTGTTTTGTGCAAGGCTTTGTGTTCTATAGCTGAAGCAGATGTACATAATCTTTTACCATATTTAATCTTTAATACAACTAATCTTTACCCCCCCCCCCCCCCCCAAAAAAAAAAAATGATTGAAGATACTGATACTGACCTCCTTAAAGCAGCATCCAAGTCATTCTCTTCTTTATAATTGAAAGCCTCATCAAATCCAAACTTGTTCTTCAACAGATCAACCTTAATTTTCAACCCCAAGAGAACAATCAACCCATTAGCCCTTGACAATGCTCACTTCTTTCTATTTTTTCCATTAAATAAACTAGTGACTGTCCTCAGCATATCTAGTAACTCTAATTCCTGGGTTAACATATTCATGGAAAAAAGTGAACACGATAAGCACTCACCTTTTCTTTGCTTCCAGCACTTCCCACCACATAACAACCCATTAACTTAGCGAACTGTCCGACAAGCTGCCCAACTGCACCAGATGCAGCTGATACATACACAGTTTCTCCTTTCTTAGGATTGCACACCTCATGAAACCCAGCATAAGCAGTCATTCCAGGCATCCCTAAGAAGCAACAATTTTATAGTTAAGATGAATTCTGCTTAATACGTAAAGCATAAAGATGTGGGTGTGAATGCCACCAGTGAAACAATGGAATCCCAGCTTCATACTTACATCACCAAGCACATAACTCCTACAGGGGTAGCACCATTTCTACCACAGACACACACACACTAAAAAAGGAACAGACAACACGTAAAGCATTACTATAGGTGTAAGTGCACACAACCAGTAAAACGATAGAAGTCCCAGATTCATAGTTTCGTCACAAGCATATAACTCCTACAGAGGCAGCACTATGAAGCTGCAATTCTAAATAATAATGAACATCATCCGATATTGTTGGGAGGATATGCTCCATCATAAGGAGACACCGCAGATAGCACACCAAAATCCATGTGGTCTGGAGCACAAGTTATAGAAAAAGCTAAACTTGTTTTTTTGGGGGTGGAAGTGGAGTTGTTAAGGGTACAAGGGTGTCAAAGCGTTTGGCCTGACTGATTCCCCTGGGCTTGTACGAGAGAAGGTCGCACTGGGTCATCTTATCACTCATCTTATCACTCGTTTTGTTCCTTCTTGGCACTAGCTTGCGGACATCTTTACCAAGGCTCTTCCATGGGATGTGTTTGTTGGTTATTGTAACAAACTTGGCCTTGCTACATGACCGCGGTTGAGGGGCGATGTTAAGGAGAATGTGGTCTAGTCACATGTATTGTGTCTGTTACTATATGTACCTATAGTGGGTATTAGTATAATTAATTAGAAACATACCTTTCCTGATTTCTCATAGCGAGCACCACAAGATTTACATCAACAGATTATCATATATTTTTCAACAAGTTCAATACATACCAAAATCTCATCTCCTTCAATTTTTCATCGGTCATGAATTTTTTGATATCAAGCTCATCAAATGAACAATTAATATAAAACCTTGTATGTGCTACACAATTGATCTAAATCTAAAAACCCAGAAAATAGTGTAACCATCACTGGGACCTTCAGGACAGGACAAGACAAATAAGGCATAAATGCTGAACATCTCAAAACAGAAAGAAAATATACTCCTTGCCTACCTTACAAATGGCACACTAGCAGTTTGGCTTGAAAGATTGAACCTAAGGCAAACAGGTAACCATGGCTTTTGTTACATATACCTTTGAGAAAGCACCTTCTAATTATTTCCTCGATGTCTGAAGAATCTATTGAATTGTGTTATCAACATGTGAAGCCCCACCGACCCAGAAAAACAGAGCTATAGAAATGCAAGGGAACCCTGCTCCAGGGCACCCATAAAGTTTGGAGCAAAGATAGCAGTATTTTTAACGTTTGATAAAAATATGATGGAAAGAAACAATCAACAATGATCTGAATAGTTATCTTGGTTAACATCCACAAGCAAGCATGTATTGAAGCTAAAAAGATTTACCAAGTATTCCTGTATAGTAGGAAAGTGGCACATCATTGTGTTCAATTTTAAAAAGAGAGTCCAGCATTGTAATCAAGCTATACTCTTCCCATCCAGTCGTCCCCCACACCAAGTCACCTTCCTTGAACTTTGGACTACTAGAATCCACCACTTTGGCCACACCATATCCAGTTATAGGCTGCAAGTTTACAAAACAAAGATTCACAAATGCAAGCTCAAACATAGAGTTTGCCAGTAATAAAAAAATGATCAAGTTTCAACAACTAAGTCTTTAGATTTTACATTGTTAGGATCTTCAACATTGATCATAAAATTTTTCCAACTCTTCAAAATAATCAGGTTGCTTGTCATTTGAAGTTTCTATTAAACCAATGTTGCCTCACAAGAACAAATTCAGAACTGGATACCGCTGAGTTCACAGTTTAAAGAATCAGGGTTTAATTGGAATCCAGCTAATTCGGTCGACTTGTACTGGATTTTTAGGTTTCAAGTCAATTCCAGCCGATTCCGTCTAGATCCATAAAACCCAACTCCATTGCTGATTCTTCATACAAGAATCATGGTTTGGAGTTGACTCCACTCAGCAACGTGGTGTACAATATGAAATTACAGTTATAAAGTAGAGAAATTTGCTCTAATTCAGAGGATCAGATTGTTCCAAAGAACAATCTAATCTTCTGGGCTGAGTTGATTTCACTCAGTAAAACCGTATTTCAGCAGTATGAAATTACTCGTCTGTGGTTATAAATTCATAAACAAATAACATAGCCCATTACTTTATTTTCAATCAGTTGAATTCAAAACTCAAAAATTCCACAAACAGTAACATTCAGAGACTCGAAACATTACAAAAAGCAGAAAACACAATTCAGAATCTTACAGAGCCAGGCGTGAAAGGAGGAACATAGCTGGGTCTATCTGGCTTCGACATACGTCCTCTCATGTAAGGATCGCAAGATAAGTAGAGATTCTTCACTACAATCGCTTCTGTTCCTTCTGGAACCTTCAACTTCATGGTTCCAGTGCTCTGAACCATATCTGTTTCTTTCGGGAACCCAACAACATAATCTTTCAGCAAGATCTGTTTGTTACTCACCTCTTCTCCCTTCGACATTTCTGATCTCTCAATGAAGATGATTCTAATCTCTCTAGTTAAATTCTATCAGAAACCCTGAAATGTAATGAAATGTGTCGAAGGAAATAAAGAGTGTTCTTACTTCTTCTGGGTTCTACGAGCCATTATATAGATATAAGTCATATAACGATATAAGAACCAAATTACGCCACGTGTAAAAACGACTGGAAAAGTCTTCCTAGTGCGTTTCCATTAAATAATTTTTCATTCCGCAAAGCGTCCTGTTTGGCATGTTTCTGCTTCCTTAAAAAAATAAATTACTAAAAAATAGAAAAAGTCTCATGTTTAATAATATTTTCATAAATAAAAATAGTCAATCCAAAGAGATTTTAGATTGTAGATGTCATTCCATATGAGTTCATATGATACATATATATATTTCTTTTTTTCAAGATTACATGTTGAATTATAAGAAATTTTATTGACTAGTGCAATATGACGCCTCACATAAGACGAATCCGAGATCAGTAGCTGTCGGGGAATGCTCCCGGACGGTTTTATCGCCACAAAACATGTGAGGGTCCACAAGGGTGGATGATGATTATTTTTTATGTTTTATTATTTTTAACATGTGGGCCCCACATATTTTGTAGTGATAAAGCTATCAGAGAATACAAAGTGCTCTGTTGACAGAGTGTTGATCCAGAGTCACATTGGACATCCCATTATTTTGAATTTCACAAGCATGTTTGAAAAAGTGTTGTCATGGCTGGCGAGTTGAATTCATGCATAAGGTCTTATGGTTTATATTCCAAAAATATGATAAATAATGACTTCCATGTTGGGACCATTCATGAGACCATGAACTCATCTAGGTTCGGGGTCGTCTTCTACCCTTCGATTAGGGTTTTTCACGGTGATGACTTGGGGTCGTCTTATACCCTTCGATTAGGGTTTTCCCTCATAACCTGTGAATTAGGTTCTCCTACATCTCCCTTACTTTAAGGGTTTTTTCTGCGGCACTGGACCGTTTTTCCTCTCTGTCTCGACGATATCAGAGAACGCCGGACTGCTTACAGGTAAGTATTTCCCCTGAAACGACTTCGTTTTCCCTCTTCATTTTTGTAAACTTCTAACTTTTCATACGTTTTTCCTTTTGATGGCTTCTTCCATAGGGTATCACAGTAGTTTTTCTCATCGATTCTGTATCGTAGGGTCTGATTGAACATATATAGATGGTTTTCCTCTGTTTTCCTCTTTTGTCTCAACCGTTTTCCCTTTTTTTTTTCTCTTTTCTAGTATCTTCAATGCCATGGAACTAGTTCTCTGTTTCTAGGATTTTCCATGATCTTCTTAGTTGCAGAATTTTTGTATCACATAAATGTCTTTCTCTATTTCTTTTCTATCAACCGAAATGGTTCTAGTTTTTTCTTTGCCTGGTTGTTTAAGGAAATAATTGATGTTAACTTTTTGGAATCTTAATGCTGTAAATTTTATGTTGCTCTATTTTGTTCAATTTTCTCCCTCACCCGTTTTTCCTTTGTTTTTTGTTCCCAACTGTTATTGTATCCAATGTTGTTGCAGATAGTATGTGTTTTGTTATATTTATAGATTTTCATGTATATATTTGTGAGCACTCTGTTTTTTCATTAGCCATTTTGATCTATCTTTTTGGTTTATCTTGTGTTTTTATCTTCTTTTGTTTCCACATGGTATCTTTTTCCCTATTCTATAAGTGGTCTGCGGTCCGGTTTGTTTTCTTTTTCTTTTATTAGGTTGTCGTAGATGTTTTGGTTCTTATAATGCATTGTAACCGTAGAATGTTAATCTCTTTTCTTTTCAGTTCCCCAAATCTTGGCTATGTGTGTTGGAGGTCGCTCTACTAGAAGGTCTAAGGAATTGTCAGGGACTTGGCCCTCCGCTAACTCAACAATACTTACAAAAGTTTTGTAGGAAAATTGGGCCAAGCATAGTCTTTTTACTTGAAACTAAACATCAAAATGTTGGAATTTTTAAAGTATCAAGGAAACTTAGGTTTGATAACTATTTTTGTGTGGATGCAATTGGCAATTCAGGCGGAATTGGTATAATGTGGAATGGTAATATTTCTATCACATTTCTTTCTTCTTCTTCTAATATTGTTGATTTGCTAATTGGGGTTGTTTCTTCTGGTGTAGAGTTTCGCCTGACACTCATTTATGGACACCCCTTGGTGGAGTAGTGAGCAAGAATTTGGGAGGAATTTACACAATTGGGTCGATCTGTAAGTTCTCATTGGTTAGTTCTAGGTGATTTTAATGAGATTTTTCATAATGATGAGAAGTTAGAAGGTAGACCTAAACCTTTGGCCCAAATGGATAGATTTAGAAATGCTATTGAGTCATCTAATCTTCTTGAGGTTAAATGCACGGGTCCAAAGTTCTCCTGGTCCAATAAAAGACAAAGGACTGATTTGGTCAAAGAATGTCTAGACAGGGCTTTCATCAATATGGACTTTCTTGATTTATTTGGAGTACCCAAGGTCATAGACATGCTATGGTGGGATCGGATCATACTCCTTTAGAGATCTCCGTACACCCAGCAAATAAATGACCTATGAGATTTCATTATGAAACCAAATGGGAAGATCACTTGGACCTCACTTCTCAAATTTCCACTGGTTGGAACTCACCAAACTATGGCTCCCCCACATACAGACTGCACCAAAGGATCAAGAATTGCACAAATTCTTTAAGATTATGGAGTAAAACTACTTTCCATAATGCCTCAAAGGAACTTTCTAGATTATCCCAATTGTTGGAAGAGTGCTAGACCAAATCTGTTTCTGAAACATCTACTAAGGAAGAAATTGAGCTGAAAAGAGAAATTGAGAAACAACTTTTAGCAGAAGAGAAATTTTGGTGCCAAAGATCTAGAGTCCAATGGTTACAAGAAGGTGATAGAAACACCAAGTTCTTCCAT
Source organism: Hakea prostrata (assembly GCF_041222555.1). NCBI lineage: Eukaryota > Viridiplantae > Streptophyta > Magnoliopsida > Proteales > Proteaceae > Hakea > Hakea prostrata. The sequence continues at coordinate 31,824,760 of NC_142609.1, forward strand.
GCTTCCATTGCACAAAGGAGGCAGGAAAATTCTATCACAAAACTTAAAGACCATCTGGGTAACTGATTGTTTGAAGACTCTCAAATCAATTCTGCAATATGGTCACACTTCAATTCCCTTTTCACCACTTCTCACCCTATCCCCCCAGGAGTTTCTCACTAGCACTCCTGCATGCATTACAGCTTCAGATAACTCCCTTCTTTGTTCACATTTTTCTCTTGATGAGATTAAAAGAACTTTGTTTCAAATAAAGGGTACCAAGGCTCCTGTATATGATGGGCTCCTTACTAGATTTCTTTCAAAGGCACTGGGATATCATTGGCAATGATCTCACCCTTGTTGTGCAACACTTTTTTAATGGGGGATTTATGCTGCGCAGTCTTAATAAAACCATTATTTCCCTGATTCCCAAAAGAACCCACCCTCAGGATGTCTCTCACTTTAGACCCATCAGTCTATGCACCACTCCGCATAAAGTCATAGCAAAATGTTTGGCTAATCGATTAAAACCCATCTTGAGGTCCATTATTAGTCAAACTCAAAGTGCATTTGTTCCAGGTCATGCCATTTCGGATAATATATATCTTGCTCATGAGTATTTACACTTTATGCGTAAATCCAAATCCAAATCTGGATATATGGCTCTTAAACTGGATCTTTACAAGGCTTATGATAAACTAGAGTGGTCATTCATTGAACATACTTTGAGACATCTAAGGTTTGATTCTAAATGGGTTCAATGGGTCATGCAGTGCATCACCACTGTTGAATTAAAATCAAAATCAATGGTGCCCTGTCCAAACCTATTGTTCCACAAAGAGGGATTAGACAAGGATGTCCATTAAGCCCTTACATTTTTATCCTCTGCCAAGAGACTTTTTCACAAAGGCTTAGTTCCAATCTAGGTATCCCTCGACTACCTGGTTTTAGGCTTTCCCGTCTTGCTCCATAAATTAACCATCTCTTTTTTGCTGATGATAGCATGATCTTTTCACCTGCATCTATTTCTAATGCATCACAGATAAATGTTTTGTTGCAAGATTATGAACAAGTTTCTGGCCTTCACATCAATCCTGAAAAGTCTGCTGTTTTGTTTAGCCCCAGAACCCCTCATGAACTCCGGATTGATATAGATTTCTGCTTTTGATATTAAAGAGGTCAATTCTCATGGAACCTATCTGGGTCTCCCTTCCTCTATTGGAAAATCTAAAGTGCATGCTTTCTCTTTTATTTTGAAACGTCTAGATTCTAAATTATCTGGGTGGAAGGGAAAATTGCTTTCTCATGTAGGGAAGGAAATATTAATCAAAGCAGTAGCTTTTGCTCTTCCTGTCTATGCTATGTCGTGTTTTCTCATACCCAATGAAATTTGCAAACAAATGAATCAAAGGATCCAACAATTTTGGTGGAAAAATGATCAGGGAAGGGGCATTCATTGGGTAAAATGGGAAAAACCCTGTGCAAGGGCAAAAGAGATGGAAGATTGGGGTTCAAGGATGTACATTGTTTTAACAAAGCCCTCCTTGCAAAACAAAGTTGGAGACTTTTAACCAATCCAAACTCATTATGGGCTCAGGTGATGCATGCAAAATACATTAAAGACATTCCATTTTTTGAATGTCGTGTCCCAAATAATTGCTCATGGGGTTGGAGAAGTATACTGTTTGGAAGGGATATTCTCAGACATGGCATTATTAGGCAAGTGGGAAATGGTGCTAATGTGCATATTTTTAAGGACCCATGGCTTCCCTCTTTGCCTTTCCATTGTATTAGTAGTGCCCCTTTGGGACATAGTCCAATTTGGGTGCAAGAGCTTATTGATTGAGACACTTGCCATTGGAACTTACCATTACTTCAGTCTCTGTTTTCTCCAGGTGAGGTTCAAGCTATCTTAACAATCCCTATTTTGTCTCCTGATACTCTAGACTCTTGGATATGGAACAAAACAAAGGATGGTAAGTTCACTGTGAAGTCTGCTTATTATCAATGTTTAGCTATGGCTGATGACCAAGGTAATGTTGCTTCCTCTTCCTCATCTTCAATGTATTGGAAAATTATTTGGCAGATTCCTACTCTCCCAAAGATTAAACAGTTTTTGTGGCGATCCTCATATGAGGCTATTGCAATTGGAAGCTCACTTTTCTTAAGGAATGTTTCCCTTACCCTACTTTTGTCTTACTTGTGGTCATACCTCGGAGAATGTATGTCATGCCTTGTTTTTTTGTCATCATGCACAAGAGTGTTGGAGACTATCTCCTCTCCGTATTAATACATCTGATTTTTTAGGGACAATTTTATTTGATTGGATGGATTTTATCAAAATAAAGTTCAATGGTTATGACAATTTAACCCTAGTGAATCAGATGTGGAGTGCCTTAGCTTGGTGTATATGGAATACTAGGAATGCAGCACTATTTAGAGGGATTGAGGCCTCTATTATGCATACAATGACTATGTTCTCTTTTCTATGTGCAGATATACAATCTCATATTATGAAATTCCAAAGGGCTCATGGGGAACCCTATCCAAGGCCTAGTCATAACATTTCTGAAGAACTTGCTCTTTTTCAAATTTTTGTGGATGGATCTTGGGACAATACTTCAAACAAAGGAGGTAGAGGGTGCATCATGTGGGATTACAATGGTGGCTTTGTAGCGGCTCAAAGAAGATGTGGACTTAGTGCTTCAGCAACCTTAGTTGAACTTGAAGCCATTAGAGATGGCATTATTCTCGGCTCCTCTTTAGGAGCGGTTGATTTGCATATTCATTCGGACTGTTTATCTGTTATTAGTGCCCTCCAAGGTCTCCAATCATCTTTAGATTGGATGTGTCTCAGTTTAGTTGTAGATATTTTAAAGCGTTGTTCTTTCTTTTCTAGGGTTTCTTTTAGTTACATTCCTAGAGTTGGCAATGGTTTTGCTGATTTCCTTGCTAAGGGTGCTTGCAGGTTATCTCTAGAAAGATCCTGGTGGGGTATACCACATTTGTTTATTGTAGACTCCTCTCGTTTGTATAGCTCCTCGGACCTAATCTCTTTCGTTTAATATAATAGTTGTCTTTTTGTTTTGGCCAAAAAAAAAGAACTCATCTAGGTTCATTTCTAGTTAAATAACACAACGACTAGGACACTTCGGTTCCAAGGAGAAACTTTAACTAAAAAGTATCATTTTAATTAAAAATAAAATTTTAAAAAACTTATGTTGGTTGGTTTAAAACATAAGATAAAGCAAAATTAAAAAGTTCCAGATCAAGGAAAACGTGAAAGTGTGAACCTGTTACCTATTTCAATTATTCTAATCAGTACTTTTATCCGAAAAAATATTATTCTAATTGAAAATAATATAATATTAGTTTATGTTAAATGAAAAATGGCGAAAGGGTTTTAAATGAAAAGTCAAAATATTATTCTAACCAAAACTTTCACCAATAAAAGCATTATTCTAACCAACGGGGGTTGGTCTAAGTGGTAAGCAACTTAGTTCGCTTAAGCAAGGTTCCGGTATCGAAACCTTGTGGATGCAAAAAATCCCCGCTTGGAGACTCACCCACCACAGCTAGGTGTGCGACCCGGGTCGAACACCGGATTAGTCAGGGCAAAGCCTTGGAACCGGGGTTGGCAACCAAAAAAAAAAAAAGCATTATTCTATTTTTTTAATAACAATCATAAGAAGAAAAGGAAATGGGAATCCCCTAACGATATACTGTCATTAGGATTACCTAGGTACAAACATTTGACCTTTGACCAAAAAAAGAAAAAAAACATTTGTCCTTGGTCTATTGGTCCTACTACAAAAAATTTATGAAATAGGATCAAACTTAATACAGTCATGTTCGTAAAAATAAATAGCAAATTCAAGAGGCCAAATTTGCTCCAACAACAACAATGTCAAGGATATCTTACAATTAGTCTAAGCTTCCTCTAGGGTGTCAACGGTGCGGTTTGGCGCAGTTTGGGACTGAAAAACACTAGCCCAAACACGGCCCATTAGCAAAATGACGGTTTCGAGACGGTTTCGATTTGGTGCGGTTTGAGTTCGGGCTAACTAACGGTTTGAGCTAACGGTTTAGATTCGGGTTGACTAACGGTTTATGGTGTATAAAAAAAATAACAAGAAAAAACAATTGAGCATCCTACAACAAAAGCGAAAATTATATGGAAAGCAAAGTTGATATTGGTCAATTTCCATTATAAAAAAACCCACACATTCTATAGAAATCAAGAACTTAGATATTAACTAGTAAAGTGACTATTTGATCTTTGAATTCTTGCTTAATTTTTTTAATTGTTTATACCAACTACCTAATGGTAATATAATTATTCAAATACTATTTAATGTAAAATTACAAAACGGGTTGTATAACGGGTTGCGGTTCGGTTTTAACAGTTCGGAGCTATAAATTGACACCCCTAGCTTCCTCAAAAACAAGATTCTTATCAACCCCTACTTTCCATCCGACCATTGGACAATCAAAAACAGCTTTCATGCAAGTGCTAAATGTTTTGGTGTCCGTGGCGTAGTACACACCCTCCTTTCGCAGCTGCCATTATACACTTCTATTCCCCCAATCTTTCACTTTTTTGTCTTGCAACAATCATAATGTCACTTTTAATTGAATCCTTAGAAAACCAGAATTTGTTTCCTATATTTCATCTTAACAACAATCTTCTTGGTAGGATCCTCCTTGTGGAGGAGAGCCAAATTGTGAGTTTGGGCATCCCTTAAACCCAACCCTACCCAAGAACATCAATTTAAAAAGCTGTTTTTTCGTGATTATGGAAGCTTTCTTAGATTGGGGTGTGCTTCCATTCCAAAAATTAAACCCTATTTTGCACTCGACCTCTATAGCCAACCATGTTTTATTATATTCGTGGAGGCTACTGTGGACAATTAGGAATCAAAAAACACGTGTTGGAAGGTGAAGAACAAGTGTTTCATAAGGAAGCTTCAATCAATGATCATTTTAGCAAGTCAATCGGAGGTAAGATGATCTCACACTCTCCCTACCTATTTCTTCCCTTTGAATTGTGTGAATCCTTACTCCAAACTTTTGTGGGTGGTTGATTGTGATGGTTACGGTATTTTCATCAATGATCTTGATTGGATCATATCTGAAAAACGGATCCTTGCATCCGAATAAAGGATTGATCCGATTGAAGGAGATGATGTGGTTACTAAATCATTAAATTTCTAGGGTTTTGGTTTGTGCTTGTGTTGTAGGCACTTTATAGACAAAATTTGGATTTAGATCATCCTAAAATCGGAAAAAAAATTGAAATATCAAAAATTAAAATTTCGGACTTAAGTTATTGTCTGTATTAGGGGTGGTCGCTCAAGGCGTTTGATTGGCCCAACCAACCGCCATAAGCGACCGAGCTGGGTCATAGTAGCCTAGTCAGGTTGGTTGTTGCTCTATTTGACTTTTGTTCTTAATATGACTTTGTAACCCTATGTTAGGTGATTTTTTAAGCTCTTTGGAATTGTTGTGGGTGAGTTCTAACTACACTTTAGTAATCTTTAACACTTTTATAGGTAAGGATACGTTCTTGCATATATGTATTGACATGATCTATGATGAATTCTTGTGAACACTTAATGCATTTGTATTAACTTGCTTTAATAGTATGTTCATTGATTAGATATATGTCAATTGCTATTTGATGTTGAATGCTTAGTTATTTGATGGTGGTTGATGATATGATGTAACTATGATTGAGGGTATCCTTATTAGGTATCTATTGCTTAAGATATCAAGGGTTGTGGTATGGGACATTACTTACTGATGCTCCTAGCATTATCATAATTGCTGGATGACATACCTAGGAAGTCTAGATTGCATGGCTAGGTACTCATACATGCTACTACCCTTTCGATAGGGGTATTGAAGTTGAATGACTCGTGATGACGGTGATGTGACTCTATCTCATCCTACAGCGGTAGCCAATCCGTGCAGAGGTTTAATGGTCCATTGTTAATCATGCATTGGCCGGGTTGCATATGTTAGGGTTGGGGCTCATGGGTGTCCAAGGAGCGGCAGGAAGTCGTGAGAGGAAATGAGAGCATCTACCTAAACAATATGTGGATAACCATAAGGTTAGGGAATGGAGTCCAACAGAGTTAGTTAATGCGTGAGGATTTTCATTCCTAGGTAGATAAGGATACTGAACTGAGTTGGTTGGTGCTATAGGGGAAGTTTCTGGACTACATGTAGTATATTATTGTATGACCTTGCATTGGATTAAAATCCCGACATGTGCAATACTCATGCCAATGGTTGTGGTGAGAGAGTGTAGACCTAAACACTAGACATGGTTGATTGACAATGAGTGAATCCCTTGCCCAAGATCCCATTAGAGGTAATCAGTCAATGAGGGATCAGAGTTATTAGACCTACTCAGAAGAGGGCTGGTATTATATTTTAAAGCATGTCTACCGTATTAGAGATTTGAATAGTTAGATTTTAATTGCATCCATACACTTGCATATCATCCTTTGTATACATTGTTATTCATGGTACGATATTGATATATATGTGAAATGTATTTCTAAATGGGTCCATCAGAACTCATTTCCTTTTGTGATTATTTGTTAAACTAAACAAATGAGAATCTTGAATCGGGAGAATTTTTCTATGACTAGGAGAACCCTAGTGAAGAAGCTATGGAGGCACTAATGAAAAGTGAGATGTATATCACGAAGCCACTTGCGGATGCCTGGAGTGCACTTATAGCACCCATTGATGGCAGGAGGAGGCAGATAGTGCGTCATTTGGAGAAGTCAGTGGAGGAGGGCTGGATGACTCCCTTCATTGCAGAGTCACAGGAAAAGACCATCGCTTATGAGAGAACGCAAAGAAAAAATCATACTTAAATTAATTTTTGCTTCCGCTGAACTCCATAAATTTTGGGACATAATTACTTTATTCATTTTTCTTTGATTCATTCCTTTTGAGTATTAGACTCATATAAATTATTTTATTTAGTTATTTGGATTATTCTTGCTCTTTATTATTATTGTGTGCATTTATTATCATTGATAGGTAAACCGTGGATCTTGTGACTGTGGATCACACCCACTGGTTTTCGGGCAGGACCGATACCGGCGGATGGGGTCTGACACTTAAACTTGTTAGCAACAATCCTAGTAATGACTTTATAGTTCACATTGCACAAGCTGACAGAGGAGGCATCTAGATCTTTAGGGGTCAAGCTAATTAAGGTGTGATCAACATTAAACAGAAAAACAAAATTCAGGATAAAGTTTACCACATCTTGACTAATAATATCCCAAAATCTTTGATAAAAATAGTCTGATACCCACATACTAGGGGCTTTATAAGGTCTTCGGGAGAAAACAACATCTTTGATTTCTGATGAGCACATTTATGTGTGAAATCTTAGGGCATAAAGCATGCATTTTATACACTTAGAGTGGAGTTTTCTTGGGTTTTATGTTGTTTTTGCATATTTTAGGACTTTTCAAGATTTAAGAAAATATTTGGAGTTTTGGGCTTGAATCATGCAATTTTACACGTCAAAAAGTCCATTCAAATTCTCAAATGCTAAAATGGGCTTGATCTGGAGCATGATGGGCTAGAGATGTGTGATTATGGGCCAACTCCGAAATATTGAAGAGATAAAGAAGATAAATTTGATCTACGGCTAAGATTATAAATTAACAATGAAATCTACAGAGATATTATTGAGAGAGTCCACATGGAGAAAAGAGTCCTTGCATACTTCAATATCTTATTTTCTATTTGAGATTTGATTAAAGAAAGAAAAAGAGGAAAAAGAATTATATTCAGATAAGGATGAAGCAAAAATCCCGTTTTTGAATGTCTTTGTCCAGTTTCGATCAAGCCCTTCATCGAACGGTCATCCAATGTCCGATCGTGCTGATTTTTGGAGGAGAGCTTCACAATTACTTAAACCTCAAATCCAATGGTGGAATTATGCAAATGATCTCTCTAAGTTGGTGCGATTGGTTCGTCAAAACCCTAATTGGCTGAGTCAAATAGGAACCCTGAGTTTTATTCAAATTCAGCCGTGCCTCATATCTCATGTAAACTCTATAAAAGGAGAGCATACTCCATCAAAGGAGAACGTGTTCTAGAGCTTAGTAGAAGCATTCTTTCTTCTCTCTTCAGTTTATTTAAGCTTTCTCTAGTTTTCTTTGCTTGCATTTGTGAGATTTAAATTTTTAGATTGAATGTTTAGGTTTAATTTTTTTTATGTAATGCAATTCAAGTTCAAGTTCAAGTTCAAGTTTCAAATTTTTAGATTCGTTTTTCTCTGGGTCTAGCAATTACAGATTTAGATCATTCTAGATCTAGATCTGGTTGTTAGGGTTGGTTGAGATTCGAATCGTTGTTCAATTCACAAGTAAGTAACCTTCTTTATTAATCTTCTCTCCTCCCTCTATTCCCACTTCTATCTACCCCTCCATATTCTTAATTTAGGATTTACTTTCAGCATTTACTTATTGTTCTCCCATCCCCTGGATCCTTGATCAAAGATGCCTACAGTCGTGCCTCTCTTTGGTTAAGGCTTCCTTTTTACTTTCTGCAATTTACTTTATGTTATTTACTTTTTGCAATTTACTTTCAACATTTATTTATTGTTCTCCCTTCCCCTGGATCCTTAATCAGAGATGCCTACAGTCGTGCCTCTCTTTGGTTAAGGCTCCTTTTCATTTTATTGCTTTGTTTATTGTTTTGTTATTTACTTTATGCACTGTTTTTTTTCTCTTTAGTATCCATTCCTCCGATTGGTGAACTATAAGCTACGATAAAGGGTCCACGGTCAAAGTCATTATTATTATACTCCCCTTCCCTCAATCTAGAGCTGACACTCGGATCACTTCCCTTTTCAATTTTATTTTTATTGTTCGCATTTTTTTTCCTATCTTTTATTTATGCATTGATTGTGTTTAATTTATTTTTCATTTCAATTCGATTGCATTAGATGTATAGATTAGGATCGTTTAGTTTATTTAATTAGTTAACAAAAATTGAATCATTCCACTATCGCATTACTATTAAGAAATTGAATTATAAGTAGCATATCTCCTTGAAATCGACCCGTTAGCTACATGATACCGTGCGCTTACGGTTACTTTTAATTTCACAAACAATTTCCTTAAAGGAATGGGATGAAAGATTCTAGTTCTATCTTCCTCTAAATGCAAGGCTTGAACACACATTCAACCAAGCTAGGTTAGACAAAGAGAAAAGAGACTTCAAAAAACCCGCAAACTCTAGAGCAATATCTCTAGGATTAGTGAGTCTTTTTCCATTAACATTGATGATAAGTTTGATTTTATTTTTATGGTGATGAATTTTTGAAATGGAGTGGTAATATTTGGTATTAGGATCCCCATTGTTAATGAAGTCACATCTAGCTTTTGGAACTAGAACTTGCTCCACTTCAAGAATCCATTCTAACTAGGAAGCCAAAGAGGAGGAGAAGGCAACATGAAAGTCTTCCTCGACAAAGCATTCGTTCATCAAAAAGGATTTCAGGTTCTCAGTTTTACCGAAAATAGTTGAATTCCACTTTCTTAAAGTAACAGATAAGCTGGATAAGTTAGAAGGAAGGGAATGGTTGTTCAACTGGAGCCCAAGGAGGAGAGATAGGAGGCACAGTCAAGGTGAGATGCCTAAGCATCATGGTAATGAAAAAGTTTTGTGGATATTGAGATAGGAGTTTGGGATGGACAGTGGCAATGGGTTATGATCTGAACCTATCAAGGGAAGTTTTCTAGATGTAGAATTGGGAAAAGTTTTTAACCAATTGTCAGAAGCAAGAATGCAATCCAGCTTTTTCCTAATTAAAAACCTCCAATTTTGCTTATTAGACCAAGTAAAGATTGATTCAAGATAAGATATTTCAAGAAGGGGCCCTATCAAAACTCAAATTTTTAAAAGTGGAAGCAGATTTTGAAAGGAAAAATTGAAGCACCTTCTCTTCTTTCCGAAGGCCAGATAACTTCATTGAAATTGCCCAAAAGTAGAAAAGGCTCATTTAACTCCACAACAGAAGTTAAGGGCTTGTTTGGTTATATGAAATCTCTGGATTCACAAATGGGAGATTTATACCCGTTCAATGTGTGAATTCTTGATTTCATGAAATCTAAGGATTCACCTTTTTACAATAAAAAAGTGAATATGTAGATTTATGGGTATAAAGTGAAATCTAGAGATTTTATCCCTAATATGAAAGCGCTAAGCATTTGAATAATGACTCCATAGATGTTTTTTCAGGATGTATCTACATATTTCATTCCAAATATTTAAGCTAACAAAATAGTTAATTTTAGGGTAAATATCACTAACCTCCCCTCTTAGCTGAACAAATAGCACTTAGACCCCCTCTTAGTTGGATAATGTCACTTACCTCCCCTTTTACCTAGCAAATATATCAAACACCTCCTTTCTGTTAACTTTCTCGGTTAAATTTAACTTTTACTGTTAAATATTTTCTAAAACCCCAAACTAACTTTGGCTGAAAACATTTTTTAGTTTAAACCCTTAATCACTGATAAGCATGCATTTACCATTATTTATTTGATTTAATTCCCCATACTTATTTAATTAAAGAGAGCTAATGGAGTATTTTTATGTATTTTTCAGGAATAAGGTGATTTTGGTTATTATAGATAATATGGAGTAAAGTTGGCAAATATTTTAGATATTGGTGGATTTTAAATCATAGCATTCAATCTTGTTGCCCAAGAAATCATGAAAAGTGAGATCTTAGCCAAATTGGAAACATGTGGAGGTCTAAGGAACAAAATTGGTAATAAATCTGAAAATCGGGTAAACAGACCTACCTTCAGTATTTTGGGCATATCTCTCTCGTATGAGCTTTGATTTCGGTGATTCAAGATGCTATGGAACGATGTTGAAAATATCTACAACTTTTCAGTTTTGAGTGTTTTCAAAATCCGAAATACTAAAGGTCAAATCGACGAGTAAAGAGAGGGGATTCATTATGTGTAGGAGACATAAAAGAGAAGCCAACCACAGAGAAGAAAAGAAGACGGCAAATGCGGCTCTCATCTCTCTCATTGCTGAAGAAGAAGACCACATCGCTCTCTCTCTCTCTCTCTCTCCCTATGTTTCATCTTTATTTTTCTTATGAACTTTGTGATAATGAGTAGCTAGTTCCTTTTCTTTGGGATGTAGATGAACCATGTTTATTTCATTAATTTGACTATTTTATATCTTCTAGTTGATTGTGTTTGAATTTGGCCAAAGATGTTCTATAGCTCAGCAAACTAAGCGTGCCAAGCTTCCGCGAAGGACGAGAGTCTTGCGAAGATAGGGCATATCTAGGAAGACCATCCTTAATTTTCTTTGAAGTGTAGAGTTATATCGGTTAGGGAAAAGCATTGGGGATTCGAAATCCCAAAGATCTTCACATATTCATAGTTTAAGTTTTTGCATTAATTAATAGATTTAGTTTAAATTTAGTTTTATTGAATTCAATCTTAGTGACTTAGCCTTTTAGTTCCCCATAGTTCGACCCCGTACTTTCTGCTTGCTAGATTAGTATAAGATTTTATTTTTGATTGGTTAGCAACACGATCAAATTTTGGCACCGTTGCCGGGGAACCAAAGCACGGTTGCTAGGATTGATTTTTGTCAATTAGGCATAATTTTTAAAGTAATTTTAGTGTTTTTATTTTTTATTTTTTCTTTGCTTATTTAACTAATCTCTTTTTCTTTTGTTTTGTAGATAACTGCAAGAGTAGGGATTCGATAATTAGTTTAGGTTGTTATTTTTTCTTTCTTAGATATAATTGTATTTAGGACTTTTCAATTGTAATCTTTGCATTAGGTTGGGTTGTTTAGGTTACTTTTTAAAAATCCCCATTCCTCAGATCCCACATGTGTAACTTTTGTTCGAAAGATCACGTGGATTGCGCTTCAGATATGTCCTAAACTCTCCATTTTGCTATAGTTATTTTCTTTTAAATTTACTTATTTAGCTTATTCTTTTTTATTCTTCTGTGTATATGCATGGTCGTCGATCCCTAAATCCTGAGTTGACTCCACTTGACTTAGAGTTAGAAGAGACCTTGGCCAACCTTAGAAGGCAAAGAACCATGGCAAACTATGAGCCTCCAATGAGGCCCTTGAGTGAGCACTTCATTCCTACGATATATACTCCGGTTTCTTATATTAAGTTGCCTGACATAGAGGTGGCTCAATATGAGATCAAACCTAGTGTGATTCAAATGCTACCATCTTTTTATGGACTTGCCAATGAAGAGCCTTATAAGCACTTAGATGAGCTTTTAGAGGTGTCATCCACGGCTAAAATTCAAAACCTCTCAGTTGATGCTTTAAGGTTACTTCTTTTCCCATTCTCCCTTAAAGATAAAGCTAATTAAGCATTGACTTCATTTTTTGGACAATGTTAAAATTTTCACTTGGGTAGAAATGCAACGGAGTTCCTTAAAAAGTTCTTCTCCATTAGTAGTACCAATAGCATTGGGAGAGCAATAACAAGTTTCTCCCAACAAGAAGGAGAACAATTTCATGAGGCATGGGAAAGACTAAAAGAATTACTTCGAAAGTGTCCCCATCATGCTATTCCTAAATGGCAATTGGTTAAATGCTTTTACAATGATGGCCTTAGAGACCGACATAGGCAAATGGTTGATTCTTCTTGTGGTGGGACTTTCATGCCATGGCAATGGTATGCTTTTATGAGGCCAAAGCCTAGGCATGGGATACTTCTTGTGGTGAGACCCTTAGTGAAAATTCCCAATACATATAATTGTAAAACGGCTTAAGTCTTTATATGTTTCCTTTTCTTATTAAAAGAGAGTTATTCTCATCTGGAGATGCGGGGTATCGATCCCCGTACCTCTCGCATGCTAAGCGAGCGCTCTACCATCTGAGCTACATCCCCAAGATGAGTTAACATTTATTCAAAATCAATACAAAGATAATGATACCGTTTGAATATAATAAGGTCGTGGTCATAGCCTAGAGGTGTTAACGGGGCGGTTTCGGGCTGAAAAATACCTAGCCCAAACACGGCCCATTAGCAAAATAACGGTTTCGGGCCGATTTTGGTTTGGTGCGGTTTGAGTTCAGGCTAACTAACGGTTTGGCCTAACGATTTAGATTCGGGTTGACTAACAGTTTATGGTGTGTAAGAAAAAAAAAACAAGAAGAAACAATTGAGCATCCTATACAACAAAAGGAAAAATTATATAGAAAGCAAAGTTGCTATTGGTCAATTTCCATTAAAAAAAAACCCACCCATTCTATAAAAATCAAGAACCTAGATATTAAGTATTAAAATGACTATTTGATCTTTGAATTCATGCTTATTTTTTTTAATTATCTATACCAATTACCTAATGGTAATATAATGATTCAAATACTATTTAATGTAAAATTACAAAACGGGTTATAACAGGTTGTAGTTCGGTTTCGGGTTGGTGAGGGCTCTATAACACTCAGCCCAATTACGGCCCATTAGGTTCGGTTTGGACCATTGCGGGCTATAAATTGACACCCCTATCATAACCCGATCTAAATCCAATCCAATCATAACATTAATAGTAAGTACTTACCAAAAAAAAAAAACATTAGTAGTACATAAGGTGGAGAAGGAAAATTACAGAAGTAGCACTACTGATTGAAACTTGATAGGTCTAGTAAGAAGGATAGCAAGTGTTGATGGTGATTATCTTGATTATAATTTGTTGACACATCAAGCACTTTATCTGCCATTTCCCATCGTGCTTGAACTAGATTTTCCCGTAAACCCTAATTTGGGGACATGTCTAAACCATAATCATGCACGATATTTAGAAACTGTGAAACCAAACCAAGGGTAAAGCTGCTGTTGCAAATATTCTACAACCCTGATTAAGACCAAGCTGCAACAGGTCCAACAGGTCGGGCAGGGCCCAACTTTTGCAATCCCAAGTCTAGTCCTATTTATTCTAATGTAAGCCCATTATTGTCCTGATCCTAATTTATGGCCAAAGATTATTGTCCTTAACCCTAAGCCCTACAGGGCCAAGCACATTCTTGCCCTGATTGGCTCTATCCCTGATCGTATCCCTAGCCCTAACCTTGATTGACCCTATACTTGGTCCTAGCCTGATTGGCTCCATCCTTGTCCTGCTTCCTAATTCATTGAGATCAAGCATCATGAACAAAATTATATGACGAGAATTAGGACCCAAATCAAAGCCAAAGTCGGGGCCAAAAATCAGCGACCAGTCATGATAGACCCGATGGACCAAAGAGTGTAACCCCAGAAAATTTGGCCCTAACCCGCCTTCAGGACCAAAGTCCTGAGCAAAACCCTATTCGGGCTCAGGGCCATACTTGCACCCCTTCACCAATACTATAATAACAGAATGATTTAAGTGCCACTCTCAAGAGACAAAAAAAACAAATTAAACTTTTCCTTTCTTTTTGATACGTTTATTGCCAATGAAACACGGAGTAAGAGACCCCTGAAAAGCTTCATAATGCGAAATGAAACCATATAAACCCCAGACATCCATCCTTTTTTATTTTTTATTTTTTCTTTTCCCCCTCTTTTGTTGGTAGAACCCAAGATATCCACATGCCACAATAGAGACTGGAGGCATTACAAAATGCAGCAGTCATTCACGAGCAACCACCACAACTTGTTTCCCAACGTTATGGCCACTGAAGAGTCCAATCAGAGCTCCAGGTGCTTTATCAAGGCCTTCAACAGTATCTTCTACATATGTTATCTTCCCTTGTTTGATAGCTGGTATAATGAACTCAAGAAACTTGGGTAATAGATGATAGTAGCTGTAAACCAAGAATCCTTCCATGCGAATTTGCTTAGTAATAACGCAGAACAAATTGTACACACCCTCCTCCTTTTCGAGGTTGTACTGGGAGATAACCCCACAGCCTGCAATGCGTCCCTTGACTTTCATGTTTAGGAGGACTGCATCAAGCATCTTTCCACCAACATTTTCAAAGTATATGTCTATGCCTTCAGGAAAGTACCTGGGTAGAAGATGCAGAAGTTCAATTATAAAACAAGGTAGAGAAGCAAGGATATGATTCATGGGTCATGCAATGTTGTTGTAAACAAGTTACACAAGAAGTTTTAATAACGTGGTCCAGGCAAACAAGCAAATAAAGTATGAAGCTTCTCCTTTGATATGATATTGAGGTTTTTCTGATGATCAATGCAATGGATCGATAGAGACCAAGATCTCAGTTTTGACAATATTAGGAGAAGGCCATTTGTTTTGTGCAGGGCTTTGTGTTCTATAGCTGAAGCAGATGTACATAATCTTTTATACAACTAATCTTTACCCCCAAAAAAATGATTGAAGATACTGATACTGACCTCCTTAAAGCAGCATCCAAGTCATTCTCTTCTTTATAATTGAAAGCCTCATCATATCCAAACTTGTTCTTCAACAGATCAACCTTAATTTTCAACCCCAAGAGAACATACAACCCATTAGCCCCTGACAATGATCAATTCTTTCTATTTTTTTCCATTAAATAAACTAGTGACTGTCCTCAGCATATATAGTAACTGAAATTCCTGGGTTAACATGTTCCTGGAAAAAAGTGAACTCGATAAGCACTCACCTTTTCTTTGCTTCCAGCACTTCCCACCACATAACAACCCATTAACTTAGCAAACTGTCCAACAAGCTGGCCAACTGCACCGGATGCAGCTGATACATACACAGTTTCTCCTTTCTTAGGAGAGCAAACCTCATGAAACCCAGCATAGGCAGTCATTCCAGGCATCCCTAAGAAGCAACAATTTTATAGTTAAGATGAATTCTGCTTAATACGTAAGGCATAAAGATGTGGGTGTGCATGCCACCAGTGAAACGATAGACTCCCAGCTTCATACTTACATCACCAAGCACATAACTCCTACAGGGGCAGCACCCACCACGCCACACACACCAAAGGAACAGACAACACGAAGCAAACAAGGGAGGCACCAACCAGAAACGAGAGTCCCAGATTCAAGTTCGCCAAGCTTAACTCCACAGAGGCAGCACGAAAAAAAAAAAAAAAAAAAGGCAGCACGAAGCGCATTTAAATAATATGAACACATCCGATATTGCTGGGAGGATATGCTCCATCATAAGGAGACACCGCAGATAGCACACCAAAATCCATGGTCTGGAGCACAAGTTATAGAAAAAGCTAAACTTGTTTTTTTGGGGGTGGAAGTGGAGTTGTTAAGGGTACAAGGGTGTCAAATAGGGGTGCAAGTTTGGCCCTGGCGGCCCTGACCCGCCCTAAGCCCTCCCTGAGCCCGAATAGGACTTGGGCTAAAGATTTTGGCCCTAAGGGCGGGTTAGGGCCAAAATATTCTGGCCCTGAACTAGGGCCAAGGGTGGGCCTGGGATTACTCTCTGGCCCGCCCAGCCCATCCCGGCCCGTCCCTGATTTTTGGCCCTGACCCAAGCCCTGATTTTGGCCCTGATCTTGGCCCTAACCCAAGCCCTGATTTTGGCCATGATCTTGGCCTTGATTTTGGCCCTGATCTTGGCCCTGACCCAGGCCCTGATTTTGGCCCTAACCCAGGCCCTGATCCTAGCCCTGATTTTGGTCCTGATCCTGGCCCTGATTTGGCCCTGATCTTGGCCCTGATATTAGCCCTGATCCTAACCCTGATCCTGGCCCTGATTTGAGTCTAAAGACTCTAGACCCTCCACCCACATGGAGAGGAATTAATTGTAATACATATGGGTGGATACTTGACACGTGTCAAATTTTAGAAACATGATCATGTTTTGTAGAAAATTAATAAAAATAAATTATAACCTCATTACCAATGTAATAAGCATCTATTTGATTTTGTCCCTGATCCTAACCCTAATTTTGGCTTTAATCTTAATATTATTTGACGATAATCATGTACTACAATACTAGATTTTTACCCTAATCTTCATACTAACATTGATATGAGTCTTGATTTTGACATTTAGTCACTTTGATCATATTAGACTATAAATTCACTTTTTATATTATTTTTAAGGTAATTTTTATTTTTCCAACAAAGTCATTTTTAGTTCAATAAAATATTGATTTTGATTTTTGACTAAGGCGAGATAATATATTATAAATAATAAAAACTATTACATAAAGAATTAATATCTAACAAATCTATACCCCAACTTCTCATCATGAGTATCTAACAAATCTACTGTGATATTTCAAAAAAATTATTAAAAACATATAACTATGTTTGTAATTAAAACATCATTTTCTTTAACTATGAAAAAAATACTTTTTTTTTGTCGAATACTAAATTATCGTCAATTTACTTGTTAACAAGGTTTTGAATATGAATTTTTTTGTATTGAATAAAGATATCAATTTATTGAATAGTTGTGAATAAAAACATACCTACCTACGGCTTAAGTTATTGACTTTGAAGATAAAATTTTCATTTCATCAGATTCCTTTTGAATTCTGAATCTCTGATGTTTTTAAGTTTACAAAAAGAGTTTATGTGACATTCTCTATAATTGACTTAACTTTCAATTATGCCTAAATTTAATTACAATTCTTCTCTCTACTTATTCTATTTTATGAATAATTTTAACTCTTTACTGCTGGAGAAAAACCAAAGGAAAAAACAGAATAAAAGAGAGAGAGAGAGAGAGAAACTTGGGGGAAAGACAAATTAGAAATTTGGAATGAAGTTTGAACATTGTTTTAGAATTAAAAATTAATTGAGAATTGAGATAAATCTTTTTCTTTTTCCTTTCGAGCTTACATATAATAACCATAATTTCCATCGAATAACAAATTAAAAAACCTTAGAAATTTGGATTTCTCTATTTCTCTAAAATCTAAATGGGTATAAATAGTTAAATACATATTGAATATAAGTTTTGGATTATTTGTTGACATCTTTACTATTTTATTTTCCAGAACTGAGTTTGGAATTTAAGAATTTAATTACTTTAATATGTATTTTAATTACTACCTGTCTTACATTTGATATTTACGACCAAAGGTATGGCCAATTAAAGCTAGGGACAAGGCCAATTAGGGCCTGGGCCAGGGTCAGGGCCAATCAGGGCCAGGGACAGGGCCAATCAGGGCCAATCAGGGGCAGGGACAGGGCCAATTAGGGCCAAGGACAGGGCCAATCAAGGCCAACCCATCTCGACCCGGCCCAATTAGGGCCAATTAGGGCGGGAATGGGCTTGGCTTGGCCTTGTAGGGCTTAGGGCCAGGGACAATAATCATTGACCCTGAACTAGGACCAAGGCGGGAATGGGCTCAAATTATACCATATAGGGCTGGGCTTGGGATTGCGAAGGTCCGGCCCAGTTGCAGCCCTAGTGTCAAAGCGTTTGGCCTGACTGATTCCCCTAGGCTTGTACGAGAGAAGGTCGCACTAGGTCATCTTATCACTCGTTTTGTTCCTTCTTGGCACTAGCTTGCGGACATCTTTACCAAGGCTCTTCCATGGCATGTGTTTGTTGGTTATTGTAACAAACTTGGCCTTGCTACATGACCGCGGTTGAGGGGCGCTGTTAAGGAGAATGTGGTCTAGCCACATGTATTGTGTCTGTTGCTATATATACCTATAGTGTGTATTAGTATAATTAATGAGAAACATACCTTTCCTGATTTCTCATAGCGAGCACCACAAGATTTACATCAACAGATTATCATATATTTTTCAACAAGTTCAATCCATACCAAAATCTCATCTCCTTCGTTTTTTCATCGGTCATGAATTTTTCGACATCAAGCTCATCAAATGAACAATTAATATAAAACCTTGTATGTGCTACACAATTGATCTAAATCTAAAAACCCAGAAAATATTGTAACCATCACTGGGACCTTCAGGACAGGCCAAGACAAATAAAGCATAAATGCTGAACATCTCAAAACAGAAAGAAAATATACTCCTTGCCTACCTTACAAATGGCACAGTAGCAGTTTGGCTTGAAAGATTGAACCTAAGGCAAACAGGTAACCATGGCTTTTGTTACATATACCTTTGAGAAAGCACCTTCTAATTATTTCCTCGATGTCTGAAGAATCTATTGAATTGTGTTATCAACATGTGAAGCCCCACCGACCCAGAAAAAAAGAGCTATAGAAATGCATGGGAACCCTGCTCCAGGGCACCCATAAAGTTCGGAGCAAAGAGAGCAGTATTTTTAACGTTTGATAAAAATATGATGGAAAGAAACAATCAACAATGATCTGAATAGTTATCTTGGTTAACATCCACAAGCAAGCATGTATTGAAGCTAAAAAGACTTACCAAGTATTCCTGTATAGTAGGAAAGTGGCACATCAGTGTGTTCAATTTTAAAAAGAGGGTCCAGCTTTGTAATCAAGCTATACTCTTCCCATCCAGTCGTCCCCCACACCAAGTCACCTTCCTTGAACTCTGGAATACTAGAATCCACCACTTTGGCCACACCATACCCATTTATAGGCTGCACGTTTACAAAACAAAATGCAAGCTCAAACATAGAGTTTGCCAGTAATCAAAAAATGATCAAGTTTCAAGTTCAACAACTAAGTCTTAGATTTTACATTGTTAGGATCTTCAACAATGATCATAAAAATATCATGTTGCTTGCCATTTAAAGTTTCTATTAAACCAATGTTGCCTCACAGCCTGTCAAGAACAAATTCAGAACTGCATAGCGCCGAGTTCACAGTTTAAAGAATCAAGGTTTAACTGGAATCCAGCTAATTCGGTCGACTCGTACTGGATTTTTAGGTTTCAAGTCAATTCCAGCCGATTCCGTCAAGATCCATAAAACCCAACTCCATTGCTGATTCTTTATACAAGAATCATGGCTTGGAGTTGACTCCACTCAGCAACGTGGCGTACAATATGAAATTACAGTTATCAAGTAAAGAAATTTTGCTCTAATTCAGAGGAATGTATTTAACATGTACCATTCAGAGACTCGAAACATTACAAAAAGCAGAAAACACAATTCAGAATCTTACAGAGCCAGGCGTGAGAGGAGGAACATAGGTGGGTCTATCTGGCTTCGACATACGTCCTCTCAAGTAAGGATCGCAAGATAAGTAGAGATTCTTCACTACAATCGCTTCTGTTCCTTCTGGAACCTTCAACTTCATGGTTCCAGTGCTCTGAACCATATCTGTTTCTTTCGGGAACCCAACATGTTACGGATATACCGTCAGTGTGTGGTTAGGTATACGGTTAGTATATGGTTAGTCATATATCTTTTGTAATCTACTATAAATAACCCTTGTACTTTACATTTAGACTATTGAAATACATTTCTACAGTTTCTCTACATGGTATCAGTTGGTATTGGGCATTTGCCCTAATTTCGAATGGCTTCCGCTCAGAATCCTGCGATGCTTTCTTCTTCAATTGTTTCCATTAATGTTGCAGCAGCTTTACCAATTAAGCTTTCTTCTTCTAATTTCCGCCGGAAGGCGCAATTCATACCGTGCACGAGGATATGCCTGTTCGGTTACTTAGATGGAACCTATCAAGACCATCTTCAATTTCTTCTTCTTCGTCTCGAAGATGATTCTTCGGTGTCACGCGGTTATGTGGGATCGCCAAGACCAGCTTATCTTAAGCGGCTTGTGGCTTCGTTTCGGAGAGACTTCTTCCTCATATTGTTGCAGCAACAACGTCTAATGAGGCATGGACGAAATTACATCGTGTTTTGCATCCGGTTCAAGAACTCGAATCTTGGAGCTCAAGAATCAATTGTTTCAAATACGAGAGGGGTTCGATGTCTATTGGTGACTATATTCTTGAGATTCTTGGTATTGTCGACACTCTTCTGCGCTCATGCACCGGTCCAGATGAAGATCTTGTGCAGCAACCTTGCGAGGACTTGGTGATCAATATCGGGAATTTGGGACGTCGTGTTACCGTCTGAACCGGGAACATTTGATGATCTGCAAGGATTACTCTTACTCAAGAAGTTCGAATGAGGGCTTCTAATCCGCATCCGCAAATCGATTCTCACTGCGAATGTTGCCGCTCGAAACACATATGGTCAATTTCATAATTCTAGAGCTCCGCAAGAATTTCCGCGTGGTCGTTTGGTAATCGAAGGCCTTGGAATCGCGGTATCTTGGTGGTAGAGGAAACTATAATTCCTCCGGGTTCGGTAACCTCTCTCGATCTCGAAATTTTCGTTAATCCTGTGAATGTTACGCATAATGTTGGTGATGCAAATTCAGCGCAATTGTTTCTCGTCGCTTTCTCCTTCTCCTTCCTTTGTTAATGAGCCGAGAGTTATCGTCAATTGTGTCGTCTTGAGGGACATCTATGTGCTCAATGTCCTCAAAGGTTTAATCATGCTTATGTGGGTAAGATAATGTGTTCATCGATTTTATCTTCTACTGAGAATTTTTCCGAATCTTCCTTTTGGATATTAGACTCTGGCTCTAATTGCCATATTATTGCAGACTTGGCTCATTTTGCTTTTCAAGAACCGTATACAGGGTCTCAAAATGTGGTTGTAGGTAATGGAAATGTCTTACCTATTTCTCATATTGGCATGTTATACGTTCAGCATGGTGATTCTGTTTTCAAGATGTCCGAGGTTCTTTGGTGCCCAACATTAAATATAATCTGCTGTCAGTGTCTAAGTTCTCTCAAGAAAATGGTGTTTATTTTGTCTTCTATCCAAACTGTTTTGTTGTTAAGGAGCAGCAGAGTCATCAGGTTGTGCTACACGGCAAGATTTCTAATGGACTTTATGGGATATCCTTTTCTGTTCATGATGGTGTTCTTGGTTCTACTGCATTTCGTCGTTGTCAAGAGTGTCTTTTCGCTAATAAGAGTGCATTTTCTGCAACTTCAAGAAAAAGCACCAGTGAATTTTCTGCATTTTCTGTTAAGAATGAAGTTTCGATGACAAGAATGTATTTTCTGCTGTTAAGAATGAAGTTTCTGATGACAAGAATGTATTTTCTACTGTTAAGAATGAAGTTTCTGATGACAAGAATGTATTTTCTGCAACTACAAGAAACTGTAACAGTAACTTTTCTGCATTTTCTGTAACTGCAGTAGACTGGCATAGAAGATTAGGTCACCCAACCTCTTCAAGAACTGCTGAAATTCTAAGAACAATTGGTGTTACAAGTTCAGCAGTTTTTCCTTCTTGTAATGCTTGTAAATGCTCTAAAAGTCATCGTTTACCTTTTCATATTTCTGAATCTGTTAGTCGTGGTCCTTTGGATGTTGTTCATAGTGACTTGTGGGGACCAGCCCCTTTTGTAAGTTTTGATGGTTTCCGTTACTATGTCGTGTTTGTTGATCAGTTTACAAAGTATACATGGGTCTATCCTATGAAATACAAATCAGATTTGTTAACTGTTTTTCAAAGATTTAGGATCTTGGTTGAGACTCATTTTCAGACCCAGATATGCTCTCTTCAAACTGATGGTGGGACAGAATTTCAAGGATTGTTCAACTATCTTGCTGATAATGGGATTGCTCATCGGATTTCATGTCCTTATACCCCTTCTCAAAATGGTACAGCTGAACGAAACATAGACATATCATTGAATCCGGTTTGGCATTGCTGTTCCAAGCTCATCTTCCTCAAATTTTCCGGATCGTGGCTTTTCAAACTGCTGTTTATCTTTTAATCGGATTCCTCTTCCGTGTTAAATCACAAAACACCATTAGAAGCTCTCTTTGGGTTCCAACCTGATTATGCATCTTTAAAAGTCTTTGGATGCCTATGTTATCCATGGCTACGGCCTTATGCTTGTACTAAGCTCCATCCTCGCTCCAGGCCTTGTGTTTTTATTGGGTATCCGTCGGCCTACAAAGGTTATATGTGTTATGATCCAGCTACAAACGGAACATTTATTTCAAGGCATGTTGTGTTTGTTGAAGATCAATTCCTTATAGTATGTTGCGAAGTGCCTCTACATCGTGAAAGGGTGGGAGGGAGCACGTTCCTCCTATTACCAGCATCGGAGATCACACACGCACCATCTCCGGTAACGCAATTGGATCGTTAGGATACGTGTGTAAGATCCAATATGGATATTTGTACACAAGATATTACAAAATTAATAAAGCATCCCCAACCCCCGGATGGGCCAGGGGCCGGGGTAGGGGCCATGGGTGAGTTGAGTTGCAATGGGCCTCAGAAGGTAACTCAACTCCAACACATGTTCTGATTTACCTCAAGTGTCATCTAGCTACTAGGCCTAAAGATTGTGTTCCTAGACATGACAATATCACAATCGGTGATTGTGTTGGAAACAAATGATATTACAGCAAGACCATTGAGATGAAGCGCTTCAAAAATCATGATGGTCCAATTGCCTCTCATCATATGACTACTCGGCAGGATGGGTACTGAAACCTAAATACGCCTCAATCTGCCACAGTGAGGATGTTGTCCTACTACGTATTCTCAAGCGCAAAACGAACATTGGCGACAAGCAATGCATGAAGAAATTAATGCCTTGGTTCAAAATGGTACTGGGTTTGACACCATCTTTGCCTACTCAAAATATATGGCGAAGTGGGTTTTGAATTAAACGAAAACCAAATGGTTCAATAGATCGTTATAAAGCTCGGTTAGTTGCAAAGGGTTTCATCAACGCCCGGGATATGATTTTGGTGATACATATAGTCCCGTGTAAAACACACTACAATCCGCATCATCTTCTAGCGATCTCCAATCATTGGCATTCGACAACTGATGTCTCTAATGCTCTCATGGGGATCTAACGAGACGATTTATGGAGCAACCAGCCGGATTTATTGATCCAACTGTTCTACTCAGTGTGTCGTAAAAAGTCTCTCTATGGCCTCAAGCAAGCCCCTCGTGCTTGGTATACTAAACTACTACTCATTGGCTCCCAAGGATTTGTTGGGTCGCGTCGATACTTCCTTATACATTTACAAATGTGGATGTGACAATTTATGTTCTCATCTATGTTGATGACATTTTGGTCAGAGGGAATAGTCTTTCGCTATTTCATCTCTTATAAAATCTTTGGCCACTGTCTTTGCTATTAAAGATCTTGGCGATTTGCACTATTCTTGGTATTGAAGCACCGCACCCCCGAGGGCTGTTACCTCAACACAAATACAACGATCTCGGTTCATACTAAGATGAAAGAAGCTAAATCGTGCCACCCAAGCCGGTGCTATTATCCACACGATGGCACTCTAGAGGATGGAACCGAGTATCGTCACCGTTAGAGCTTGCATTATTTGGCTAATACTAGACCTGATATGCCGTAAGTCATGTCACAATTTATGCATCCCCACGATCACAGGGGGGGCAAGCGGATTCGATCTCGGGTACCACACGGGGTAATTCCTCGACCCTATGACAGAGGGACCGAGCCGAGGCGGGTGTCGATGACGCGCCACGACGGTTGTGTCCGGCCACACTAGTCTCAGGGGACCAAGCAACGACAGGCCCCCCGAGGGAGACGGCAGCGCGAGATGAGGGTTCGCTTATCGAGAGCTGACACTCCGACGGCCCCCGATTTGGGGATAAATGGGGCTACCACAACTGCAAATCCAATTTCATGCCGACAAAGCATGTTGAAAGACTTATTGTTCGAGATCTGGGCCACACGACAATTCGGGCTTCTTCCATGATGGCAGACACACAAGGGTTGCCTCGCCACGCTACGCCGGGACAAGCACGATCATAGAGCCGTGCGCGAGGGGGCGGACGGATATACCGGGGGGGTTAGGTATACGGTTAGTATATGGTTAGTCATATATCTTTTGTAATCTACTATAAATAACCCTTGTACTTTACATTTAGACTATTGAAATACATGAAAGTTTGTTACTCACCTCTTCTCCCTTCGACATTTCTGAACTCTCAATGAAGATGATTCTAATCTCTATAGGAAAATTCTATCAGAAACCCTGAAATGTAATGAAATGTGAAGGGAGTTAAGAGTGTACTTATAGGTTCTACGAGCCACAGACTTAAGAACCAAATTACGCCCACGTGTAAAACGACTTCTTTACGCCGCAACGTCGAAAAATCTTGAATTTAATGCGCAGGATCATCAAGCCGAAATTTCGATCGTACGATCCAAAATTACGACCGAAATTCTGATCCCACCGCTCAAAGTGAATGGCTTGATGGTCCTGCGCATTTATTGTCCAGGACCGAAGCAACGTCCCAGAAAAGTCTTCCTGTGCCTTTCCATTAAATAATTTTTTATTCCACAAAGCGTCCTGTTTCATGCTTCCTTACAAAAATAAATTACTAAAAAAAGAAAAGGCCTCATGTTTTATAATATTTTCAAAAACAAAAGTAATCAATCCAAAAAGATTTTTGATTGCAATTAGATGTCATTCCATATGACGTCATAGAAATAATAGTTCATATGATCAAGGTTTAAAGTATTGGGTTACTAAAGCGGTTAAAGGCCCAACTTCCCTAAGGGAGGTCTTGGGTTTGCACCCGTTCGGCGGCATTAATTATATATATATAAAATCTCCCTTGAGGACGTAATCGTGGTGTGCATAAGCTGGCCCAGATGAACCTCATCAAAAAAAAAAAACAAAGTATTAGTATCGAGTATCGTCCTCGGTCAGGTATTGACTAGTGCAATATGTTGCCCCACATAAGACCAATCCGGATCAGCAGCCGTTGGGGACTGCTCTCCACGGCAAGGGTCGATGATGATTTCTTTTTATGTTTTATTATTTTTAATCTGTGGGCCCCACATATTTTGTAGTGGTAGAGCCATTGGAGAGTATAAAGTGCTCCGCTGACAGAGTGATGATCGTGACAAACGACAGAGTGCTAATCCAGGGACGTCCCATTATTTTGAATTTTACAAACATGTTTGAAAAATTGTTGTCATTGGCCTCATGGCTGACGAGTTGAATTCGTGCATAAGGTTTCATGGTTTATATTCCAAAAATATGATAAATAATGACTTCCATCTTAGGACCATTCATGAGACCATGAACCCATCTAGGTTCATTTCTAGTTAAATAACACACGACTAGGACACTTCGGTTCAAAATAGAAACTTTACCTAAAAAGTATTATTTTAATTAAACCAACCAACATAAGTTTTTTAAAATTTTATTTTTAATTAAAATAATACCTTTCAGATAAATTTCCAGATCAAGAAAAAATGTTATTCTAATTAGTCTAATCAATACTTTTATCCCCAAAAAAATGTTATTCTAATTGAAAATATTATTATATTAGTTTATGTTACGTGGAAAAACGGCCAAAGGGTTTTAAAGGGAAAGTCAAAATATTATTCTAATCAAAACTTTCACCAATGAAAGCATTATTCTATCTAAAAGATATTATATTAACTTCTGTTAATTTTTTTAATAAAAATCATTAGCAGAAAAGGAAATGGGAATCTCCCTAACGTCATAGTGTCATTAGGATTACCTAGGTACAAACATTTGACCTTCGACCAAAAAAAAAAAAAAAACATTTGTCGTTGGTTGGTTGGTCCTACTACAATATATTTATGAAATAGGATCAAACTTAATACCAGTCATGTTCGTAAAAATAAAGAGCAAATTCAAGGGGCCAAATTTGCTCCAACAACAACAATGTCAAGGATATCCTTACAATTATTCTAAGCTTCCTCTAGGGTGTCAACGGTGCGGTTTGACGCGGTTTCGGACTGAAAAACACTAGCCCAAATACGGCCCATTAGCAAAATGACGGTTTAGGACCGGTTTCGATTTGGTGCGGTTTGGGTTCGGGCTAACTAACGGTTTAAACTAACGGTTTAGATTTGAGTTGACTAACGGTTTATGGTGTGTAAAAAAAATAACAAGAAGAAACAATTGAGCATCCTACAACAAAAGCGAAAATTATATGGAAAGCAAAGTTGCTATTGGTCAATTTTTATTATAAAAAAACTCACACATTCTATAGAAATCAAGAACTTAAATATTAAATAGTAAAGTGACTATTTGATATTTGAATTCATGCTTAATTTTTTAATTGTTTATACCAACTACCTAATGGTAATATAATGATGCAAATACTATTTAATGTAAAATTACAAACGGGTTGTATAACGGGTTGCGGTTCGGTTTTGGGTTGGTGCGGGCTCTACAACCCTCAGCCCAATTACGGCCCATTAAGGTTTGGTTCGGGCTATAAAGGGCCGGTGCGGTTCGGTTTTAACGGTTCGGACTATAAATTGACACCCCTAGCTTCCTCAAAAACAAGATTCTTATCAACCCCTACTTTCCATCTGATCATTGGACAATCAAAAACAGCTTCCATGTAAGTGCTAAATGTTTTGGTGTCCGTAGCGTAGTACACACACCCTCCTTTCGCAGCTACCATTATACACTTCTATTCCCCAATCTTTCACTTTTTTGTCTTGCAACAATCATAATGTCACTTTTAATTGAATCCCTAGAAAACCAGAATTTGTTTCCTGTATTTCATCTTAACAACAATCTTCTTGGTAGAATCCTCCTTGTGGAGGAGAGCCAAATTGTGAGTTTGGGCATCCCTTAAACCCAACCCTGCCCAAGAACACCGATTTAAAAAGCTGTTTTTTCGTGATTATGGAAGCTTTCTTAGATTGGGGTGTGCTTCCATTCCAAAAATTAAACCCTATTTTGCTCCCGACCTCTATAGCCAACCATGTCTTATTTACTTAATATTATATTTGTGGAGGCTACTGTGGACAGTTAGGAGTCAGAAAACATGTGTTGGAAGGTGAAGAACGAGTGTTTCATAAGGAAGCTTCAATCAATGATCATTTTAGCAAGTCAATCGAAGGTAAGATGATCTCACACTCTCCCTACCTATTTCTTCCCTTTGAATTGTGTGAAACCTTACTCCATACTTCTATGGGTGGTTGATTGTGATGGTTACAGTATTTTCATCAATGATCTTGATTGGATCATATCTGAAAACGGATCCTTGCATCCGAATAAAGGATTGATCTGATTGAAGAAGATGATGTGGTTACTGAATCATTAAATTTCTAGGGTTTTGGTTTGTGCTTGTGTTGTAGGCACTTTATAGACAAAATTTGGATTTAGATCATCCTAAAATCGGTTTAAAATTGAAATATCGAAAGTCGGAATTTCGGACTTAAGTTATTGTCTGTATTAGGGGTGGTCGCTCAAGGCGGTTGATTGGCCCAACCAACCGCCATAAGCGACCGGCTGGGTCATAGTAGCCTAGTCAGGTTGGTTGTTGTTCTATTTGACTTTTGTTCTTAGTATGACTTTATAACCCTATGTTAGGTGATTTTTTAATCTCTTTGGAATTGTTGTGGGTGAGTTTTAACTACACTTTAGTAATCTTTAACACTTTTATAGGTAAGGATACGTTCTTGCATATATGTATTGACATGATCTATGATGAATTCTTGTAACACTTAATGCATTTGTATTAACTTGCTTTAATATTATGTTCATTGATTAGATATATTTCAATTGTTATTTGATGTTGAATGCTTAGTTATATGATGGTGGTTGATGATATGATGTAACTATGATTGAGGGTATCCTTATTAGGAATCTATTGCTTAAGATATCAAAGGTTGTGGTATGGGACATTGCTTACTGATGCTCCCAGCACTATCATAATTGCTGGATGACATATCTAGGAAGTCTAGATTGCATGGCTAGGTACTCATACATGTTACTACCCTTTTGATAGGGGTATTGAAGCCGAATGACCGGTGATGACGGTGATGTGACTCTATCTCATCCTACAGCGGTAGCCAATCCGTGCAGAGGTTTAATGGTCCATTGTTAATCATGCATTGGCCGGGTTGCATATGTTAGGGTTGGGCTCATGGGTGTCCAAGGAGCGGCAGGAAGTCGTGAGAGGAAATGAGAGCATCTGCCTAAACAATATGTGGATAACCATAAGGTTAGGGAATGGAGTCCAACAGAGTTAGTCAGTCCGTGAGGATTTTCATCCCTAGGTAGAGAAGGATACTGAACTGAGTTGGTTGGTGCCATAGGGGAAGTATCTGGACTACATGTAGTATATCGTTATATGACCTTGCATTGGATTAAAATCCCGACATGTGCAATACTCATGCCAATGGTTGTGGTGAGAGAGTGTAGACCTAAACCCCAAACATGGTTGATTGACAATGAGTGAATCCCTTGCCCAATATCCCATTAGAGGTAATCAGTCAATGAGGGATCAGAGTTATTAGACCTACTCAGAAGAGAGCTGGTATTATATTTTAAAGCATGTCTACCGTATTAGAGACTTGAATAGTTAGATTTTAACTACATCCATACACTTTTGCATATCA
Source organism: Hakea prostrata (assembly GCF_041222555.1). Classification (NCBI taxonomy): domain Eukaryota; kingdom Viridiplantae; phylum Streptophyta; class Magnoliopsida; order Proteales; family Proteaceae; genus Hakea; species Hakea prostrata. Next base: position 31,854,040 of record NC_142609.1, read on the forward strand.
TCCTTTATATACATTGTTATTCATGGTACGATGTTGATATATATGTGAAATGTATTTCTAACTGGGTCCATCAGAACTCATTTCCTTTTGTGATTATTTGTTAAACTAAACAAATGAGAATCCTGAATCGGGAGAATTTTTTTATGACTAGGAGAACCCTAGTGAAGAAGCTATGGAGGCACCAATGAGAAGTGAGATGTATATCACGAAGCCACTTGCGGATGCTTGGAGTGTGCTTATAACACCCATTGATGGCAGGAGGAGGCAGATAGTGCGTCATTTTGAGAAGTCAGTGGAGGAGGGTTGGATGACTCCCTTCATTGCAGAGTTACAGGAAAAGACCATCGCTTATGAGAGAACACAAAGAAACAATCAGACTTAAATTAATTTTTGCTTCCGCTGAACTTCATAAATTTTGGGACATAATTACTTTATTCATTTTTCTTTGATTCATTCCTTTTGAGTACTTGACTCATATAAGTTATTTTATTTAGTTATTTGGATTTTTTTGCTCTTGATTATTATTGTGTGCATTTATTATCATTGATAGGTAAACCGTGGATCTTGTGACTGTGGATCACACCCACTGGTTGTCGAGTAGGACCAATACCGGCGGATGGGGTTTGACACTTAAACTTGTTAGCAACAATCCTAGTAATTAATGACTTTATAGTTCACATTGTACAAACTGACAGAGGAGGCATCTAGATCTTTAGGGGTCAAGCTAATTAAGGTGTGATCAACATTGAACAGAAAAACAAAATTCAAGATAAAGTTTACCATGTCTTGACTAATAATATCCCAAAATCATTGATAAAAAATAGTCTAATACCCACATACTAGGGGCTTTATAAGGTCTTAGGGAGAAAACAACATCTTTGATTTCCTTAAAGGAAGGGGATGAGAGATTCTAGTTCTATCTTCCTCTAAATGCAAGGCTCGAACACACATTCAACCATGTTAGGCTCAAGAGGGCTAGACGAAGAGAAAAGAGACTTAAAAAAACCCACAAACTCTAGAGCAATATCTCTAAGATTAGAGAGTCTTTTCCCATTAACTTTGATGATAAGTTTGATTATATTTTTATGGTGATGAATTTTTGAAATGGAGTGATAATATTTGGTATTAGGATCCCCATTGTTAATGAAGTCACATCTAGCTTTTGGAACTAGAACACTGCTCCACTTCAAGAATCCACTTCTTAAAATTACAGATAAGCTGGCTAACTTAGAAGGAAGGGAAGGGTTGTTCAATTGGAGCCCAGAGGAGGAGAGATAGGAGGCACAGTCAGGGTGAGATGCCTAAGCATCATGGTAATGAAAAAGTTTGTGGATATTGAGATAAGAGTTTGGGATGGACAGTGGCAATGGGTTATAATCTAATCTATCAAGGGAAGTTTTCTAGATGTAGAATTGGGAAAAGTTTTTAACCAATTGTTAGAAGCAAGAATGCAATCTAGCTTTTTCCTAATTCAAAACCTCCATTTTTGCTTATTAGACCAAGTAATGACTGACTCAGGATAAGATGTTTCAAGAAGGGGCCATATCAAAACAAAGATTTTTGAAAGTGGAAGCAGATTTTGAAAGGAAAAATTGAAGCACCTCCTCTTCTTTCTGAAGGCCATACTTCATTGAAATTGCCCAAAAGCAGAAAAGGCTCATTTAAGTCCACAACTGAAGTTAAGGGCTTGTTTGGTTACATGAAATCTCTGGATTCACAAATGGGAGATTTATACTCGTTCGGTTGTGTGAATTCCTGGATTCATGAAATCTAAGGATTCACCTTTTTACAAAAAAAAAAGTGAATATGTGGATTTATGGGTATAAAGTGAAATCTAGAGATTTTATCCCTAATATGAAAGCGCTAAGCATTTGAACGATGACTCCATAGATTTTTTTCAGGATGAATCTACATATTTCATTCCAAATATTTAAGCTAACAAAATAGTTAATTTTAGGGTAAATATCACTTACCTCCCCTCTTAGCTGAACAAATAGCACTTAGACCCCCTCTTAGTTGGATAATGTCACTTACTTCCCCTCTTACCTAGCAAATATATCAAACATCTCATTTCTGTTAACTTTCTCGGTTAAATTTAACTTTTACTGTTAAATATTTTCTAAAACCCCAAACTACCTTTGGCTGAAAACATTTTTTAGTTTAAACCCTTAATCACCCTAGCCTAGCAGTTAAAATACTAAATTATCCTCAATTAAAATAATTGTTAAAAACCAAAATGCCAGAGTTAAAACCCAAATTATCTTTAATTATTAAAACCCCAACGTACATTTTTATTTTATTTTATCAAACAACTAAAAAAACACGTACTACTTGATATCAAAATGCAATTTAAATTGAGATATCTTGGTTGAAGAAGATGAAGCATCGATTCTCTCTGTTCTTTTTCTTTTTAAAGTTTAAATTAAAGAATTGAAGTTAATTAAGAGTGTTTTGGGACTTAAGGAAACATCAATTGAAGGTGATTTAGGGTTTATACTAAAAATATGTTTTTAGCCAAGGGTAAAATTAAACCTAGAAAGTTAATAGAGATGAGGTGTTTGATTGCTAGATAAGAGAGGAGGTAAATAACATTATTCAACTAAGAGGGGGTCTAAGTGTCATTTGTTCAGCTAAGAGGGGAGGTAAGTGATATTTACCCTTAATTTTATGAACTATGATTCTATAAATTTGAAATCTATAAATTTAAAATCTCTAGATTTTTTAAATCTCCAGACTCAAGTAACCAAACCACCCCTAAGCTCATTCCAGACTAACTTCTTGGCCTTGGATTGACCAATGAGTGCTAGAGTTATTGGCCATTCTCCCAATTAATCTTTCTTCCCGGATGAATATGGATTTCAATAATAGTGATTAGATGGAGTTGGATTTTTCTTCTCATAAGATAGGGAGATTAACAATTACTGCTTTGATTTGTTTTATAACTCTTCATATGGGAAACCTATGCTATGCTGGATTTTCTCTGTTATCATCATCACTTGCTACATGGTGTGGCATGTACGTAATGAAGTTCTGTTTAGAAAGGCTAACCCAAATCTAGAACAAGTGATGAAAAGCATTTATTCTTGGTGTCAAAATTTAAAAATTCAACCACCTGGGAACTCAAGTCATTCCCATCCAAATGTAACTAATGTCACTCATGTTGAGCATAGTAGGATAATATTCTCACATATGCAAAACTTAGTACCTATGCATCTCACAATGTTATTTTGTGCAGGTACAACGCAACAATCATCAAAGGAAGTAGGATGATGTTGGGGGATCATTCAATCAGGAAAAATCATATATTGTCGCAGTGGCAAACAGGCCGGCAGTTCACTAATATCATCTATAGCTAAAGGATTAGCATCAGGGCTGCAATTGGCACTAAATCACAAGCTCCAAATTGATTTAATAGCAACCAATTGGAAATGCATTAATCAATATTTGCCAAGACCGACTACTCCTTGGCCGATAGAGATAATCCATGATCTGCTATTCTTAGCTACCAAGATACAAGCAATTCCAATTGTTACATCTGACGAACAGGAATTTCTACTGAAGGCTAAACTTTTAGTGGAAGCGGCATTACAGGAACAACAATCATGTGAATGGAACCATATAACAAATAGTTTGTAATAAGCTTTATTTGTTTGTATCAACAAAAAAAAAAAGAAGAAAAGATAGGGAGATTAACACGCTATTGGTTTCGTACCCTTGAAGTTTTTCTTTTCTTTTCTTTGGTTCTAAATGAAGATTTGACACTATGGAAATTGAATCCGGATCATCTCCCCGTCGGAGAGTGCTCCCCCATGGCTTCCTGACCACAAAAAACCAGTGGGTCCCACTGGTGAAAAAAAAGTTTTTTTAAATTTTTTTCCAAAACGTGTTTTTCACCGTGGGCCCCATGATCTTTGTGGTCACGAAGCGTCCCGTCAAAGTCGCTGATCCGGACTCATGGGAATCATTCATGACTGAGCCCATGTGCTTTGAAGGAGGATCTGATTAAAAGATGTTGATAGTTTAAAAGTTCAGGAAGTGTTCTCAGCCCAAGTTTTTAAAAGTAACATAGTGTTAGAACCCATCCATCCCCAGTGGGCTTGGGCCTTGGATATCTTCCAATTAGCTTTTGGTAGTTGTATAAACAAAAAAACATTTGGTCGTGGAGATGCGGGGTATCGATCCCCGTACCTCTCGCATGCTAAACGAGCGCTCTACCATCTGAGCTACATCCCCAATGATATAATAATTTTAAATAATGTAAATACATATAGCAATATGACCGCTGCAAACCAGCAGAAAAATGAAACTAAAAATAACAAATAGGACATGAATTCATATTCATAGGTATTATCCATGAATAGTTAAAATTTATATTCAATCTATATCTATAGTTATTTAGGAATACCAATATTAGAAAAATTACCATTCGAATGATGTCTAACAGGCAACTAAAATAAATCAAGAAGATATTAATGATCTCACTCTGGTCCGGATCCCGGTACCAATCAATTCCTTATTCCTATCGCTTGTTGCATTCTTTCCCCCTTCTCTCGATCTTGGGTGACGCTGATAAGATCAATGCTCCTGCCACCGAGCTACATAATATGACAACTCCATGGCCCTTTTCGGTTGTCGGAATGTGTACGAGATACCATAAGGGCCACCCCTCCAATCAATTGATGAAGTAATGATTGGCGGATAATAATGTGATTATCCTAATCCAAATTTGATCCGATTGTAACATTAATAGAACATAGTTTAGTTAAATTAGATTGGTTCCAAATTCATCAAAACACAGAGACTCCAAAATGCAATTAATTTTGAAGGATGGGCCTTCTACGGTGGATGGACTTAATGTGATGGAAGGACAGCCCAATATTTTGGCCAATGAAGTTTTATCGAGTATCTCTTCTCAAGACTCAAGCCTAAATGTAATGGATCAAACCTTAAGTAACCCAGCCCTTGGTGAACCTTCAGACCTTCAACCTCTTACCAACAACCATTCAGGTTCAATTTCTAGTTCTGGTTCAGCCTTTGGTGTTTCTGCAACTAAACATAATTTAATTCCTGCTATCTCTGAGGTTGAGAGCTTGGTTTCCCAATGTCAGATGAGTGGAAATCATTCTTTGGCAATTCATAATAAATCCCCAAACATGGATTCTGCACTAATAGTAGAAATTGCCTTAGCCAAAGCCAACCTGATTATTATTGATGTCTTCCTCAGTCATTATTGAGGAATCTAGATCCAACTTTAGGTAATCCAAATCTCAAAATGGAAGGATGAGCTAGGCGGCCGGTGGGCAAAGAAAGGGGGTGAGCGTTCTTCGAAATGGCGAGACGTTCTTCTTTCGTTTCGAAGCGTTTTGCCAAGAGAGCGAGGGCGCCCTTCTGAGGTGGGGGCATTTCCTTTCAACTGAAAACTGCCTCTTCCTGTTGTGGGGGCGTTGCATGAAACCAAACGTCCCCCGCCTGATCCAATTATTAAGAGGAAAATATTTTCCACTATTGGTCTCATTTCTAAATTCAAAAAGATGAAACTAGAAACCTGTGACTCCGCCCTCTTTTCCAGCTATTACTTTCCCATCTCCATCTAACCGTATGAAAGTTAGGGCTAGAAATGCCCATGTGTAGAATTCAGGTTCCCATTTATCTTCAGCTTTTGTTCCTTTGAACATGCCTTCTTTGGATAACCTTCATAGGGTGTGGTCGGCTGCCCTTGATCAGCCACCCTCGGGCGCCATGAGACTTATTTGCTAGAATAGTTAGGGTGTGGTCAACCCTTGACTAGAAACTACTTGCATCATATCGGGTGTGCAAGGCTTCTAGACCAAACTTGGTTCTACTTATGGAGACAAAACAATCGGATAGGGCCATGAATAAATTTGCAAGTTCATTGGGGTTTGCGAATAGCCATCATATCAGTCCTATTGGTAGGTCTGGGGGCATTTCTATCATGTGGGATGGTATGGTTTCAATAACTTTTTATTCTTCTTTTAAGAATTTGTTTGATATGTTTATTTCTATAAACGATGTAAGTCTTGATTTTCGGTTAACCTTGGTCTATGGTGCTCCTCATCAAGTAGAAAATAGACCTAGGCTTTGGATTGAACTTAAACAACTGGGTAATTCTATAGATTCCCCTTGGCTAGTGCTAAGAGATTTCAATGAAATTCTTAGTTAGGAGGATAAGTGGGGTGGTCCCCACGACCCCAAATCCAAATTGACTCCTTTCGGGAGGCTATTTCCCATTGTGGTTTATGTGAACTATTTTGTTCTGGACCTAAATATTTGTGGTCAAACAAAATAAAGGGGTATGCTTTGGTTAAGGACAACATAGATAAGGTCTTTACTAATCCATCCATGCTCACCACTTTTGGTGAGTTGCATGCGCATAAATTGGCAATGGTAGGATCGGATCATACCCCTTTAGAAGTCACAATTCAAAAAACAATTAGAAGGCCAATTGATTAAACTATGAAACAAAATGCGAGGCTCACCCAGTTCTTAATATTCAACAAGGATGGAAAACATCCATACATGGTTCTCCAACCTACTTGCTCCAACATAAAATATACAATTGCACTGCAATGCTTAAACGGTGGAGTAAAACAAATATTCAAGTAGTTGTCTATGAGATAGCTGAAACTCATAGAGCCTTAGAGGATTTGCAACAACTACCCCCTTCATCATCTTTGGAAGGTCATGAGAAAATTCTCACCATCAAATTAGCTACTCTGATGAGGGAGGAGGAGTTGTATTGGCATCAAAGATCTAGAATCCAGTGGTTGCAGGTTGGTGATAAAAACATCACCTTCTTTCATGCGGCTACAAGTTAGCATCGACATAAAAATGCTATCCACAAACTAAAATCTCAGTCGGGGCAATGGTTAACTGATCACCACTCAATTGTTGGGGAAATTATAACTTACTTTTCCTCCCTGTTCACTTCAACCCAACCACCATCTCCTCATCCTTTCTTAAACTCAGTTCAACCTTGTATTCTTATTGAGATAATGAGGCCTTGTGTCAACCTCTCTCAAGAGAGGATATTCGAAAGGCTCTTTTCCAAATGAAGGGCAATAAATCTCCTAGGGTCGATGGTCTTCCTACTAGGTTTTATCAGGAAAATTGGGACATTTTGGGGGGGGACGATTTAGTTGCTGACATTCAACATTTCTTCACTGGTGCATACCTTTTAAAAAGTCTTAAGCAAAACAATTATCACCTTGATCCTGAAGCAGAAAAATCCTCAAGAGGTGAGTCATCTTTGTCCCATTAGCTCTGTGCATGGTGCCTTACAAGTTAATAGCAAAGTGTCTTGCTAATAAACTTAAACCCATGTTATATTACATTGATAGTGAAACCCATAGTGCTTTTATTATAGGTATATCAATATCTGATAATATCTACATAGCATGAGTGCCTCCACTACAAAAAAAAAAGAGCAAAACACCGACACCCCAAAAGAAGGCGACACCACAGAAAAACACAAACACCCCACATAAACACACAGCCACGGAGAAAACCAAACCCACGCACAACAAAAATGCCCTACCTACTACCCCCCAACGAACCCCGCCAACCAAGGAGCAGCAGCCGGAGAGGAAGCAGCGGCGAAGCAGAGAGCCGCAGAGAGCGAGGGAGGCGCGCAACCGCGCACCGCGACAAAACCCGAGCAACACACACACCAGAAGAAGAGACGAAAGGACAACAGCACACCAGAAGAAGGGAAGACAAAGGGACCGGACCAAGGACTGCCAGCGCACCAACCCCCAGACGCCCACACACCACACACAACAAAGGGATAGAGAACAGCCGCCGCCACGGCGCCGGAGAGAGAGGGGGGCGCAACCGGAGGCAGGAAAGGCAAAAGGATGGCGGCTCCAATAGTCCACCCCACCCACCTCACCCAAGGCGAGACCGCGAGGAGAGAGGGGGAGACAAAGAAGAGAGGCTGGAGACACGGGACCAAAAGGCACGGCCAGAGACAAACCAGAAAAGGGGCCAGGCCAGAACACCCCGACCCAGGAAGGGAGCACGGCAGGGAAAACCGAAGGGAGATGGATAAAGGGCAAACCACGCGGCAGAAGGAAAGGCAAGCCCACAGGACAACAAGAACGGGAGAAAAAAGCGAAAGGACCAAGAGACGAAGACCAAGCCAGGCGATGAAGGGGAAGACGAGGAGAGGCCGGGGGCAGGGAGGCGGGCAGCCACCCCACACGACGACCCCCGCGCGCGCCCCCCGGCGCAAGCACCACAGGGGAAGCAGAGGAGACCGATTGAGGGAGAGAAAGAAGGGAAGGGCAGGAGAAAGAAAAGAAAGGGAAAGAACAACGAAGGACAGAGTAAGAAGGGGGTTGGTTAAACAAAGGGGGGGTGAAAGCATTTGGGGTGTCAGTGAATTTGCCAAAAAAATTAAAAAAAAAAAAAAAAAAAAAGAGTTTATATATGACACTCAAACTGGATTTATGTAAGGCATATGATAAAATGGAATGGACTTTTGTCAAAGATACCCTTAGCGTTTTGGGTTTTGACCACTGGTGGATTCAATGGATTCTACAATGTATTACAACTATAGAATACCAAGTGAAGATTAATGGTCAACTACATGGGCATATAATTCCCGCCAAGGGTTTAAGATATAGGGTTTTGGGTCCTTTGAGTCCTTACATTTTCATTCTGTGTCATGAGATTTTGTCTAGAACATTATCATATGTGGTAGGCATTCCAAGACTTCCATGGATTAAAATTGATCTATGTTGGATACTAGATAGATTTATTTCCCTCTATGGGGAGCTTTTGTTCCTAAGAGACAATCTTTGACAATACTCACTACTACCCATGAGATTTTTCACTACTTTAATCACAAGAAGGGAATTTTAGAATATCTGGCTATTAAATTGACCTTTCTAAAGCCTATGATGGGCTTAAGTGGAACTTCCTATCATCCATATTCAAACCATTAGGGTTTAATGAGAAATGAATATAGCTAGTTCATCTCTTATTTCTTCTTCCTCCTTTTTCATTAAAATTGGAAGGATCTCCTTTAGGGTTTCTCTATCCATTTAGATGGCTTCGACAGGGCTATCTAGTAAGCATGTATCTCTTCTTGTATGCTATGGAGGTTCTTTTCAGAATCTTGTAGGTGTAACAATGTATCATGATTTGAAGGGCTTCAGGGCATCCGTGTGGCTAGGGAACCCTAGAAATAACTCCCTTGTTTTTTGGTGATGATGTGTTTATCTCTTCTAAAGCACTAGAGAAGGATGTTGTCACAATTAAAGTAGCTCTTGACCTTTTTCTGATTTATCGAGGCAGGAAATTAACTTATAGAAGAGTGGCCTATGGTTCAATAAGAATGTGTCTCAAAATAGTAGGGAAGCTCTTTCTTATCTTATAGGTATTTCTAAGATGGATTCTAAGAGTAGGTTTCTGTGGACTTAATGCATTCCAAATCTAGGGTTAGGGACTTGTGATTTTTTTTTTATTTTTTTTTAATGCAAAAGGTGTCTTCTAAGCTTGAGAGTTGGAAAATTCATCATTTAAGCTTTGCAGGAAGGAAAGTTGTAGTCAAATCGGTATTGGCATCTATTCCTTCTTTTTATATAAGCTAGTAAAAATTCATGTGCATATGCACGAGGTATTTGTCACTTCTTTAATATTAATTATACTGATTTAAAATTATATTTATTTTCCTTTTTTTCCTTCATTTTTGTCCGGTGATCTTCTTTCTAAGCTACCAATTAATCCAATATAAAAAATAAACATATAAAGCTAAAATCAATGTTTCAGACAGTATGCATGGAGTGAGTGGAATAACCCAAAAACAAAATCGTATCTATTGTGGAAATTCACCTTACAGAATCCCTTGACACTTTTGAATTAGTTGTGCACAATGCAAGAATGGAATACAAAAGAGCCATGCCATTGCATATGACTGAAGAGGTGTGTTTGAAAATCCTTTAGAAAGCCATTACCCAAAAAACTAAAGGCTGCGTTTGTTTGCTGGAATAAAGGTGGGGTGGGAAAATTCTTTAAAAAAACAAACTTTTTCTACTTTTCCTAAAAGCGTATCTTGTTTGGTGCGGGAAAGTGAGAGACAATTTCCCTTGAATCAAGGAAACTTGTCTAGTGAGGTGATAGCCCAACTTTCCCACCCCAAAGACCCCACAAATTTGGTGGAATTTTGTCAAAAATTTAAAAAAAGTAAAAAGTTGGACCCACCACTATCACTTTTCCACAAAACCCTTTTTCTTCTCCCTCACCCACTACACACGGGGCCCATATGTTTTTTTTTTCCCACCCCACCTTTGCAACAAACGCGTCGAAAGTGCTTTAGAAAGCTTCATGCCAAAAAGACTCCAAGACCTTGAAAAACAGCTCAGTGGGGCTCTGTAAGAGTAAGACTTCATGATCTTGAAAAACAATTCAATGGGCTTCGTAGGAGTGTTTTTTTTTTTTGGGGGAGGGGGGAGTGGGGGGGGGGGGTTGGTTGATCTCCCCCAGCCACACAGGGCCATACAATAAAAAAGACTCTTCCATGCTGTCATCTTCTGCATCTTCAAACTCCATGCCTTCTATACAATTATCCCCCTCATGCCACGGTTCTAAGTCTCGTAGAAGAAGTTGAGGTCTTAATTATCTATGACACATTCTGAAGGTCTATTTTTAACACTTGGTTAATGTTCAAAGTTAGGTTCATTTTGGGTTGGATGATTATTTGGGTGAGAAATCAGTCACTGGGTTGGATGGTTTTCATAATCTATAGTACTGGAAATATTGGTTATGGACGGATGAGAGGATTGAGAGTTAGGTGTTTTTTTAGTGGGGAGTTAAGTGAGCTGACTTCTGACAAGTAAGGAATTAGGTTTTGAATAGTTTGTGACAGTTGGGGTTGTTGGGGTAATTATAGAGCCAATGTATGTGGGCTATTTTTTCTACTTATTATTTTTTGGGTAGAAAACGTATGTTAGCTATTTTTGGATGAAGATTGGAGAATTAAAGTGGATTAGTTGGGCTGAAACGGTATGACGTCTGTAGCAGCCAAGAGCAATATTGTGTTGTGACCCCATTTTGTAAGAATCTACAATAGAAGAATTTCAGAGGAGTTGGGAGTAGAGGGGATTGGGGAAGACGAGCTGCTTAGAGGGCAGCAAACCTCCTAGGATTCAAGAGATAGAAGAGAAGTTTGTTGTATATTCATTCACTTCCAAATGCCTAACCCTTACATCTTTATAGCCTTTACCAAAAAAAAAAAAATCTTTATAGCCTAGAACTATTACCCTATGTTAATGACCATACTAACCTTTACTAACCATGGTCTATTTTCCATTATAACATTCCCACCCACACCTCCGTGTAATAAACCCTATATGAGGCCCTACCCTTAACCAGGATCATAACAATAGTGACCCCTTAAGAGAACCTTGTCCTCAAGGTTCAGGCTCAGGCTCAACATCTTCCAGTTTATCCCTAGGAAGACTGCCTTGATTGATGGTTCAAGCGAACACCTCCCCAAGGTTTTGAAAATGCATGCCACAATTATAACCTCTGCTGCCTGTAGAGCGATGACACACGAACCCGGTGCACCCTCCTTCACATCACTCCAAATGGGGCCAGCCATGTCTATGTGCAACCACTGGACTTCTACAGCCACAAACCATTTCAGAAAGATATGTGTGGTGCAGGCACCACCATGACGATCAGATGTGTGCACTATGGCAACAACCCAGATTTCACAGACTCCCAATATCCAGCCTCCAACTGCATTCTCTCAAATTGCTCACCAGAGATCCGCTAAGCAATAAGAACCCTGTCTGCCCGATCAATAATTGGTGTAACGTATGTTGCAAAAATGGACTCAATGGCAACTACACAAGCCCCAGTCAATGTTGCCAGAATAATTGTTTTCTCAGCAGCTTGGTGGCACGCATAATCCCAAACATTTGCAAGTGCCAGTCGACCTTCAGCTTTGTCATTAATGGCCTCAATTGTGTTCACATTTGAAGTTGTAATCATGTTGTAATCATCCCTGGCAGAGTGAAACTTCTTCCCAACAAGATCCAATGTGGTTGTGACAAGTCTAGTTGGAGAATTGTTAAATAAGTGGATAAAATGTAAGCGGGCTGTTAATCTGTAATCGCCATTTGATTCACTAAGACAATGATACACAGCTGCTCCTCCCTGGTCTAGATCCAAGTTCTCTATATTTTCTCTCTCTTCGATGTAATGCTGAACAATACCTTGCAAAACTTGCCATTCAAGCCTACCCTTTGGCACGTCCAAGAATTTGTAACCATCGTCAGTGATCAAGCTTTCCACCCTCTCCCTTCCAGCACAACCCAAAATCAATAACCATTTGAAAATTTGCAGCAAGGAGGTCACAACGTCAGCTATGTCAGCACACAGGAAACCTTTGGCACTAATTCTTACACCAGTTAGGCTGCTGCCAACTACACATTCCCCCACCACCGATACTGCCATCTTCACTTTGTTTGAGTACTGTTTGCTATGAAGAATCCACTCCATCACACAAACCACGGGAATCATGCTCAGCTTTGAAATCTGGTAAAGTCCCACAGAGTTTAGCATAAGGCTTAAGGGCATTCCAGTGATTAGGATTTTTGTAACAGCTGAGAACCCAAGAGGCTGTAAAATAGAAGTGGTATCTTCATTGGACAAACCCAACAACTCTTCAAATCCTTTCTCATACAGACCCAAGTCAAGGAATAACAGAATTAGGTCGGTTGTACTCGCACTCATTTCGGGTTCAGAACCACCAAGCAATTGCACAGTGTAGCTCCTTTCTAACACATTTTCTACTGCCGCTGTTACAAGTAATGAATTTCTTCTTGAAGCCGATTTCATAACTCCCACGAGCTTGTGATCACGATCGAACTCAAGAGTTGCAATCCGATGTTCGAATTTATTGCCATGTTGACAGAAAATTGGCAAATTAGTAGAATAATGAATTGAGTTAGACAGCCCTGAAGCTTCCACCTTAGATATAGAACAAGGATCGAGTCTGCTGTTTAAGTAATTTGTTTCAATACAAATACCTGAAATGGTCCTCGAGGTACCAGTAAGAAGAGGATATAGTAACCCGAGCACAATCGATCCCTCTTTCGTCTTCTCCAGAGCGTCGCATAGAGGTTTCCGATGGGTTTGCTGCAACCACGTCACAGAGTCGGCAACATTGACACCCACATCACCATCTTTTGTAGTTGAAAATCGCTGCACAATCCGAGAACCTAATGCTTCCCTTGCAAGATATATTTCAGCAACAACCTTGGGCGTATCCTCACCACTTCCTGAACTCATAAGAATGGAATCCACCAACACCAAAGAAAATGTAAGTAATGGTCCTGCATAATCAGCCCAGTTGGTCGCATCGCAAGAGACGAGGAACCACTCCACTGCCGTTGGAATTAAGTCCTCCACCAACGCCACTTCTTGTGGCTTCGTTTGGATCAGTTGCACGGTCTTGTCTACAACGATGGTGAAAGAAGAAGATAGAATAGTATAGTTCCATACATGCCCTTGTTGATTAAATGTAGTAAGTGGTTCATCTAATGTCTGGGCCTCTACTTGCTTGGGTATCATCTCAGTAGTATTGCAAATAACAGGCCCTTGCATGGAGTCTAAATTCCATAGTTTAGACTTTAAAGTATGAGTAAGTGGGCTTTGACCTTTTGAATGGCTTGGACGTCTTAAAAGCCCATTTCCCAAATTTTAATTCCCACGATTCAGTTTCTTGGGCCAAGGGTTTGACTCGGATTGAGCCCATCAACCCACACCGAACAGACCAGCTCACTCTCTCTTTCATCCGTTTTTTTCCTGCGATTTTATTTTCCTCACACAAAACTCTAATCGCCGCCACAGTGTTAAGGTACATAGCCTCTCCGTCAAACATCGGCAATGGAACATGGGTTGTCCTCATCGCAAAGTTCATTTGCAAATGCCTCCATTGGCGGTGTTGTCGACGCTTCTTTCCTCTCATGATTTGCAGCCATGGAGGCTTGGCCACTGCTCTTGGTTTTCTTAGTCGATGTCGCCGCCAGTTCGGTGCCCTTGCCGGCGTCCCATGAGAACGAGCACCAGATTGAAGTTTCTGATCAGGACCTACCTTGGCAAACACTTCATTCAAATCGAAATCTGTATTCGATTTAGCAATCTGCCACACACTCTACCCGTTGGCCATATCTAATTTCTTCTTGTCCTCATAAGGCATAGTTCGATCCACCATTGTAATATCGCTGCTTGAATCACCGCTGCTCACATCTGAAACTAGGGGAACTTCATCGATTTGAGCATTTGGCTGTACAATCTCTTCCGTCAATGAATCCGCGTTATCCCCAACCGAGACTAGTACTACCTCTGGTTCTGCTTTAGATTGCTCCATCTCATACTCTGAATCGTCAAATCGAGCTTCCAATGCCTCTATAAAACTCAACCAGGTTGTGAATGGAGTTCTGTGATTCATCTCACGAAACCATCGCAGAGCCTCACCATCCATGTGAAACCGAGAAATCAAGAGACGGAACTTCTCGTCGGTGCCGTAATAGTTGAAGAAACATCTAGATGATCTAATCCAGCAGCTCGGATTGCCACCGGTGAATCGAGGAAAAATCACGCATGGCCGCTTAGACGGGAAGAGAGACGAACTTGGCGGAAGATATTGATCGAGTTGCTTGTTCATCGATGAGAGACGTGCAAGGATCTTAGCTAAGAGAGCCTTCTGCTCCGCCATGGCTGCTTGGAAGGAATTGAGTTCCATTTCGCCATCGTCCAGATCCGGCAGGTCAGACCATTGTTGTGATCCCATTTTGTAAGAATCTACAACAGAAGAATTTCAGAGGAGTTGGGAGTAGAAATCAGAAGATTGGGGATTGGGGAAGACGAGCTGCTTAGAGGGCAGCAAACCTCCTAGGATTCAAGAGATAGAAGAGAAGTTTGCTGTATATTCATTCACTTCCGAATGCCTAACCCTTACATCTTTATAGCCTAGAACTATTACCCTATGTTAATGACCATACTAACCTTTACTAACCATGGTCTATTTTCCATTAAAACATTCCCACCCACACCTCCGTGTAATAAACCCTATATGAGGCCCTACCCTTAACCAGGATCATAACAAATATCGTCCATACTCTTGATAAACCTTGTAGGAGCTTTTTGACAGTGACTTGAATTTGGAATAACACCTCTAATATCTGAATTGTAATTCATTCTTTTAAAGGCTTCACACTTGGCTTCCAAACTGCGTCCATGGACTTCACTTTGTGATGCTGTTCATCGTCAAATAACTTTGCGCATCATCACTGTTTCTCGTGTCCAATCAGTCCACAATAAAAGCAAAAGAGTGGCATCTTCTCATATTTGATCAAAAAGGAATGTAATGAACAATCTCTTCTTTGAATCTTGATAGATTGCTTAATGGTTTCATGATATCTACATAGTTCTGATCATGATAAACGAATTCGATATATTTCCTCTCATAAAATGAATAATCATGACTTTATGAGCCAACCCAACATGATTAGCTATTCTAGATGCAGAATAAAGATTCAAGAGTTCTCTAGGGACTTCATGCAGTTGAATCCAGAACCAAGCATGTGAGAAATTCCATTTTTTCTCTTAATCTTCATTTTTCTAAATTCTAATACGATAAGATTATTACTTAGACATCGCCCAAGGGCCTTCATTGATCACATTATGCATGTCCAATTTATGTTGAAAACAAAAGTGATACACATTTTTCTCCTACAACTTCACCTCAGCTGAGAATCTGGTGTTTCATGCCTTAACAAGGGCTTCCTCAATAGCTTGCTGAATGTATGGTTTCCAGCGATAACTCGGCCGACAAGAGTTAGTTCTGGATTCCATTGGATTTGTTCTTCATTTTTTTTATCCAGCAAAAACACATACTTATTGTCCATGACCCACCAGGAGAAATCAACTTCAATGATGTTGTCAAGTTATATCTATAGAGACACCTGTATAAATGGTGTATAGCCATATAGTTAGAAAGTACTCAAAGCTTCTATAAATATTCGTACTGAGATTTAGAATAGATAACATTCAATACATTCTATTTTCCTGTCTTCTATATGGTATCATCCCTCTAAGTGTAGACTTCTCTTAAAGCTTAGCTTCTTTCTCTCTTGGTCATGGCTGTTTTGTCTTCCTCTGTTTCATTTTCTTATCCTTGTACTTTGAATGTTACAAATTTTGTAACAATTAGGTTAAACTCAGAGAATTATCTCCTTCGGGAGACTCAGATCTGTACCCTAATTGAGAGCCAAGATCTTGATGGGTTCATCGATGGAGCGATTCCAGCCCCTGCTCGTCTATTGCTGAACTATGCTGGTGAAGAATACTTCAATCCCTCTTATCAAGCATGGATTTGCACTAATAGGCTTGTCAAAGCCTAGATCACAGGGACCTTAGCTGAAAGTGTTCTTGGATTGGCTGTAGGTGCGTCTTCTTCTTTCAATCTTTGGAAAACCCTAGCAGATGCTTTCTCTCAAGTTTCTGAGGCTAGGGAATCTGAGATCCTTTCTTGTCTTCATTTCTTGCTCAAGAACGACTGGCAATCTCTTGCCGATTTCTTGATTAATTTCAAGAGACTTTGCGATTGGCAAACCAGTGGCTGATCAACGAAAAGTTTTATTCTTACTGACTAATTTGGGGCCTTCTTATGAGACCTTTGCAACAACCATGCTAAAACCTCATGTGCCCTCTTATTCTGAGATTGTTCCTCTTCTTCAAAGCCATGATTTCGAAGTAAGGGTGTTCTTGGTGAAGCTCCTAGTTTGGCTCTTGCTTTCATTGCCTAGACTGTGCGAAAAGATGATGGTCGTTTCGGTTTGATCACTCATATCAAGCTAGTTTTGTACCAAAGGCCTTAGTAGCCGTTCAGTTAATGGATCATCAAGATAATCATTGGATTCCTAATTCAGAAGCAATTGATCACGTTACCTCGGATCCAGGTAAGCTCTCTCATCTAATTTCTTCCAAAGGCTCTTCTAGATTAATGGTAGGTAATGGGTTTTCTCTTCCAATCACTCATAAGGTTTTTGGTAATCTGGTTGTTAATGATTCGGTTTTGCCTCTACAAGATGTTTTGGTTGTCCCAGATATAAAGAAGAATTTGGTCTTTGTTTCCAAATTAACCTCTGATCTTTGTTGTGAAGTAGAATTTACTAATTATGGGTTCTCTGTCAATGATGCTCAAACTCAAGAGATATTGGCATTGGAGAGTAAGAGTGATGATCTATATATGTTTTGATGATGTTGATGCTACATCAGGTCTTCTCCACTTGTTTTTGTTATGTTTGTGAAGACATCTAGCATCAAAGGTTGGGGCATTCTTATCCCCGTATCACTGCCTTTTTGAAGTCCAAGGAACTTATTATTGTAACCTGTAAATCGAAACATATCTGTGATAGTTGCCAAATGAGTAAAAGTGCACAATTACCTTTTTTTAGTTCTTTTACTAGATCTGTAAAACCCCTTGATAGGATTCATTGTGACTTGTGGGGGGAAAGCACAAGTGTCTAGTGTTCAAAAGTTTCAATACTATGATTGTTTGTAGATGATTTCTCTCACTACACTTGGTTGTATCCTCTTTGAAGGAATCCAGAATTTTACACTTGTTTTCTTTGTTTTAAAGTCATGGTTGAGAACCAGTTTGATGCTCATATTAAGGTTTTTCAATCTGATGGGGGTGGTGAGTTCAGCTTGGGTGTTTTTCAACAATGTTTGGCTGATAATGGTATAGTTCATCACATTTATTGTAGAGGGACTCCTGCCCAGAATAGTATTGTGGAAAGAAAACATCAGCATTTAGTTGAACTAGGTCTTGCAATGTTGTATCATGCTTCCATTGTGTTTCTGGGTTAAGGCATTTCTTACATTAGTCTTCTTGATTAATCAGTTGTCCTCTAGTGTACTTAATATGCAAACACCTTTAAAGCTACTGTTTGGTCAAGATCCTGCATATTCTTCATTGAGAGTTTTTGGTACAACATGCTTTCCTTATTTGAGGCCTTATACTGCTAATAAGTTTGATCCTAGGTCTTTGCAATGTGTGTTTATGGGTTATAGTGATAAGCACAAAGGTTATAGGTGCTATCATGAGCTTCTGGTAAAATATATATTTCAAGAAGTGTAATTTTTGATGAATTTCTCTTTCCATTCAAGTCTACTGCAACTGGTATTGTTGTCTCTTCTTATTCACCAGTGCAAGTTATAAGTAACTTTGATGGATGGGTTGCTTACAAAGATGATTATGTTGAGCTAATTAATGGGCAACGAAATTCTCCTCTTTTGGATTCTGGTTCTAGACTTATTAAACCATGGTGGTGACCAAATTGTTCAAGTTGATCCTAGTGACATGAGTGTGGGTTATAGTTTAGCAAGTCAAGTTGTGGGCAACACGTTAGACTCTGCTGGGCATAATTTTTCTACTGGATTGCATGATGTTTTGAATTCTGAAATCATTTTGCATGGGTCTTCTGCTGCTTGTTCTGCTAGTCAACCCACTCAACTTGTTCAGCCCATTTCTAGTAACACTCATCAAATGGTTACACATTCCAGAGTTGGAGTTGTTAAGCCCAATCCATAATATATACTTAATGTTTCTACTGTTCCATGTGAGCCTCGGTCTGTAAAAGAGGCTTTGGAAATCCAGGTTGGTTCTCTTCTATGCAAGAAGAAATGACTGTTTTGGACCAAAATAAAACCTGGACTTTAGTGCCTAGAACTGTTGATATGAATGTGGTTATTGCAAGTGAATTTTTAAGACTAAACTCAAAAGTGGATGGCTCGCTTGAGAGACTTAAGGCTCGCCTTGTTGCACGAGGTTTTACCCACCAAGAAGGGATAGATTTCTATGAGACGTTTAGTCCCGTTATTAAAGCTGGTTCAATTCGGCTTGTGCTTAGTATTGCTACTAAGTTGCGATGGACTATTCAACAATTAGACGTTGAAAACGCATTTTTACATGGATTGTTCAAGATGCCAGTCCACATGATTCAACCCCTGGTTTCCATGACCCACATAGGCCCACGTGCAAATTGCACTGGTCACTTTATGGACTTCGACAAGCTCCGCAAGCTTGGTCTGACCGTTTTAGCACTTTCTTGCTAGAGTTTGGTTTTGTGTGTTGTGCTTTTGAAAGCTCTTTGTTTATTTATCGGGACAATGGTCGAAGTCTACTTCTTCTCTTATATGTCAAAGATATAGTTTTGACTGGGAATGACCATTCCTTTTCTCATGGAATTAATTGGCAAGCTTGGTGCCCCTTTTTCCATCAAAGATATGGGTTCTCTGCACTATTTCTTGGGCATAGAAGTCTCTTCTACCATTTCTGGGCTTTTTCAGTCTCAGAAGAAATATGCTTATGATCTACTTATAATGGCCCATTTGGAAGATGCCAACACCAATGGTAACTCGGTTTGCCCAAAATTCTGTTGGAGACTTGTATTCTGATGTGCATCAATTTAGAAGCTTAGTAGGTGAGTTACAATACCTCACCATGACTAATCCAGGTCTCTCATATTCGGTTAATACCGTCTGTCAAGCCATGCACAAGCCCACAAAGGATGACTTTATGCTTCTAAAATGTATCATTCGCTATGTTAAGGGAAGTTTAGATCAAGGGCTTCATATTCATCAGCATAGTTCTTTTCAATTGTATGGTTTTTCGGATGCGGATTGAGCTGGATGTCCAACTACTAGACGGTCTACCACAGGCTTTTGTTCATTTTTGGGGACCAATTGTATCTCTTGGAATGCCAAGAAACAACCGACTATTGCTAGATCTAGCATGGAGGTGGAATATCGGGCTATGGCATCTACCACCGCGGAATTAACTTGGTTAAGTTTCTTGTTACGAGATATTGGTATCCCACAACCAACTCCAGCTGTTCTATATTGTGACAATCTTAGTGCACTTCATATGACCATTAATCTGGTGTTTCATGCCTATACAAAACACATTGAGATAGATTATCATTTTGTTCGGGAGAAGGTGGCGCTCGGTAATTTGGTCACTCGTTTTGTATCTTCTAATCATCAGTTGGCTGATGTTTTTACCAAACTCTACCCCATCGTGAATTTCTTTCTATATGTTGCAAACTAGGTCTCCTACCTCGGCCTGGTTTGAGGGGGGATATAGAGACACGTGTATAAGCGGTGGATAGCCATATAGTTAGAAAGTACTCAAAGCTTCTATAAATACTAGTACTAAAAATTTAGAATATATAACATTCAATACATTCTATTTTCCTGTCTTCTATAAAATCAAAGTGCAGAAACAAAGTAATAAATGGATGGATAAAAAAAAAATAGCAGAAAGACATGGAAGGGAATCACACCGTGAAGGTGGAAGTATTGGCTTTTTCTATTTACGGCACTTGGTTTCTGTGCATTTGAGTTTTATGATAATTTGCCTTCTATAGTGGAGAAGAGGAAAAGGTTTCCAAAGCTTCTTTGGGTCTTAATTTCTGAAGCTGAAGTGACATTCGATTCTGTAGTAGTTTCAAGTACTTGTTGGAATTTCTTCAAATGGATTAGAATCAAATTCACACCAGTCCGAAGTCTAGGACATCCATACTTCCGAAAATGACTTATTTTTTCAAGATACAAGAGAAAAATATGGGAATATAAAAAGGGAATTCCAAGATAAAAGTCTTTGTTTACAGGAATTGCTTCTGTGCTGCAGCATTATGCAGTCTACGATCTAGATCAAAACTTGTAGTCGAGACGAAATCTTGGCCGCTCATTTTGCGTAAGTGATTTTTTTTAGGTAATGTTTAATTGGGAACGAGTGGTCGAGATTTAGTTTCAACCAAAAGTTTCTATCTAGACCGTAGGTTGCACAGTACTGCACATTTATCGCCCAGCATCCAAGTATAACTCCTTTGTTTACCATACTGTTTTACTATTTTATTTAAATGGAATACAAAAAGTTTTGTGGGAAAGAAAAAAGCCAATATAAAGAGCTATTTATTGATAATTAATTGAAGAGACATGTCTTGCAAAAATACAATATGATATCAAATAATAAGTTTTTTGAGAAATGGGAAAGAGAGAAATGGCTGTGACAATTAATTAGAATTAATAGATAGATTATAATTACAATTTTAGACCTAATTTATCACATCTTTTTATTGAAGATTTTTATTGATAATTAATTGAAGAGATATGTCTTGCAAAATACAATATGATATCAAATAATAAGTTTTTTGAAAAATGGGAAAGAGAGAAATGGATTGCGATAATTAATTAGAATTAATTGATAGATTATAATTACAATTTTAGACCAATTTATCACTTCTTTTTATTGAAGATTCTAGGAAAGTAAAATGTTGTTACATTATGAGTATTAAATGTTATCTATTAATAATTATTATTATACTGATAAATGGAAAATTATAGTTTTAGATATCATTTATTAATGGCTTATACATTGAATAAAAAATTACAATTTTGGGTATCATTTATAAATGACTTAAAGATCTAATTAATTGAATGGATAAGGATATTTAAGGAAACAAAAAGGTAGCCATGTCCCTTGAGTTCATGCATTTAAAATAATACTATGATATGATATTTTTCAGATGCGTAAGAAAATGTCTTACAAGCTTGACTCAATTGCGAATAAGTTCTAAAATGATAATTCCAGTAAGTCTTTTAATTATACTTTAATTAGTTAGGATAAAGCTTGTTTATCTAAATCACTATGGGGGACAGGATTTAGAAAATCTACTACTCATAACACTACTTTTCTAGCAAAATAGGCTTCGAGGCTTCTCGCTAAGCCTAATAGCATTTGGGCCAATATTACTCTAATTCCTCCTTTGACCCGAAATTCTGGAAGAAAAGGGGTTCCCAGAACTAGAATGGTATCCCATCGGAAAAAAGTCCTCTGTTGTGCACAGCAATGCGGCACCACAATTTGACACATGGCATATTCTTAATAAACGATTCAGATTAGAAGGCAGGGTTTTAAGTGAAACTGACCCATCTTATGATCCATTTTAACAAAAAAAATAACCCGTTTTGTGACCCGGTTCTAAATATGGATGCCTTTTCCCGCGATGTTCCCTTTCCTCCGTCTCTCTCGCCCCAGGAGCAGTTGCAGACCACATAAACTTCTTTTGCCTCTTCACTCCACTGAACATTTGTGAAGTTGCAGACACTGGTTTGTGGGTTTAACATTTGTTTGTAAACCATATGGAAGAATATCACTTCTGCTCTGTCCTCTTCAATTCTTTTGTTCAACCACTTTCTTCCATGAATCCATACTTGAGATCTCCTCCCACCATCTTCCTACATTTTTCCTATCCGTAAGTAACTGACCTTTTTTAGTATTCATCAAGTACTGCACATTTGGTAGGTGAGAAAGATCGGCAAGGGAGAACTCATCACCAACCAAGAAATGACTTTCCCCTAGCCTCTGCTCGTATACATCAAGCACCTTCGAGAGCTTGGCGTCGTTCTGCGTGTTGATGTTCTCGTCTTGTTTGATGTTCATTCGTGGCGCAAAGGCAAGTTGGAACACCAGAATATCGCATGGTGGGTGAAAGCTTTGCCCTTTAGCCTCCAACCACTGATCAATTGAATCCTTCTCTAGCAGATTGTTTCCAAACAAACCCTTGTTCCCCTGCTTCGAATACTTTTCAGATACGTAACTACATATCACTCTTGATTTTGTGACCCAAGTAGAAATATCCTAAGCTTAATTTTGTTTGCATTTCCAGATTCATACGAAATTGACAGAAGGAATTAGAAAAAATGGAGGAAAAAGAAGCCAAACCAAATAGAGAGATGTCTTCATCTTGGAAAGCAGGAACTTGACTGAACGGCTGCAACTGCTCCTGGGGCGAGAGAGACGGAGGAAAGGGAACATCATGGGAAAATGATGGGAGTAAAATGGAAAGAAATCTTGGGTATCCATATTTAGAACCGGGTCACAAAACGGGTTATTTTTGTTAAAATGGGTCATAAGATGGGTCAATTTCACTTAAAACCCTGCCTTCTAATCTGAACCGTTTATTAGGAATACGCCACGTGTCAAATTGTGGTGCCGTATTGCTATGCACAACAGGGAGATGTGCACAACAGAGGATTTTTTCCCTATCCCATCTATATCCAATATTTTGAAAGATTAGATGGTAATAAATATAGGCATAACTGGTGATACTTTCTTTGGGATTGACCCATAGGTCCAGGTCCTTCATCATCTTTTCTTGTGGATTGTTTCCCTAATTAACTATTCTACTAGGGTCTCTAATTATTAGGTCAATAATTCTTAGAATGGGCTGGCTCTCCTCCGAGTGATCCCTACTCATTTTTCTAGGTAATATCCTGAACTCCTGTTCAGAATGTTGAGGACTCTTGGAGTTCTTGCTTCAAGGAACGGTAGGCTTCAGACAAAGTATAGGGTAAGATGTATGACTAACTCTCAACAAAGCCCCCTCCCCCCTCCCCCCTTCTTCCATTTTAAATAGACGGTGGTCCTTTTGGAAGTTAAAAGGAATTCCAAAACACAAGATATTTTATTGGAGGTTGCTTACTGGTGGTCCCCAGTTTGGTCTGCAATAAAAAGGAGGTTATCATTGATGATAAATGTGTTTTATGTGGCTTAAATGAGGAGACAACAATGCATATGTTCCTTTAGTGTGAATGGGTAAAACACATATAGGTTGGGGGGGGGGGTCTTGTATTGTTTTTTTTTTTCATAGGCTTCCATTGATCTGTGTATTTAATTGTGTAGCTTGTTTAAATGGAACATGGCTCATCTATCCAAGATTTTGTGTTGTTTAACCCTTGTTATATTTTATGGTAAGTTCGTAACAAAATTAGGTCCACAATTTGAAAGTTAAACCAGTTTAGTTAGCTAGGACAATTAATTAATGGTCTTATGTGGTGGATGAGCTTCTAGGAGCTCAAGAAGGGAGCCTGGAGAAATACATGGCGTTATGCCAAAACATTTGATAGACTTTTGAACAGGTATGAACCGTTTGAACCAGAGACAACCAGTTCTAACTTAGTCAATTGACCGGCTTGGCACTTCCGGAATTCACTTTTCGGATCACCCTAACACCCTCTATCAATTCTCGAAACCACGCTCACTATTTACCAAGTGACATAATTCACACATGGGACTGAGCGCTTGGTGGACTTTTTGACAAGAGCGCAATTGGATATGAGAAGGTCCTTATAGAGTTGCACGCGCATCTAAGCATTAAATTCAACATTTAATGTATTGTACTTATACATTTAATGAGTTGCTCTTAGTAGGAGATACACCAATATATCTAAAATTTCAGGGCAATGCTTACAGCTGTTTTGTTGAGAGGATAGAAGGAGATATATCACGTCTAAAGTAAACATTTGGCAAAGTACTCTGCAGACCTCGTGAAGAGTGCACCAAACCAAAGGCTTCCCATGCAAGCTTGCTTCTGATTTGGATCTCCTTTCTAAAATCGGATCTGGTGATTGAACAACTAAGGGTTATCTCCTTCATGGTATTTCACTCATCTATAAGAATGATCATACGAGTCCTCA
Source organism: Hakea prostrata (assembly GCF_041222555.1). Taxonomy (NCBI): domain Eukaryota; kingdom Viridiplantae; phylum Streptophyta; class Magnoliopsida; order Proteales; family Proteaceae; genus Hakea; species Hakea prostrata. The sequence continues at coordinate 31,878,622 of NC_142609.1, forward strand.
TCTGGTAAGCCAAGTTAACCTAGCATTAATTTATGCAATCACCTAAGAGAGCTATATCTCTTCGGGCATTTACTCATTGGGAGGAACTGTGTTATTCATAATGTAACTTCATCATCGGATGTGGCATTTTGTCCACAAAGACAGCCCACTCTCACCGGTTTTCTTTATCAACAGATCCCTGGTTCGAAGCATTCTTTGGTTGAACCAAAAAAGAAAGAATCTTGAGCAACACATGGTTATTGCTGTTGACTCCTATTCAATTCCTAACAAGAGTAAGATTGACCAAGCAACATTTTTCTCGTGGGGCAATTAGCAAGTGCAATGCCTTTTTGGTCTTGTATATAATGCTAGGCACATCACAATGCAAGTGAACACTTCCAACTATTGGCATAAGCTTCATTGTCTTTTAGTGGCCTTGTCTCATGGATTACAACATGCACAATTATTACCCCTTCCTGTATGATTGGTGGTGTCAGTTTTGCTTGCCATTTGCTTGTAGCTACATGCCAGAGGCCCAGAGTGCCAGTGCCTTTGCAACCATGGCCGTAAAAGCCCTACCTTTACTACACTTTCTCTCATTGTAAATGTTAAGGTGTGTGGGAACTTGATGTTTTAAAAATTAAAAAAGAAAAAAGAAAAAGAGGAAGAAAGAAGAAAACTGCATCCAATTTTTAATTTATATATATGAGAATATAATTTTTCTTAAACTAATCAAATATAGAAATGAAAATCCACCTTTCCGACCTTTATTATTTGATTTGTTTAGGCTCTTTTTGGTATCAATTTTTATTATCTATTATGCCTATTTAAAATAAATAAATAAAATAAATCATTATTGGTCTAAGAATGAAAAATGATTTGGTGAATTTTGTTGAAAATAAATTATAAAATAAAATATAAATGTAATGTCATAATAAAAAATTGTTAGGAAATGATAGCGAACAAGTGAGAAAAGAAGGAAAAAATATGGTTTCTATAAAAAGAATGTGTATTAATTATTTTACCGTCATCTTAATTATAAAATTTTAAGTAAACTTGCACATAAATGAAGAGAATAAAATTTTCACCATAATCCATTATGGATTTTGGAGGTTTTTCTATTATTTTGAATAAAAATAAAACTGATAATAGATGCAAAATAATTTAAAATAATAAAAATATCTCATAATTGAGAATGATAATTCATACAAAAAAGAGCCTTAGTATCTTCATCCATTTATATGCAATAAGTTTTATATCTAGTTGAAACTACAAAAATCAAACAATAATTAAAATAAAAGAAAAGGGATTTTTTTTTCCGGACCTGAGGTTCATTCAAGTCAATTTAACGTATTTGACTAATTTTTAGAAATCTATGGCGATTTGAACTCATGACTTTGAGGACTGGCCTTTGTGTTGAATCAACTAGCAGGAGTTGAACTAGAGAAGTAAATTGATAATTAATTGAATTCATTTTTTGTTAGGTTTTTTATTAAAATATATATTATCTATATATTAAGTTTCAAAATTAGCTTTTGCATTTCTTTTATTTAATTATTTTGTTAATGTGTGGGACCCATGAGGTAAGGGTGGTAATGAGGCACCATGAGTAAAGGAGGCTCTTCATGACCTTGGTTATGAGGCTCTTCATGACATTGGTCATGGGTCTTAATGGTTTTGATCATGGTGGTGTGGTGGGGTTACTTGAAGGGTGGAATTTACTTCAATTCTAACTCTTGTCCATCAATTCTCATTTCAACTTCATGATCATTCATGGCCATTACCATGAGTGGGGTTGAGGTTATTGAATGGATTAAATCCAATTCATTGCCTCAAAAATCCTAAGGGGTGTAAGGTGAGGTTTGGGCCTATATAAACCCAACATTTCCTTGCATGTGGTGTGCTAATGAGACACTCATCACACTTGCATAATTTGTTTTACAAAGTTCATTTCTTTCTTGAGTTGTCTAAGTGTTGTGTTTTAACTTTTGGCTCCTTGAAGGGATTAGAAGAACTATCTCATCTTCTAGTTGGAGGTTGCTTTATCTTGGAGGTGGTGGTGCGAAGAACCCTTGGTAGTAGGGTGCATCAATTACCTTAAAGACAACACTTAAGGTGTGACTCAATCTTATCGATCGGTGTTTCGTTCGGTTGTAACTATAAGCTCTTTGGATTTGCTAAAGATTTTCATCTCTCAATTGTATTGCAATTTCATTTTTGTATGTTTGAAGAATTTGTTATACAATTACCCCAACATTTTTTGAGGGATTTGCATATGAGAATATGAATTTATTTGAAACTATTTGAATGTAGAAATGATAATCCTCCCTTGCAACCAATCATTATCTAATTTGTTTTTTTTTTTTATTCTTTTTATTTTGTCTAAATGAACATTCATTCCAAGAGAAGGAATACCTCATTATTATCCAATTTGTTTTTTTTTTTCTTCTGTTTGGTAGGTAAACCGTAAACATTCACAGAAAGAACATGGAAAACTGAAATACTAGAATCACAGAGATCTAGGAGTCATAGAGTGGAATTTAGTCAAACTATTCTATTTAAAACAGCAGAGACCTTTGGAGCTGAGTGATCAGTTATACTGTTACCATTTCTTATAAAAAAAGAAAATTTACATTCTTGAAAGTAGGATAGTAAGCTCTTAACATCCTCAATCACAGAAATTAAATTATCCCATATATTTAGTATTGATTAATTTGTTATTGTATTGCCAAAAAAAATAAAAAAAATAAAAAAAAACTTCTTATTATCATTTTTTTCCAAATAAAAACTGGAAAAGTTTTGGAGCTAAATCAATTAATAAAAGAGTTGAAGAAAAATACTTGCTTTACTCTCAAATCTCAAGATCAGCAGTAAATCGAAACACTGTAGTAAGGCAAGGAAAGCTGCAAGAAGTGAAAGTCTCTTTCTACAGAGTCATGGACGAGTTCCTTCTCATTTATATTTATTTATAAAGTTTGTAGAACTTTTATTTCCATGGAAAATTGATTAATGGTAGAATTTTTAAACAAATCCACTTTTTTTTCTTTCCTTTTTCTGGTTTTGTTAATCCACCCTTCTGCCTTCAAATACATCTCTTCTCTACCAGTATCTCGCTCTCCCTTACTTCTTCCCTGTTCTACAATAAAACCCTCGAATGGGCTGATGTACAAGTGCAACATCTGGAATTAGCAGGCCATTTCCTGATCTCTGCTCTAAAATCAACTTCAGGGCCTGAGATCTATCCCAATATCAAAATCCCAAAAATTGAATTCTTTCAGCTTTGAAATCTGATCTGGGTTCTCTGCATTTTGCAGGATACATAAAACATAAGCTTCCAATTCCTTAGTTTTGACCTGATCTTGAAGCGATGGGTATCTGTTTTGGCAAACATGAGGAAGCAATCAAACCAAATGCTAATCGTTACAGGCCAATTGAAAGTGAAGGCGTAGGTGGCGGTGGAGGAGTTGCGGCAAGGCATCAACAGAGTTCACAGCAACCTAAGGTCCAGCAATCCAAAGTTCCTGCCCAGCAAACCCACCCATTACCTGTACAGCGGCCGGCACAGCCGCCTGCCCCTGCTCCGGTAAAGCAGCTTTCTACTTATGCTGTTTCTCAGAAGCAAGAAACCATTCTAGGGAAGCCATTAGAGGATGTAAAGTTGTATTACACCCTTGGGAAGGAACTGGGTAGGGGTCAATTTGGAGTGACCTACCTCTGCACGGAGAATTCGACTGGCCACGCTTATGCCTGTAAATCCATACTAAAGAGGAAACTTGTTTCTAAGAGCGACAAGGACGACATCAAAAGGGAGGTTCTGATCTTGCAACATTTGAGTAAGCAGCCTAACATTGTTGAATTTCGCGGTGCATTTGAGGATTTGCAATCAGTTCACCTTGTCATGGAGCTCTGCGCTGGTGGTGAGCTCTTTGATCGGATAATTGCCAAGGGGCAGTACTCTGAGAAGGCAGCTGCTTCCGTATTCAAGTCCATTGTCAGTGTTGTTCACGTCTGTCATTTCATGGGTGTGATGCATCGCGATCTGAAGCCTGAGAATTTCTTGCTTTCCAGCAAAGAAGAAGGAGCCATGCTGAAGGCCACAGATTTTGGGTTATCTGTCTTTCTTGAGGAAGGTGAGTTCCCCATCGTCTTCTTCTCCTGTTTTTCTGCTGTTTAGTAAGCTGCGTATGCCCTAATTATCACTAATTGACTACTAATTTATGTTGAGGTTACACCACTTACAAGCCCTAAATTCATTCTAGATTTTTCTTTATTGGGTCCTTTTCCTTTTCCCAACTTAAGGAGTTCATTTTATGCAAACTTGATGCTTTTCTAAGTAATGTCTCAAGTTTCTTGTCATTGTGTCAAAACAAGACTCGTTAATTTAGACACATATTAAAGAGAAAACTCTGAACTTTTCTGGCTGTTTTAACTTAATTTCATTAGAGTTTCTTTGGGGGATTGTAGTTTCCTATCAAATTATTCAAGAATCTACTTAGCAACTATATATGGCTGCCCATATTATTTGACAAAGAACAAGTTGATGGATGAGTGGCACAAGGATCACATCACATATTGCATCCTGGTGATAGATGAGGAGTAGTTGATTTAGATGGTTCAGTAATGTTCATTCAAGAGCAATTACTATTTGGCTGAGGGGAGATCTAGCAATTTGAAGCCACTAACAGGACAAGGTGGAACAAGAATAATCTATGGAAATCTGGAGTGCTCACTTGATGTTATACTGGATGAACTACAGCCTTTGAATGGAGTTCTCTCAAAGAATGAGAATCCCATTAGTTGGGATAAATGATAAGTTGAATTGAATTTTTATACTGTTTCCAAAATTTTCATTATCACTCCTTTGAGTTGAAGATGCACCAGCGTGCTAAGGTCACAAGGATTCAAAAGATGACCCAATGGGATATCTGACTTCTTACTAGGAGAGAGTCAGATCTTTCCAGTGCCTTTATTCAAACACACGTAAACCTTTAACCTTAGTGTTACACCCAATTTTATTTTTTTTGGTAAACAGTGTTACACCCAATTTCAAACACACCGAAATTGGAGCAATCAAGGCATCTGCTACTGCTCGTCTGCCAGAGCCTGTTCTCAGACCTGCAACTGAATTTTTGATACTCTCTAAGCACATCTTTGAATACTATGGGTGAGCACTTTGTACAAACATGTGAACTAATTCCTAGAGGACTAGGTAAAAGATAATTTAATCAGAGACTTTTGTCATCAAGATCCTTGTAAGAAGTTTCCTTATTCTTCCATAGTAAAATTAGCACTCGAAATAAAACTTGATAAGATGAGGAGAACTCCTTTCATAAATCCATAAGAAAACCAGAAACCAGAAATGGTTCGCAGGGTTTGCCTAGTCTTTAAAGCATTCTTCATCTTTCTGCCATTCATATAGTTGGTGATAAGGTAGAGCAGTCTTATGAATTATTGTTATTTGATCTTTTTATTTATTTAATTTTTAATTCTTGACCTGTTATTGCTAGCAATGGTTCTATATATGGAAAAGTTTTCATTTTAACATCTCCAGATTACATCAATCTTACTGTTACCACAAATCTGAGAATAATAAATAAAGGAAAATTTTCAAAGACACCCCAAAATATATAGCAAAAATCAAAAACACCCCAAAAATCTTTCAAGTTGGCAGAGACACCCCAAAATGTCTCTTAAAATGGCAACTACCACATTTTCCGTTAGAATGGTAAATTGAATTAGAAGAAAAGACAAATATATCCTTGTATTTTTGTACTAAAAAAAATTAAAATTAAAAATTTTAACCTACTCTATGTATTGTAACTTAGAAAGATCAATTATACTCTTATCTTTTTTTTTCTTTCCCATCAAAATCTGTGATTTTTTTATTACCAGAAAAGAATCTATTATTTCTTTATCTGTTAAATATATTTCATGATTGCCTACCAAAAAAATTTTTTTTCATAATTGATCCTCCTCTTTTTTCCTTCCAATTTCAATGGTTCTTTATTTTTCTTCTTTGTTAATCTTCGCTTTTCTCCGCGATGGGAGCTGGGGAAAAGGAGAAACTACCATATGAGGGGAAAAGGAATTTCTGTACTCAGGTGGAACATTATTAAATCTTTCTTCTTTTCCCATTCGAAGCTCGGTCCTTAGGTCTTTGATGGTCTCTGGAAGACAAGGGTTCGACAGTTCATGGGTCAATTTCTTTAATACTTATAAGGAGACCTGAGTGCCATGTTCTGTTTCTTCAGATGTGAGTATTGATCTTCATTATCAATTAAAAAATAAATAAAAAATAAAAAAAAAAAAAAAAAAAGAAGAAAGAAAGAAAGAAAGAAGAAAAGAAGATGGAGGGGAATAATGGATTGATTTTGAATACAATTGATTGTGATCAACCTCAATTTGGATCTTTCAGCTGTTTTAGAGTAGTTGATTGCAAGGTTTTCTGAATTAAATTGTCAGGTTTTTTGCACTTATTGGTTGCTTCATATAGACCCAAATGCTACACAAGTTGGAAGTAGTTTCCTTCCCTCCCATTTTATTTGCAAAACTCAAGTTTCTTTTCCTCCCGTTTTCGATAGATGATTTTCGATTTATTGAATTAGGATTAAAATTCTAGTAAGGGGCACTATTGTAAATTATTTAAAAAATTATAGACTACTGTAAAGTCACAAGACGTTAAGGGCAATTTAGGAATTATGAATTATCTAACCATGACTTAAGGAATCTATTAACAAAGTGTACCATTGTGCCATTTTAGGAGGCATTTTGGGGTGTCTCTGCCAACTTGAAATATTTTTGGGGTGTTTGTGATTTTTGTTATATATTTTGAGGTGTCCTTAATTATATGTAGATATAGTTAAGAATATGTATGATGGTTCGGTGACTAGTGTTAGAATAGGCGGGGGACAATGTAATGAATTCCCGATAACAGTTGGGTTACATCAATTGTCAACTTTAAGCCCATATCTATTTGCACTGGTAATGGATGAATTAACCAAAGACATTCAAGATGAGGTCCCCTGGTGTATGCTTTTTGTGGATGATATTGTGTTGATTGATGAGACCCAAGTGGGGATTAATACCAAATTAGAATCATGGAGAGTAGCTTTGGAGTCAAAAGGCTTTAATCTTAGTAGATCGAAGACAGAATATCTAGTTTGTAACTTTTGTCATGATCGGGTAGATGGTGAGGTGGTGATACTTGAAGATAAAGAGATTCCTCAGAGTGATTGTTTTAGGTACCTAGGTTCAATCATAAGTAAAAGAAGTGATTTAGAGGATGAGGTTTCCCAAAGAATTAAAATAGGGTGGATGAAGTGGAGAGGTGCGTCGGGGGTCTTATGTGATCGGCATATTCCACTTAAGCTTAAAGGGAAAATTTTATAGGACCGTTGTTTGACTAGCTATTATATACAGTGCAGAGTGTTGGGCTGTTAAAAAGAATCATATAGATAAACTCAGTGTAGCAGAAATGAGGATGCTAAGATGGATGAGTGGCAAAACTAGGATGGATAAGATAAGAAATGATCATATTAGAGCTGGTCTGGGAGTTGCTCCCATAAGTGATAAGATTCGAGAAAGTCGTTTGAGGTGGCACGTCCACGCTCAACGGAGACCTATAAATGCCCCTGTATGGAGAAGTGATATAATCCATATTGAAGAAATTAGATGAGCTAGGGGTAGACATAAGATAACCTTAGGAGAAGTGGTGAGAAATGATATGTATAGCTTAGGCCTTGTATCTAGCATGGCCTCGAATAGAACTGATTGAAGGGCAAGAATCCATGTAGCTAACCCCATTTAGTTGGGACAAGGCTTATTGTTGTTGTTGTTGTTGTTTGAGGTGTCCTTGAAAAATTTCATAAATAAATAATCTATGTATGTGTATATATATAGATACATATACATATAGACACACACTCACCCACACATAAAGTTACGTGCGCAAATGCATGTGTGGCGAATACAAATGCAGGTCTGACTATTCTTTAACAGAATGTGTATCAAGAATTAATTAAAATAAACATTAATAAGTTATATTTATTTGGAGAGAGAAAGAGTCTTTTTTTTTCCTGGGAAAAAGGAGAAGGCACTGATTGTCAGATTGCAAGTAATTAGTACTCCTTATGAATACAAAGAGATGGGCTTATTAAGAATTGATCGGAGAGAAAGAGGAGGGCTTTTTTTTTCTTTTCCGCTAGAAGGAAAGAGAGGCGGGGACATAAGATGATAATTGTTCTTTGACAACAAGAAGAGCTAGGTTCTGTTTAAAAATAAGAAAACGGCGGCCTACAGGAAGGCTGAACCACATGGGGTACACTTTGGTCATTTTACCACCCCTTTCTTGAGTCTCTTTTGGTCTTATCGGGTTCAGCTTAATCTATTTTTACTTTGTTATTTGAGTCCTTGTCTACCTAGTTATGACAAATTCCTAGTCCAAGTAGGAGAGTCAAGTTGGTATCTTATTTCAAATTGTATTCCTTCTTAAGTTAGGAAATTCTTTTAATTCTGAAATTATGAATTAGGTAGGAGTCCATACACAGTCTTTCTTTAATTGAGTGTCCTAATTGAGTTTAAGACTAAATAGAACTTGTTAGTTGAGTGCTATTGGGATATCCTTCATGTAAAGGCTATAAATAAGCCATTCATAATCTAAGCAAGTTAAGTTGATGATTAATAAAATTAATGATTGAAGGCTATTTGAGTGTTATAGAGTTTCCAGAGAGGAGTCTGCAGCACTTTTGAGTTCAAGAATTTCTGCAAGTTTTATTAATCGACCCTCCACAACAGCAAGGATTGAACTTCACCCCAGTCCTACCTTCTTTTCCTTCCCTACCCACACGCAACCCCTCCCTATCCTCCAAATGCTAGGTTCTTCTAATCCCAGCCCCCCAACTTTATCGTAAACCTTCCCCCTCCCCTCTAAACCCTATGTTAGTAAGTCCTCCCCTCCCTAACTCCTTCCCCCCATACCTTTCATTCCCCATTCCCTCTTTGTCATCCTTTTCTTCTTCCTCCTCCTCTTCTTCTTTTACTACTTGCGGCAGCCTAGAAACCCATAATTTTCCTAAAACCCTTACTTCTTAGATCTGCTCAACCCCTTATTCAAACCATACCCCCCCCCCCTAAAGAGTCAAATTCCCCCTCCCATTCCTTACCTTCAACCCTCTACTTCAGCCCTACCCCTTCACCCTAATTTTAGTTTTCAATTATGTTTTACAAACCACTCATCTCAACCAGTACTCTAGGATCGACATCTCCTTCCCCTATCCTGCCTTTGACCCCAACCCTAACCCTAGCCTTCCTCTTAGAAACCCTAAATCTAAGAAAGCCTAGTTGTTTAAACCCTAGAATCCTGGGATTAAATCTGAACCTTAAATTTACAAAATTCAGATTGAAATTCCTCCCCCAAAAAAAAAACCCAACCTGAACCCTATACCCTGTCACTCTCAACCCTAAACTCCCTTTTGCCGCCAGAAACCCTAACTGCAAGGTATTTTAGCCCTGAAACATCTGCTTTCCATCCTCAATTTCCCTAGAAGACTTAAGCAGGGTGTTTAAAACCCTAGTTTACTGCTGAATTCACCACCCGAAGGATCCTGAAGACTGGCCCTCAATTTGGGGACTACGTCACGGCTATAATAAATAAAACATATATATGAAAAGGGTACCAAAATAAAAAGAAATACAAGAAATATATTAAGAAGTATTTGGTGGTTATACAGATTGATTAACTATATTGAAAACTCAACTTATAAAATGGAACCAGGCATTTAGGAACTCACTCAAACCAAGGGGCATCAAATCTAAAATTAACTATGAATTCTTTAAGAATGGGGTTGTAATTAACATTAATAATTATTATATTTATATAAGGTGCAAAGTTATAATTTTAGTCATTGCTTTTAATATATACAAGTTGAATGAAGAAGGATAATTTTAGGAAGTAAATTAAGCAAATTGCAATGGACTAAGCGAAGTGAAGAGAGATTCATATTTTTAAGATTTAAAAAAATAAACCTATTTACAAAATTAATTAATTAACTAACTAAAGTTAAAAGAATTATCTGGAAGAATCTATGTTAATTAATTTTATGTTAATTAATTTTAATTTTCTAGTAAAAAAATACTAGTTTATTATTTTAGACATTTTAGTTGTAATACTAAAATAAACAAATGAAAGGACTAAGGGAGGTGAAGAGATATTCATGCCTAGAGCCTATTTTCTAGGCTTTGGAAAAGAAACCTATTATTAAGAAACTATTAATTATTAATTAATTATGAATTAAAAATAGTGATAACATTCGTAGAAACAATTGTATTTATGGGGTGCAAATTTACTGATTTTCAATATATTACTTGTCAGTGGCTAAATATTGAATAAACTGAATAACAAGGGTTTTTAAGGAAATGAAAATGTAGCCATCTTTCTTGAGTTTTGCTTTTATAAATAAATATAGGGCAAATTACATATAGACCCCTTGTGTTTGCAATCAATTACATCTACTACCCCTGAAAAAATCAATTACAAATGCCCCCCTATTGTTAAGAATTGAAAGCTAAAAATGGACAGTTCTGTTAAAGCAGTAAGGGGGCATTTGTAATTGATTTTTTTTCCAGGATTAGTAGATGTAATTGATTGCTAACACAAGGGGTCTATATGTAATTTGCCCATAAATATATATACGTATATGTGTGTATGTGGACCAAACTCCACTAGATTGTCAATCAATACTTTCACAACTGTTCAATTGTATAAACTTTGCAAATCTCAGAGAAGAATTGAGTTTGTTTGGACTTGAGAGATCATAAACCGATTGTTTCACAGCAAACAACAATGGATCAGATTAACCAAACCACTTCTATAATTGAATGGACTCAACAAGAGAGAGCAAAAACCAAACTCCACTAGATTGTTAGTCAATATATATACAATTACAAGGGGTCTATATGTAATTTGCCCATAAATATATATACATATATGTGTGTGTGTGAACCAAACTCCACTAGATTGTCAATCAATACTTTCACAACAGTTCAATTGTATAAACTCTGCAAATCTCAGAGATGAGTTGAGTTTATTTGGACTTGAGAGATCATGAACCGATTGTTTCACAGCAAACAACAATGCATCAAATTAACCAAACCAGTTCTCTAATTGAACGGACTCAACAAGAGAAAGCAAAAACCAAACTCCAGTAGATAGTCAGTCAATACTTTCACTTTCAATTGAACAAACTGCACAAATCTCGGTGAAGAGTTGAATTTTTATTTTGGGTACTTGAGAGATCATAAACTGAGTGTTTCATAACAGAAAAGAATACGTCAGATTAACCAGATCACATCCATGATTCTACAAGTCTTCGTGGATTAAATAAACAGAGCAAAAGAGTAAAATTCAAGGAGTATTTGTAACATAGAGAATTTTATCCAAAGCATGGGAGATGGGATTGAAATTACTGTTTCTAGTTAGAATTTCATGAACTGAGGAAGCAAAATAAAATGTCATGTTTCTCTTATCAGGAGTTCATTTTTTTTTTCCTTTACTTCTAGATCTGCGGATGAGAGAAGGCCAAAGATACTTGAATTTCTTACCTTTTAGCAAACCTTCTATATATTTTAGTCAACTTAGTCACACCTGTTTGTTGCAGATGCTAATTCAAGTTGGTTATATATATATATTTTCAATTTTAAATTCAAACAAATTTGATTGATTGATATGAACTGATTTTTCTATTTAAAAAAATTGGCAAGCAATAGTTAATCCATTGGCTGCTTCAGTGGCTGCAATAGCTATAATAAAAATTGAGAAAATGTCTCCTTATAGTTATTGAACATCAAAAAAGGAGTAAAAATTATCCAAAAAATAGTGAAGTGTAGATGAGTTAAACACTTGTAGACTGAAAACTTATTGAAGCTTGCTGATCTTAGTCATGGAGGGGAACTACTGTCTGTAAAATATATTACAGCCTGCAGCTGTTTGTTATCATTCACGGGATCTACTTCAAGTACTCAAGTCGCACTCAAATTGTAGTTAGGATTGCTTTTGATATAGTTCACACGTTGATCTAAGAAGAAAGACATGACAGTAACTATAAATTCCTCTCTGACTTTAGGTTTTTGTGCTTTGTAAAGGGATGAAGACTCCCTTGTTTCAGACTCATGAGCATCTGAAAATGACAGATTGACTGCTGAGTAACCGGTGACATTAGGTAGAAATGGTACAAGTCTATGATTACCTTCGTCCACATCATCCTTTGGTAACCATTGGTCCAATGTTTCTCTATGTCCTTTTGAGTCAGTTATAACAGTTATCTTGAAGAATGCTATCCCTTTAGATGGAAATCCCTTAACCCCTAGGCTTAGGTCTGAATTTGTACTTTGAAGGTCTATTGTTAACCGCATAACAGCTGTGTATGAAGTTCAGTTATGTTGATTGATATTCCTCTGCATGATAATTTATTTCAATTCAATGAAGGACTTCAATTGTTCAATGTTTTCCTATCTTTTGTAAATGATGATGTCTACTCGTGCGAGTTGCATTCTACATCCATTGGAAGGTATTGTCCTTTGTGGAATGTTGTTTGGCAGATTCTCACTGGCCTTTATTTTTATTTTCTTCTACCCTCCCTATCTTATTGAATGGCTTTCATAAAATTTCTTTTAAGCAATCTCTATTTCTTTCCAATTGCATAAGATTAACATTGACAGACCTCCTATGCGTGTGGTAGGCAAGGTGTATCGAGACATGGTTGGGAGTGCTTACTATGTTGCTCCTGAAGTTCTGCGGCGTAATTATGGGAAAGAAATCGATATTTGGAGTGCAGGAGTTATTTTGTATATTTTACTCAGTGGTGTTCCTCCTTTCTGGGCTGGTAATGTAATGAGGCTATCTCTTTCTTGTGCTAAGATATTAGCACTCTCTCTCTCTCTCTCTCTCTCTCTCTCTCTCTCTCTCTCTCTCTCTAGGGAGGATTCTTGTCATTTGTTATCGGTTGGAAGATAAATGTTTTGGATTTATTTATCTTTAATGATTGGATATTGCAGAGACTGAGAAGGGAATATTTGATGAGATATTAAAAGGAGATATAGACTTTGTAAGCGACCCTTGGCCATCAATATCAAGCAGTGCCAAAGATCTGATTAGAAAGATGCTAACACAAGATCCAAAAAAGCGGATTACTTCAGCACAAATTCTTGGTATTCCCTTTCTTGAATTACTCTGTTGTTTTATCTTATTATAGGGAGGACTACTAATTTATTTTATTTTAGTTGAGATTCTGGGCTTGGATTTTTGTCAAGAAATTAATTAGGTTTTTATCAAGATTTATACATCTTAGCAGTTGTTATTTAAGCACCTTAAAAGGCGTTCTAATTTGTCAACTGCTAAGCTGGACTATTAAATCTACTTGATATGAGTTATTCACAATTTATGTGTAGGCATCAGATTTTTAGTGGTAGTACTTATTGTAATTAATTCTGTAAGGCTTATATTTCTTCCCTAAAACTTCATATATAGTCCACAATAAAAACAAAGCGGTAAAAAAGAAGGGGGGAAAAAAAAAGGACGTAATAGGAGGATAAAACCTACTAGTTTTCAGACAGTTCAGGGATGTCTGATTGTTGCAAGTTGCAACAACTTAATGTGTCAGTAGTTCCTTAGATTCATTAGCCAGCTTAGGATCGGACATTCACATGTGGGTATCATTGCAGTTTGTTTACTTAGATCTACAACATCCATGAAATCCATTTCACTAAAGTAATGAGCCGGGATGCTCAAACATTATGTGGGTAATACTGTAATAGTGCTGTTAATCTTACATAGAACTACGATACAATCCATATTCCCTAATCAATTCCAAAATAATGATCCAGAGCACCCATGGCTGAGAGAAGATGGTGAAGCATCGGACAAACCAATTGACAGTGCAGTTCTCTCCAGGATGAAGCAACTCAGGGCGATGAACAAGCTCAAGAAGCTTGCACTGATGGTAAGTGTTAAGATATTTTTAGGGCAAGACTATCTTCTTGTGACACATGGTTGGATTTGCATTAGAGCTATCCTGAATCAATAGTTTCTTGTGTAGCAGACATCCTCTTTGGCCGCCAAACATGTGGAATGCATCTTTGTGGATCCTGTAAATGAGGTCTCTTGGGTGGAAATTAACATGATTGCATCATTGCATGATCATATTATAAATCTATTGCTGACTTTTGAGGCTTATAAAACCACCAAGGGATAAACTCCAAAAGTATGCATCAGTGAATGAGGATGATATGTTCCATTCTCCTGTCTTGCTGTTCCATACTCCTGTACCAGTGTCCCATAAACTGATTTGTATATTACAATTTATCTTTTTTGCTACTAGATATTTGGATTGTCATATTTCCAGGTTTTTCTGAGCTAGCAAGTTGGCATAGAGACAGATGATGTTTAAGAATAGTGTTATTGGTTTTTAATTGAGAGAAGTATGCAATATTCATTAACAGAATAGTCTAAAGTTTGAAGATTGTTCCAGTAATCATGACGACTTTGAACCTTCTCTAGGTGATTGCAGAAAATCTTTCAGAAGAAGAAATTAAAGGGCTGAAGGCAATGTTTACGAACATGGACACAGACAACAGTGGGACAATCACTTATGAAGAATTGAAGACAGGGTTGGCTCGACTTGGATCAAAGCTCTCTGAGTCTGAAGTTCGGCAACTAATGGAAGATGTAAACTAAAATAAATCTTAAGCTCCCATCACTTCAGTTATTTTCTTTATCACAGCTATCGTTTGTTGATTAATGTTCTCTGCATTTTAGGCTGATGTTGACGGAAATGGTACAATCGATTACCGTGAATTCATCACTGCTACAATGCACAGACACAGGCTAGAACGGGATGAAAATCTAAATATTGCGTTTCGGTATTTTGATAAAGACAATAACGGGTCAGTATTCTCTAGTCGAGCCTCCCAAAATTATAATGTCTTCTATTCTTTTCTTTGCTTTTATATTTCAATATAGATAAATGTGGGTCAGTATCCCGCCCCACTTCCCAACACTCAGCCTTACCCCTAGTAAATGGGGTCGGCAATTTGAATCCTCATTTGCCGGTTAACTTTTATTCAGTTTAATGTAGAGCTAGGATCGAGGATGATTTAGCCCCAAATGACCCACAAACAGAGAAATAGAATTAAGGATAGAAATTAGTAACTCTAGATCACTCACAGTTATGAAGGTGGGTTGGTTAGAATGGTAGGCTTCAGCTGGTAGATAACTCTCAAAACTGCAGTAGCTGATGCTGGTCTTGAAACCAGGTTGAATTTGAATAAAATAGAACAAATAGGAAAAATAGAAAGTAAAGAGATAAAGGTAGTTCAGCTCTCTCAGCTAAGATCCT
The DNA here is from genome assembly GCF_041222555.1 of Hakea prostrata. Taxonomy (NCBI): domain Eukaryota; kingdom Viridiplantae; phylum Streptophyta; class Magnoliopsida; order Proteales; family Proteaceae; genus Hakea; species Hakea prostrata. The sequence continues at coordinate 31,893,990 of NC_142609.1, forward strand.
CAACCCTAGGTATTTAGCTTTCAAGAAAAAGGTCCTTACCTTTCTTATCACTCAAGGAAGAGACAAGAGAATAACCCAAAGCATAGCTTCATCAAACCATTTCAGAAAATCTGTGGGCTGAGAACAGTCTAGTATATTTTTGTAGAGTACTAATACTTGCTCTCCAAGTTATGTAGAATATAGAAACTACTACGTTTTGTTGAGCTAGCAAATATTAATGGAGACTTACTAAAATTTAAAAATAAAAATAAAATCAGAACCTAGGAAATGAAAACTATCTTTTATAACTTAGCAAATTATAATAAATACAACAACAATAAGCCTTGTTCCAACTAAATGGGGTCGGCTACATGGATTCTTGTTTTCCAATTAGTTCTGTTTGAGGCCATGCTAGATACAAGGCCTAAGCTATGCATATCCTTTCTTACAACTTCTCTTAAGGTTATCTTAGGTCTTTCCCTAGCTCTTCTAGTTCCTTCAATCTGGATTATGTCACTTCTTTGTATAGGGGCATTTATAGGTCTCAGTTGAACATCGTCGTGCCACCTTAAACGACTTTTCGGAACGTATCACTTATGGGAGCAACTCCCAAGCCAACTCTAATAGGATCATTCCTTTTCTTATCCTTTCTAATTTTGCCACTCATCCATCTTAGCATCCTCATTTTTGCTACACTGAGTTTATCTATATGATTCTTTTTAATAGCCCAACACTTTGCACTGTACACCATAGCTGGTTGAACAACGGTCCTATAGAATTTTCCTTTAAGCTTTAATGGTATACGTCGATCACACAAGACCCCAGACGCACCTCTCCACTTCATCCACCCTATTTTAATTCTTTGGGAAACATCATCCTTCACCTCTTTTGGTTATGATTGAACCTAGGTACCTAAAAGAATCACTTTGAGGAATCTCCTTATCGTCAAGTTTCACCACCTCATCGTTTGCCCGATCATGATTAAAGTTACAAACTAGATATTCTGTCTTCGTTCTACTTAATTTAAAGCCTCTTGATTCCAAAGTTTCTTTTCATGATTCTAACTTGGTATTAATCCCCACTTGAGTCTCATCTATCAGCACAATATCATCAACAAAAAGCATACACCAAGGGACCTCGTCTTGAATGTCTTTTGTTGATTCATCCATTACAAGTGAAATAACTATGGGCTTAAAGTTGATCATTGATGTAGCCCAACTGTAATTGAGAATTCATTACTTAGACCCCCACTATTCTTACATTTGTCACTGAACCATCATACATTTTTCTTAACTATGTCTACATATTTACTTGCAACACTTATTTTCTTTAGTACTAAAATAGATACTAAATAAAATCTATTAAGGTCTTCACTCATCCAAAGCTTGCAGACGCAAGTTGGTCCCATCAAATCTTCCCATAATATTCCCCTTATGATCCAAACAAAGGGCTTTGACATTGCTCGCATTACTGTTTACATGAACAGTTATTTGGCTATTCTAAAAGTCCATTTATGCAACCACTTGGCCCTATGGCCTAATGGGTTATTTCAAAAGTGAACTAACCCTATTCTTCTTAACTCTTCTGTCACATTTCTTGCTGAACAGGTTGGTGTCTACATCAAGTTGTATATGGTTACCTTTATTAGTGAATACAGGACGGAAAAAAGTGGACATGGATATGTACTGGTGTTACATGTATCTGGAGTTTGACAATATTTTAATTGGAAAAAATGCAAATGATTAAAAATATGGTACATGTTTGTTGCCTTCTTTATTAGAAAATTCAGGAGCAAAAATATAGACATAAATTCAATGTGTAGCACACATGTGATTGGGATTTCAATATCAACACATATTTAATTGGGTTTCCAAATACCTCTTAATGATGGTTAAAACCAATCCTAGTTAAAAATGCTTACTGTTAGAAATCAAGTTATTGAGAATCAAACCAGTTGTTGAATCGAAGGAAAAAACAAGGGAGAAGAAAAAGAAGAAGAAAGGAGAAGAAGAATCCATAGTAGCCTGCAATTCTAGATCAACTTCCTAGAATCATAGGCTAGTCTGATTTATAGATTTCAATGTCCAATTACAACTTGAGATACTAGTATCCTTGCCCTTTAAAAAAGGAAAAAACAAAATAACAACTTGTGAGCAGAATAAACTAGTACAGAATTTTGCCCAAAATAGAAAGAATAGAAAAGGAAAGTATGAAAATAGTAACAAACTAAAAATAGAAATTAAGTAGCTCTAACTCTTCAGAACTTGTGCACCAAGGACTCTTTTAAAAAAATAGAAACTTAGTAACTCTAGCACCAAGCTTGCTGCCCCAAGTCTTTCTCACCAAGGCAACAGCCTCAAAGCTTGTGCATCAAGGCTATGCAAGTCTCAGCACTCCCTCTTAAGCTGGAGCATACAAGTCTCCCATGCCCATCTTACAACAGATAAATTGAAAACCAGGTCTGAAGAAAGCTTTTGTGAACACGTCAGCTAGCTGATCAGCAAAACCCACAAATGGTGTTTCAATAATTTTCTTCTTGACCGTATCATGAACAAAATGACAATCTACCTTTATATGATTTTCGTCCTCTTATGTAATATAGGGTTACTGGCAATATAAGTAGCAACTTGATTATCACACATCATCTTCAGGGGGCGGAGATTGGAAACCCCATCTCCTCCAACGAGGAACGAAGCCACATTAACTTTACAGCCGTGTGGACAATAGCTCCATACTCTCTTTAGCGCTAGATTGGGCAATAGTGGACTGTTTTTTGCTTCTCCGAGTCACGAGATTCCCACTGAGGAAGGTACAATAACATATAGTAGACTGATGACCAATTGTAGATCCTGCTCAATTCTCATTAGAAAAAGCAACTAGACCCATACTTAGATTTGGTCTATAAATGAGTCCTTTACCAGGAGCACTTTTGGGATACCGAAGTACTCTAATCACTACATCCCAATTGGTTATTTTAAGGGACTGCATAAACTGACTTAATGCACCTACATAATAGGAAATATGAGGCTGTGTAACTGTGAGATAAATTCCCAACAAGGCTTTTGATGGACATCATCCAACAATTCACTGTCATCTAAACCCAATTTTAACCGAGGATCCATAGGGATGTCAGTAGCTTTGGAGGCAAGCATCAAGTTTTTGCCAAAAGATAATACATATACATACATATATATATATATATATATATATTATATATATATATATATATATATATATACAGATATATATATATATCTGAAAAAAAAAAAAAAAAAAAAAAAAAAAAAAAAAAATGAACCCTAAACCCAAACCCTGGAAATGAAAATCCTAAAGAAACTTAAGCACTGAGCAACCAAGATAAGATCAACCCCCACCTCCACCCTAAACCCTAAACCCTAAAGGGTTTACTCACACATGAGTGAAGAAAACATTGGTATTTATTGATCAACTGAACAAGTTACAAGTGGTAGAAAAACTAGAACTCAGAACTCAGAACTTAGAGTATGTGGTTTTCGAATATGTCGAAACAATAGCTCTGAGGTGCTTATATAGCCTTGAGGAAGGTGATCCGGGTGCGCTTGGGGCCCCATCGTCAATCACGCGATTCCTTTCGGATAAGCACTACCTAAAGGTGACAGACAAGTCACCGAAAGTAAGGCACATTGATTGCGACCTAAGCTAAAAGTAGGGATCTACTTTTACAAGGTGGAGTTACTATTCAACCCACTAAGTCAGGCTGGATTAGCCGACACAACACGACAAACAAGTTTACATTATAGCACCAAAAGTGCTGAATTATTGTAGGGTCCACACGCTTCCTTATGCCTGTAGGAGGTCTTCTGTCGAGGACGATCAGGGGGTCCACGTTCTGAACTGCTGAGTAAGGCTGGACAGAGTGTCTAGGGCCTGTACAACATTTTCTCCGGCTTCATTAAGTTGTTCTCAGAACAGTGTTTCGTAGAGACTGAACTGCTCCCTTTGGTTTTCCAGTTCCGGTAGCTTTTGGCTGGCCTCGAGGTCTTGGTTCTTGATTCGTGAGCACTGCACCACTTTAGATGCCTGTATGCCACCGACAGTGTTGAGCGCCTTTGTAACTTCCAAGGTAACCTTAAGCCACTGAGAGGTTGTTTCCATGAGCTCATGATATGCCTTGAGTTCCACTTCATACATCTCAGCCTTGAGCCGTTCTTGGTAGACTTGGCTGTGTGTTCTGGCCCTTGCATCCATTCCTGCAGTGTATTGTTCCCAGAGTGGACAGGCAAGAGGTTGGACCTTCTCGTACGGTAGCTGGTGCTCAAGTTCACCATATGGGACTCCATCATTAGAGTCTCCGCCTTCTGAGCTGCTACCACTAGACATGCCTGCAATACTAACCTCGAGAGTTTGTCTGCGAGGGAGTTTTTGGAACCTTCAATGTGTTCGAAGGTAACTACAACACCAATTCCTGTGATGTAGTCAACAAACTGTAGCCACCGTAATCTGGATGGTTTGTGTGTTGATGTCTTGCCAAAGAAAGCGACAATAGCCTGGCAATCAGTGCGAAGGATGAGTTCCTTCTTATCCAGATAATGAATTTTAAAAGCTTCAAGAGAATTTATAGCCGCTGCAATCTCAGCGTCAATAGTGCTCTTGATGACCGGAAACTTCCCGCTGGCATAAGCCGCTATCTTTTCACTGTTTCGTGGGTCATGCTTTTGTGGCTTCCACTTAAGGATTCCTCCCCATCCTTCCATGCAGCCGTCGCTTTCAATAATGACAAAGCACGATGCTGGGGGAATCTCTAGGTCGGCAGATCTTGGATTATCTGCTTTACCTTTTTGACAAGCTCCCAGTCGGAGTTTTTCATTCTTTTGTCGCCATTTGGGCTTGTCTTTTGGTAGAGGGGGCCTAGTAAGATGCCTAGTCGTGGCACATGTGTCCTGATGTAATTGAGTGTGCCAAGCCATGATCTCAGGCCCTTCTTTTCTCGAAGGGACACGTCAGATGCCTCCATTATTGCTTTGATGATGTGAGGCTGGGTCCGCATCTTCCCTTTGCCGATATGAACGCCAATGAAGTCGATTTCTTGCACAGCAAGCTTCATCTTTGTTGGACTTAAGATTAGACCTTCCCTTTGACAGATGTCGAGCACCTGCTTAAGGTGCTGATAGTGTAGCTCCTCAGTATCTGAGAAGATGAGAATGTCATCAATGTAGACAGCTGTAAAAGATTCCGTGCCTTGGAAAGCTTGGTCCATTTTCCGTTAAAACACTGCTGGGGCGTTCTTTAATCCAAATGGCATAACGAGCCATTCATAGAGTCTATTGGCAGCAAGGAATGCTGTCCATTCAATGGAAGACTCGTCCATAGCAATTTGATGAAAACCAGACTTAAGGTCAAATTTGGAATATACCTTTGCATGGCTGATTTTCTTCAGTAAGGTATTGATGCCTGGTAGGGAGTATTGATCCTTATGGGTGTTATCATTCAAGGTTCGGTAATTGAATACCATCCGTTCCTTTCCTCTGATTTCCTTTCCCTGCGCATCAACAGATGTGCCTGATGACACAATCATTGCCATAGTCCTATGCCGACTACGACTTTCTCTTATGACTCCTTGTTTGAGTAACTGGCTAGTGATCCTTCGGAAAGCCTCTTCCATCGCTAGGTTCACATGCTTGCAATTGCAGATCTTTTCACTGTACTCCAATTCGTCCTGACCTTGCAGCCAAGACCTTGTAGGTGTTCAAATATGTGAAAATTGGAGATGGACTATGAGGAGTACAGTGCTTTACAAGCAGAAGCCCAGTTCAATATTGGTGAGTCCAGCCCAGAGTTCAAAGCAAAGCTGGTCCCAATGTTATAGAATTTTAAAGGATATGCAGATCATTGGTGAAGATCCTATGAAGCATTGGAGTTGAAATAAACTTAAGTGCAAGCTGGAAATCATTAATCTTGATCTCACGATTCAGGATAAACCACTCAAGCATGTGAACCCAGCGATGGAAGAGGCTTTCCGAAGGATCACTAGCCAGTTACTCAAACAAGGAGTCATAAGAGAAAGTCGTAGTCGGCATAGGACTATGGCAATGATTGTGTCATCAGGCACATCTGTTGATGCGCAAGGAAAGGAAATCGAAGGAAAGGAACGGATGGTATTCAATTACCGAACCTTGAATGATAACACCCATAAGGATCAATACTCCCTACCAGGCATCAATACCTTACTGAAGAAAATCAGCCATGCAAAGGTATATTCCAAATTTGACCTTAAGTCTAGTTTTCATCAAATTGCTATGGACGAGTCTTCCATTGAATGGACAGCATTCCTTGCTGCCAATAGACTCTATGAATGGCTCGTTATGCCATTTGGATTAAAGAACGCTCCAACAGTATTTCAACGGAAAATGGACCAAGCTTTCCAAGGCACAGAATCTTTTACAGCTGTCTACATAGATGACATTCTCATCTTCTCAGATACTGAGGAGCTACACTATCAGCACCTTAAGCAGGTGCTCGACATCTGTCAAAGGGAAGGTCTAATCTTAAGTCCAACAAAGATGAAGCTTGCTGTGCAAGAAATCGACTTCATTGGCGTTCATATCGGCAAAGGGAAGATGCGGACCCAGCCTCACGTCATCAAAGCAATAATGGAGGCATCTGACGCGTCCCTTCGAGAAAAGAAGGGCCTGAGATCATGGCTTGGCACACTTAATTACATCAGGACACATGTGCCACGACTAGGCATCTTACTAGGCGGTCTACCAAAAGACAAGCCCAAATGGCGACAAAAGAATGAAAAACTCCGACTGGGAGCTTGTCAAAAAGGTAAAGCAGATAATCCAAGATCTGCCAGACCTAGAGATTCCCCCAGCATCGTGCTTTGTCATTATTGAAAGCGACGGCTGCATGGAAGGATGGGGAGGAATCCTTAAGTGGAAGCCACAAAAGCATGACCCACGAAACAGTGAAAAGATAGCGGCTTATGCCAGCGGGAAGTTTCCGGTCATCAAGAGCACTATTGACGCTGAGATTGCAGCGGCTATAAATTCTCTTGAAGCTTTTAAGATTCATTATCTGGATAAGAAGGAACTCATCCTTCGCACTGACTGCCAGGCTATTGTCAACTTCTTTGGCAAGACATCAACACACAAACCATCCAGATTACGGTGGCTACAGTTTGTTGACTACATCACAGGAACCGGTGTTGTAGTTACCTTCGAACACATTGAAGGTTCCAAAAACTCCCTCGCAGACAAACTCTCGAGGTTAGTATTGCAGGCATGTCTAATGGTAGCAGCTCAGAAGGCGGAGACTCTACTGATGGAGTCCCATATGGTGAACTTGAGCACCAGCTACTGTACGAGAAGGTCCAACCTCTTGCCTGTCCACTCTGGGAACAATACACTGCAGGAATGGATGCAAGGGCCAGAACACACAGCCAAGTCTACCAAGAATGGTTCAAGGCTGAGATGTATGAAGTGGAACTCAAGGCATATCATGAGCTCATGGAAACAACCTCTCAGTGGCTTAAGGTTACCTTGGAAGTTACAAAGGCGCTCAACACTGTCGGTGGCATACAGGCATCTAAAGTGGTGCAGTGCTCACGAATCAAGAACCAAGACCCCGAGGCTAGCCAAAAGCTACTGGAACTGGAAAACCAAAGGGAGCAGTTCAGTCTCTACGAAACACTGTTCCGAGAACAACTTAATGAAGCCGGAGAAAATGTTGTACAGGCCCTGGACACTCTATCCAGCCTTACTCAGCAGTTCAGAACGTGGACCCCTTGATCGTCCTCGACGGAAGACCTCCTGCAGGCATAAGGAAGCGTGTGGACCCTACAATAATTCAGCACTTTTGGTGCTATAATGTAAACTTGTTTGTCGTGTTGTGTCGGCTAGTTCAGCCTGACTTAGTGGGTTGAATAGTAACTCCACCTTGTGAAAGTAGATCCCTACTTTTAGCTCAGTGCGCAATCAGTGCGCCTTACTTTCGGTGATCTGTCTGTCACCTTTAGGTAGTGCTTATCCGAAAGTAATCGCGTGATTGACGATGGGGCCCCAAGCGCACCCGGATCACCTTCCTCAAGGCTATATAAGCACCTCAGAGCTATTGTTTCGACATATTCGAAAACCACATACTCTGAGTTTTGAGTTTCGAGTTCTAGTTTTTCTACCACTTGTAACTTGTTCAGTTGATCAATAAATACCAATGTTTTCTTCACTCATGTGTGAGTAAACCCTTTAGGGTTTAGGGTTTAGGGTGGAGGTGGGGGTTGATCTTATCTTGGTTGCTCAATGCTTGAGTTTCTTTAGGATTTTCATTTCCAGGGTTTGGGTTTAGGGTTCACAGATTTGGTCTCTCCGAGTTTCGAGTTCTAGTTTTTCTACCACAACCTCGGTTGATCATAAATACCAATGTTTTCTTCACTCAGTGGAGTAAACCCTTTAGGGTTAGGGTAGGGTGGAGGTGGGGGTGATCTTATCTTGGTTGCTCATGCTTGAGTTTCTTTAGGATTTTCATTTCCAGGGTTTTCATTTCCAGGGTTTGGGTTTAGGGTTCACAGATTTGGTCTCTCTCTCTCTCTCTCTCTCTCTATATATATATATATATATATATTCTCTGTGCGAAACTAACTCTTTTTTTTACCTCAATTCCTAGAAAATATTGTAGGTTACCTAAGGATCTTTTTGGTATCAATTCTCATTTTCTATTATGACTATTTAAAATAAATAAGTACAAGAATTCATTATTGGTCAAGAATGAAAAATGGTTTGGTGACATTTTTCGAGAATAAATTATTGAATGAAAAATAAGTTTGGTATGTCAAAATGAAAATTTGTTAGAAAATAATAACGAAAATCAATACAAAAAAAAAACCCTATAATCTAAATATTAACAATAATTATCAAAAAAATGCATCAAACAAAATATTAGCTTAAGAATATTCATATAAACTGAGTCTTGCAAGAAAACAATCATACTTACTACAATATTAATGTAATGTCTACTAAAATTAAAACTGCTCCAAACACTTATAAAGAAAATAAACATTCAAATATTCAGTATCTATCCTAATAAGCTTCCATGATTTGTTTTGCAATTTTGTTTCGATATGCTTTCCATTGTAATTGTTCTGTGCGGCCTACCACATTGGCAATGTCCAAGATCTCATCATCATCACTATCACCGCTTTCAAATCCACCATCAAGCTCTCCCTTCTCAGCTATAAAGTTCCCTGTTACAAACAAATTACAGGATGTAAGCCTCTCATAGATTAGGACAATTAATATAGTAAGAATCTCCAATAGAAAGCAAAAAAACAAACAAGGATCTCCATTTTTGTAACAAATAACACTCTGTCACAAAAGATTCACGGGATGTATACATCAGGATGCATATCATTAAGTAGAGATGCTGAACCACAATCTTTTAAATTTGTAAAGTAGAATTAAGGCCTTAAGCCATCAGTTCAACTGGCTTTTTTACGAAATCGCCTATGGGCCAAAACTCTAAATTAGTCACTTCAATATTTGACCGATCATCTGAAATTATAGTAACTAGACAAGCATCAACTTCAAGATCTGGATCTGCAGGGCAATCTAAAACCTTATACCCTCCAATTCACGTAGCATGGTTTATTTAAGAAAACTTCCTCATCTTAAAACACAAACTTGCATCTCTGAAGAAAATTCAGTTTCCATTCAACTTGCTTAAAGAGCTTTCAAGATCTAAAAATTTTATATCCCAGCAAAAATAACCTTTGGCGTGCCATTCCTCTCATATTCCAGTGGAGCTTCAACAAGTAAAAGAGATCATTCTGAGAGAGATCAATGGTATGGAAGGTTTGGTTTGAGAATGGGTAGGGAGCATTTCATAGCTTCGGAAATTTATAGGAGAGATTTCCAAAAGCTTGAAATGAAAGCTAACGAAGAGCATTGATTACTGTGGTTTTTGTACCATTAAAACTCTAAGACAGAAAAACTCTGTAATAAGGTTTCTGCAAAAAGAAAGAGAAGTGAGAAAATGATTGGATTTTCACCCCATTAAGGATACTAATGAGTCATTTGATCATCTGTTAGTCTGGTGGGAATATGTGGATAGTAGCTATGTGGTATGGGTTGAATCAAACTGATCACCTAATTTAAATGAATATCACCTCTGCTGGTACTTCCACCAATGCCCTAAACTAAAATAAACCATTGCCAAGGATCTCTTTTCATCAGCAACTACGAAGTTGCAATTTCACTTAAACATTTGATCCTTATGGTTCGCATACCATCTACAGATATAGCCTCCTAATATTTCAAAATTTCCAACCTCACAGGATCTATGGGACTCTTAAGCCTTGCAGCCCCCAGAAAATTACTTGGCACCCCTTTCTGTGTGTTAATTTCTTCATTAGCAGAAATATCTGCATACGTTCTAAAATTATGGATATAATTTATAAGGGAAAAAGAACACTGCCAGGCAAGTGGCAGCACTCCATACATCCTCACATAGGTCAATGAAATGACCAACCACCCTTTTCCCCTTGGTTACCCATATCAGCGTTCCTATTGCCCCCACAGCTCAATATATAAATAAATATTTCAATACATTCTCCAAGGGTAGTGAAGGAATTAAAGACATCAAACATTCAGGGATAACTAAGAAATGCCACATTTGAGCATCAAACCAGTTCAGAGTTATCAGTTAAGTTCAACAACCAGTCTTGAGATAAGCCTCACACAGGTTCTGATAAATATTTAAAAAAGGTAAACGAATAGATCAGGATACATAGAGTTCTTGCCACAGGGTGGAATCTTACTATGAGCTCATCCTCTGTTACTTCGGATGTTATGATCTACATTTTTCATCCTCTGTTAGTCTTATTTTCATTTTTGCTGAATCTCATGTATGAAACTCCATTAACTTAGCGATTATGCCTCTAGTAGAGGATTAGATTATGAATTCTGAAAAATGTTTGGAGAACTATCATAACAATCAGACAAGAACCATAAACAGAGACTGAGTTGTCAATGCAACAAAACCAAAGAGAAAGCCCATTTTTTTCAGAATTTAAGAAAGTTTTAGAGTGGAAATTGGAAATTAGAAACTGATTGATGTCCGGTTTTAGTATCCATAAAAGACAAGCAACATCCCATAAAGAGCAGGGGAGGGGTAAACTGTAAATGAGGTACTCGATTAAACCAACAATAATAAGACTAGAATCTGAAGAATCTGCGAGAAGAAAAGAGCGAGAAGAATCTGCTATAGAGGTACTCGATTACCTTGAAGAATTTGCTGCAATAAACGTCTGCGAGAAGTGAGAAAAGAGCAATTGAGAGAGGGTTTGAGAAGCGCCTTTTAGAGAAGCAAAGCCTTGAGAATCTAGTGAGACAAGAGGAATTGAGAGAGGGTTTGAGAAGCACCATCAGAGTTGAGAAGCCAATCTGTTGCAGGTTAGGCGAGAAGTGAAAATGGAGGGATTTTGAGAGGGTTTGCGCCATTCAAAGAAGCCTCCTCGTTCGTGCTTGTTAGTGTTTGAGAGTGGGTTTTATAAAATTATGTGTATTTACTGTTATACCCCCAGCATAACTTTAAAATTTCAAGTAACCCCATGCATAAATGGTGAGAATGAATTCTCACCATAATCCATAATGGACAAAAAGTCCATTGTGGATTTTGGAAGTTTTTCTATTTTTTTAAATAGAAATAAAAATGATAATAGATGCCAAACAATTTAAAATAAAGAAAAATTCTCATAATAGTGAATGAGAATTGATACCAAAAAGAGCCTAAGTCTTTAGTTTGGAAACATTTTTGTAAGTGTGCCTTAACTGCATTGATAGCCAGCATCACTTCTTGAGAGAATGATATCATCAACATAAATTGCCATAATAAATACATTAACACCTTGTCATTTAACCAAAAAAAAACTTAGAATAAAACTAAATAAACCTAAAAGACTCCATAGTCTTGCTGAATTTCTCAAACCAAGCCCGCAGAGACTGTTTGAGACCATAAATTGCTTTATGTAATTGACAAACACTGGCAATATCCTCCCCCTGAGCAACATACCTTGGAGGTTGCTCCATATAAACCACTTTATGGAGATCATCGTATGAGGATGCATTATTGATATTAAACAGAAAAAGAGGCCAGTCATGATTTACAGCTAAAGAAATTAACACATGGACAAAATTGAGTCTAGCCATGGGAGAAAAAGTCTCAAAATAGTCCACACCATATGTTTATGTTTAGCCTTTGGCTACCAGACGAGCCTTGAGCCATTCATATGTACCATCAGAGTGATACTTGATAGTATACACCCATTGACAACGAACCACATCTTTCCAAAGGGGTGAATCTACCAAAGATTATGAATTATGAGATTGTAAAGCATCCATTTCCATATCCATTGTGGCTCTCCAGCCAGTAATTTTAAGAGCCTCATTATAGTGGGTTGGAACATGAGTGATAGATAGGGAAACCTTAAGATGACAAAAATTGGGAGGTAGATGAGCGATAGACACATAATGGGAAATAGGGTAAACAATATTGGAATGTAGAGTGTAAGTATCTATACCTTTCTTTAGGGCAATTGGTAAGTCATCCAAAGTCTGAAGGGGTCTCCACGAGAAGAATCCATTGGTGGAGAGGGTGAAGGTGGAATCATAGTGGGAATGGCATCAACATCCATTGGAGGAGAAATGCGAGTGTCTGAGGAACTGAACTATCCACAACATGATCTGCCAACTTACGCTTTTGTTGATAGACCTATAGAGGAGTACTATGGGTTGACGAAACTAAAGATGGAATGGGAGGAGCATCATCCAAAACAAAGTTTTCATTAGACAAAGATGGACTTCAATAATTCAGGGTATTATAAAAAAAAGTCACATCAACACTTAACAAATTGGTTATGATGAATAGGATTGTAGCATCGAAAACCTTTTTGAGTACATGAGTACCCAAGAAGTGCACTTTATAGACTGGGGAGAAAGCTTATCTGCAGTATGGATGGACATAACCAAACACTTTAGGGGGTACTGAAAACAGTTCCCCATTAGGAAAAACAATTGAAAAAGGAGATTGGTTAGAGAGGCATTCGGTTGATCAAATGACCATGGTAGAAGATGTCGCTCTCAAGCGAGATCTCGCTACCATGAAAAACCAAGATCTCGACCATCTCGGTGAGATCTCGGTCGAGATATGCCATTTTTTGGTCGTCAACTCAGTAACCCATCTCGATGGGTTTTAAGGTCCCAGTTGGGCTAAAACTTGGGATCTAGCCTATTTAAGGACTTTTGAACACACTAGTGGCATTGGATTTGTGAGAAAACAACCCTAAGTATGATTTCTAAGTCTACCCATAGTGTGAAACCAAAATGCTGTAGGATTAGAGAATGCAAGGTTATATAACATGTAATATAAAACCATTAAGGCATATAAATGAAAATCAAGTGTATCAAATGCATCAAATAACTTAAATGTCATCAAGATTCCATCCATATGAGTATTACAATCTTGACTTTCGAGAACAGAATGATAACAGTATACAACCATTAGAAGTTCTATATAAGTCATTAATGCATAAGTTCATAAGTAGAGGATGATTAAGCTTCCTTTGATGTTATAGATGTGCTAAGAGTAGTTGCAAGTGAAACTTTGGCTGAAATTCGCAAAAAAGGGGGCAAAAATTGAGAGTTCCAGCAAGATATGGCGAGATCTGGGGCGAGATATGGCAAGATATAGCGAAATATGGCGAGATCTCGAGCAAGATATCTCATTTCGCAGATCTTGACCTTGATCTTGTCTCGGTTTATGAAAAAACCGAGATATCTCGCGAGATCTACCACCATGCAAATGACACAGTTAAAACACGATCACACCACTAATTCTTGGGCAAATTAATATGAAGTAAAAGTGCTCGTGCTACCACTAAAAGGTGACGATTCTTGCACTCAACCACTCTGTTTTGTTGGGGAGTGAAGGAACAACTAATTTGATGAATCAGCCAAAAGAATCTCAAAAGCTAGATGTATCATTTTGCACATATTCTAAAGCATTTTTGGATCGAAACACTTCAATAGGCAAAGAAAATTTTGTCTTTATTTCATGCACAAATTTTTTGAATATAGATAAGGACTCAATGTCATCCTTTAAAAGGTATAGCCACATGAGATGGGAAAAATCGTTCACAAAAGTCACACAGTACTGAAAACCATGCTTATATCTAACTCTGCAAGGACCCCAAATATCAGAGTGAATTAAAGAAAATAAAGACCCACTGTGAGGGACAGAGCGAGGAGTATAGGTGGCACGATGATGCTTCCCTAACTCACACATCTCACAGTTCATTTAGACACAGACCTAAACGATGGAAATAAAAATTTCAATCTCTCTGAGGAAAGATGATCCAAGCGACAGTGCAACTGAAAAGCATCTACACCATCATCTAAAAGAGTCACAATCAAGGCAATGTCTTCTAGATAGTAAAGTCCATTCCGTTCGCACCCTTCACCAATTGTTTTCCTCATGTGAAGATCCTAAAAGACACAAGAGGGAGGAATGAAGGTTGCAGAGCAATTTAAAGCTTTGGTCAACTGGCTAACAAATAATAAATTAAAGGGAAAATAAGCAACATGCAGAACAGATGATAATGTAAAAGAAGGTGTGGGAGAGACACTTCCAGAACCTAAAATAAGGGTGGAAGTCCCATTAGCTATAGCAACAAAACTATTTAGAGTAGATTTAGAAAATGAACTAAAAAGGGATGACTTACCAGTCATATGGGAAGAAGCCCTTGAATCGATGATCCTAGGGGTGGATGTAGAAGTAATTGTGTGTTACTTACATAAGAAAGGGTTGCGGCAGAAGTACTAGTGGACGTGGAAGTAGCGGTTTCAATATTTTGTAGGCACCAAAGGATTTGGCTCACATCATGTTGTAGAGTCTTTGATAGTTCCCAGAAGAAGATCTAGAAACATTATCGTTAGATGTTATTATTTCGGTACCACTATTATATATGACATGATTGGCAAATTGCTTGGCCCATTCTGGCATCTCATGCCTAGCCCAACAAGCCTCTACTTGGCCCATTCTAGCATCTCATGCCTAGCCCAACAAGCCTCTACCAAGTGTCCAGTTTTACCATAATAAGTACATAGGTGAGATGACTTATCCGTTTACTAGACACCATGACCACTATATGGTCTACGAACTCCCCTTCATGGTGGGAGATCTCGCTGAGATCTCGCAAGATATCTCACTATCGTGATATAGCGAGACAAGATGGGATGCAAGACTTGAGAGATCTCGCTAACGAGACTTTCTTCACCTCTTTAGGGGCTTTAAAAAGCCCCTGTCTCACTCAAGAGAGGCATATCTCGCCTCTCTCTCGCTGCAAGGCCATTTTGCCGGAAAACTCAGATTTTGGCCGGAATTTGTTGGGGATTCAACATAGCAACATCATCAACTCATCTACAACAGTAGATTCAAGCATATTTCAAGTGATTCAAGCCTATTTCAAATGATCTTCAACAAATGTAAGATTTTCCCCAAATTTGAATTTTTTCAAATAAAAGGTTCTACAATGGGTGTTTGAGTGTGGTATAAATATATGTTGATGATCAAGCTTTGATCTACACTCTCATTGAAAAAAAAAATTGAATTTTCTGTTTTTAATTTTTTTTGAATTTTCGTATTTAAAAAATATATTATCTAAAAAATTAAAATTATAAATTATAAATAAATACTTATGATATGAATGTGATTATTGCTTATGTTAAACTACATTTAGAGGGCTACAATCCCATGTACTAATATTTTGATTATCATGCTTGTTGTATTTATTTTTATTTTTTTATTTGAATAATTAAATAAGAAAATTATGAAAATAATATTTTATTAAAAAAATATCTTTTTTATTTATTTATTTATTTTTAAATGATGCTTATATTATGTAGTTTATTTTAAAAATACAAACATGTCTGTTTGAGCATTGTATATATGTTATCTTAGAACAAAGTGTGTGTTTTGTTGTTTTATAAATTGTTTTTATGTATCTAAAAATTATTTTACTGATTATTTGGGAACATTCATGTATGTATTTCAGACTTTCAGTGCTGTACATTTGAATCTTAAATAGCAACTAGTAGGAGTGGCGGCACTGGTAATGGGACTCAAGACATTGCTTGGCAACATGGTGATCCCTTAACTGCCGACACGAAAAAATCCCGATGCAAGTATTGCTTCAAGATTTTGAATTCTAATGGTTCAACAAGATTAAAGCAACATTTGGCTGGTGGCTTCAAAGATGTTTCCAAGTGTCCCAAGCTTCCTTATGAAGTGCAAAAAGCAATTGCAGCAACTTTAAAGGGAGGGAAACAAAAAAAGGATGAGATGACACAAAAGCAAGGGGAATTTGAGGACACAGTGCTATCTAGACCTTTTCTTGATGTTGATGAGGAGTCAAGCGACGATGAAGAAAAGAGGAGGGTTATGGGTGTTGAGTCAAGGGCCGAATGGAGACAGATGAAGGCTGCAATGGAAGTTAGCAGACAGTCCTTACATGTTGAGAATGTGAGGCAATATGAACAGACAAGGGGAGCAGGTGGTTCGGGCACCTAGACATAGTTTTCAGGGAACTGAGAGGACCGAAAAGAGGAGGAAGACTAGACATTATGATTCCAAATTTGACCAAGACCCCTCCCTCTTCAAGCAACAAAACATCTATCAAAGAAGCATTCTATATATGTTTGCTAGAGGTAAAGAAGGCAGTAGGGAGGAAGCTAGGTTGGCAATTAGCAAATTTATGCTCTACAACAACATAGCAGCCAATGTAGCCAAAACACCATACTATCAAAGGATGATCAATGTAGTTGCTAGGACTTGGATTTGGGACTGGGCACGACCCCCTCTTCTTTCTTTAGACTATTGTTTTTTTGTTTTCCGGATGTGGATTGAGCATTTTGTTGAATCTTGTTTTCGCTCTTGTTAACATTCTAATAAAAAGCACCCTGTGTGGATATAATAGACTTTTGGGTGGAAATTGTCACCCCCAACTTATCAACCGGGATCTCTATGGTACACCCCTTAGATAACCAAAGTGTATACCTTCATTCCAACTGACTCAAGTACACATGCACTCCTTATGGCTAATAACCGGTTAAGAAAGTGTATACCTACATCTCATATACTTATGCTGACGATTTCAAGAAACTCGATCCTGATCTATATGAGCGTTACATGTCATTCACTCATTCGTTGGAGACGAATGTTTTCAAGCCAGGGAGAGTTGATGCAAAATTAAAGGCATGTATAACAAAGAAAAGCCCAATGGGTTTGGCCCATCAAAGGCCTAAGGGTATGACCCAAAAAATAGCCTATGACTTTCATGGATTAGGACTGTTTTAGTGGATTAAAGTTAGCCCACATATTTTGATCTTCATGGGCTAGACCTAAGCCCAAATCTAGTTTTTAAAATGTCAATAAAAGGGGCTGAGCTTTGAAAATAAGAAGATCCCATTGTCAAAGGAATTTTCCTTTGTTCAGAATTAGGTAGTAGTTGAGTCATTAATAGGTAGGTGTTAGCTAGTGGTTGGATCTTATGTTTAATGTTTACGTCTCTTTAGAATGTTATATAAAGAGACTTGTGTAAGAGGAAGACACACTCATCATTTGAAATTAAATTGCTTTGTTAGCTATTCTCCTCTTTGGAGGAACCTTGTGTTTGATCAAGGTAGATTGGTGTCCAATCCAATCAATCCATCTTCCCGTGTGAAGCCCAGGTGTACTTTGTTGTCTTTGTTGTTCTCTCATTTATGCTATATCATTCCCTCATTTCTCCATCTAACAATAAGCCCATCTAGTTCTTAATCTTCTATTCTGGTTACTACCCTTATCTTGATGTACAAATCTGTCCCTACTGTTCTGATGTTATCCTGAAGTTATCATTGTGATAGCTGTCTAGATTTCAGCTTTGCTTCGCATTTGAAATCTATCTCATTCTTAAGTCTGTGAAATCTGAATTTCCTTCCTGTGAAAAGATCCTATTTGGCTTGCCCACTGCGAGTATCCTGAGTACATTGGTAGCTGTCTAGTTTCAGCTTGCCATTGAATCTATCCATCTAAGTCTGTGAAATCTGAATTTCCTTCCTGTGAAAAGATCCTATTTGGCTATTATTTTGATCAATCAAATACAGTTCTACATTACCCATTCTATGAGGGGTTGAGAGCATCTGTCAGAAATCCTTTTCTGGTGACAATCAAGTGGAAGAAAAAGAGAGGACATCTTACCTTCTGAATCCATTCTGCTCGCCGATGACTCCTCAATACCTTATCAAGTCAAGAGATAGAGGACCTTTACTAATTCAAAAACTAAGACCTTTTAGCAACATCTGGTTGAGTTTCGGGCTTTAGTTGGGTTCCAAGAGGGTCACCTGTTGACACCCATAGATTACAAAATAATCCAAATGCATCTCTTCACTTCATTCACTCTTCTTTACTTCTTGACACAACAGTGTTCTGTAATCATATTACCTCTGGTTGAAGTCATTAGATATTTCTGTAGTATAGGGAAAAAGAAGTCTACCTGGTTGCAAGAAAACTGTTCCAAAGGCATCAGCATGCAAAATTACCACCCCTGAAATAAAAAATCTTATACATGTTGCTATCCCTGAGGGCCTCTCATTGGCCCCTACACCAGGGCAGTGGCCTTCTGACCAAGCCATCTCTTTCACATTATTTTTATTAGTCGGAATCTTGAATAATCCCTGCTTTGGATATTACTATTTATACCAATTAGGCATATTTTGGCTATTCCACTGCTCTGGAAGTCGGAACCATGATGGTGCCTTGACGATACTGGTTACCTTGTGTTGCCCCTTGGTTATACGTATCTCTTGACTAAGTGGGTTAGTACTCAGCATTCCAACATAATATTTAGTATCAACGCAGATGCAGTATGTGATGATTTATTGGAATTTGGAGATGCGAAGTCAGTTGTTGGACCTATTGAGTTTAAAGGCATCAAATGACTTGGTCAGATGTAGAAAATCTGTGCAGTCAAATTTGTGAGGAGTGTGGCATTACCATAATCGACTCCAGATGTTGACTTTCTTTTCTGTTGGATGATGTCTTTTAGGTTTATCACGAGAGATGAATTGAGAACAGCAATGAAGGACTATGCAATGGGTGATGAAGCCAGCATCAAGGATATAATACAGGAAGTGGACAAAATAATACAAGAAGTGGACACAGATAATGTAAGTTTTCTCCATCTTGAAATTCTATTGTCTGCAATTGCATCATTAATGATTATTGAGTCTATTGTCCCCTCAGGATGGAAGGATCAACTTTGAGGAGTTCAAAGCAATGATGAGAAGCAACATCCGGTGAAGCGTTTCTAGTTTCAGTATAGCGGCTTTTCATGTGTGTACTGATTTTTGTTTTATGATATTCTTGATGAGCAGGTAGATTGGATCTATGAGAACAGTTAGAACATTAGATGTCTAATGTATGTGTTTTGCCGATATTCAATGGATCCTTGTTTTAGACCATCTTTGGCTCTGTTCTGATCTTCAATACAATGGCCCCCTTGGGATGTTGTTTGTAGTTGCAGGTGTGGTTGTTCAAAAATATGTAGTTTTGGGAAGACTTATTTGATATGGTTATCAGCTGTTTTTTACAATCTCGCCGGCATGCATGAAATGACCTCTCTGCCCCGTATTATAGGAAATTTCTTCCCACTCTCATCGGTACTCTCTTTTATACTTCTTGCTCAGAGAATCCTCTTCCACAAATAAATGCGTCAAATGCCATCACATTTGGTTTTCTATATTTGTATTAGGAGCATGTTTTTGTCTTTATTTTATGAATCTTTATCATTTCTTATTGTTATTTGTATGAATGATTGTCCACCATTGTTTTGGTTTAGTATGAATGTAAGAAATAGGTATGACCACATCAAATATTTATTTATTTTTAATTAAGATTCGTCTAGGCCAGCTTACATGCATCTCGACATCTTCAGGGTAGCTCTATATATAGGAAGGGGGGGTTGATGGAAGTCCTAGCCTCAAGAGATTTAGATTTGAAAATCACATATTTATTATTACTATGCTGTAATGTTTACAGGTAATTTAGTGGAGAAATATATATATATATATATATATATATATATATAAAGCAGAAATTGCATGTTAAATGCTATGATTTCCATTTGGAATAAGATTGTCTCGAGTCACGTGGTTTCGACTTCTTTATCTACTAGTTAGAACATGCACGTGCAAATGCACATTGCTCTAGTGCATTTGCACTCTCCACTCTTTTATTTCAAGAACAAAAAAGAGACAATGTTACACCAAGGGGATCAACCAAATGAATTATTGAAAAGAGTAACAAAACAAAAAGAAATTGCAGGCACAGAGATGGAACGTACGCAGAATTCTTATTTTCTCATATGTGACTGTGAGTTTGATCACCGGTAGACACAAAGAGCCAATGGTGTGATCTCTGCTTTTTTTAATTTGTAAAACCGGATTGTAGCTGATTTTTTGCAATAAGGGATGATTCAGATCGGCGTTGTTCTATCTCCCCCTCCTTTCTAGTTTGTTTTATGGGAAATTTTTTCTCGTTTGTGATTTCTATTGAATCCATCGAAGTAAATCATTCCAACATTTCTTTGAAAAAGGATAGGAAAATATTTGCCATGAAACACAAGTACATAGTATGATTTTCTTTTCCATGATCTTTACGCAAAAAAAATATATATTTTTCTTGTCCATGACAAGTAGGCCAATAAAATATCATAAATTCCTAACCCATAACTTATCATTTCAAGTCCACAAATCCGAAGTGTAAGTAGAAGACAACTTTGAACCATTCGAGTTGAGACTGAAAGTTCGGGAATTGAACTTATTGACTTGGATGAACTAACAGAAGACTCGGCCACCTTAATTAATTTCAAGAGGAGAGAGAGAGTTAGTCCAAAAAACATTACAAAAAAAATAATTTTGACATGCATGAAAACCAATACTAGATGACTCCAATGACAGATAAAGTATACCATTGATTCAGAAATGTTTTAAGGTTTTTACCCTTGGAAGCTAGTCAAAAACAACTTTAAAATGTGAAAGATATAAAACCAGTTGATTGGGGTAGGTGATCGGTTTGACTGACCCCTAACCCTCCTCAGAAAATGGCATTTTTTGGGAATTGAGTCAAGAAGCCCTATTTTATTGATTACTTATCTCCTAAACAAATCATTTATGCTAGTGGGAGGCTAAGAGTGGGAAAGGAGGAGAGCTTGGAATTTCAGAAGATTCTTGCACGTGAGACAGTGCCGAAGTGGAGTATGCGAGGATAATCATGTGTCAATGTAAGAAGACCTAAAAACCCTTCATTCCAACCACTTTTATAATATTATGATGGATGTTAGCAATAGTGATGGTAGTTGTAGAAGTTGGGTTGAGTTAAATACTCAATTCTTTTTCTCCATTGTGTTGGTTTCATTTCAACCATTCAAGACCAAACAACCTTCTCTGAAATACCAGCGGACAACTCTCTGAGAACCAATTTGAGGCTTTTTGATTTGGGACTAATTGGGATGATTGGAAGGTAGCTTGCGCTGAGCCTCGAAAGCAGAAGCGAACAGCGGAGTTAAGGATGTGATGGCGCCTGTGTTGCTCTTCATTTAAGGCCTGAAGAGTCATCAGCAAGGGTTAGGGACAGGGTAGGGGGGATGGTCCAAGGGCCAGTTCTCTCAGACCACTGGAAAGGCGCCACAATAACAGTAACACGTTTCATGTTTCTTCTCCAAGAAGTTCAAAAGAAAAACAATGTGACAAAAGCACTAATAAATTGTTAACAAATCTCTTCAGGAAATGGTAGCAACGACCAGCTTACAGTGTGTTAATCTGTCTCAGCTTATCAGCCACATGACAGTGCCTCACTTCAATCCAAAACATCCCAACTGTGTCAATATGCATTTGAAGTTGTAAGAAAAAGTAAAATTCCATTTCAAGCAAGGGAACTGCAGAAGAGAAGAGAGGACATCTCAAATGAATGATGATTAGAACCTTTACAGGTCTGTACTACATTGATGTATATCTCCCTTTGTGATGACCTCAATATGATATGAACAATGTTCCAGACCAACTCCCACAGCAGGTAAATTCTGTCGTAACCAATTGCGAGCAAATCCATCATCATCCCACTGATTGCTCTGTGATCTAGTTCCACTCAACTGTTGCAATTCCATTTTTTTCAGCTAATTGAGACAATTCTCTAGGCCTTGTCATGGATGTTTGGTTCCAGATTAGTTGCAGAAGGCTGGAACCATCTTCACAAAAAGAAAAGTTGCATTGATCCTCCAATACCCTGATTCACTGAAAAAAAAAAATTAGTCTGCTGAACAGTTCCAAAGTAGCAAGCCGAGTGAGTGAAAACGCTGTACACGGAAGTGAATACTCCGTCCACGGAGACAACCCCCTCCGGCGGAAACGTTCTGTCACTATCGACTGAACTCGATTTTATATTCTCTAATTTATCACCTCTGTCTAGTATTTAGTCAGAATGCCGTCACCTATCATCACTAAGAAACTTCAAGAAACCTTAGAAACAGAAGACGGGGCCAAATGAAAAAGAAACAGATCTAAAAATAGAAAGAACTTCCAAAATGAACAGAATCACTGCGCAGTTTGGTAACAAGCTCATGAAGGAAAAAGCCGAGACATAATTGTCAGGAAGAGGTCTGAGCAAATTAATAATCCACACAAAATGATCGTGATTCTTGACAACAGAACAAAATATACTTTCTTGAAAAATGAAAGAAGAACCTGACAATATCTTTCACCCTAAGTTTTAGCACCAGGAAAAAAAATTAGGTATTCAACAGTGAAGAAAGGAAAAACAGTGCACCATCTTCCAGATGGTATCTTAAGTTGCTGATGCATGATAGTAAAATTTAAACACAATCTAATCAGAGAACAAGGACTCCTATCTGAAGAGCAACAGCAAAAACAATTCAGCTGCGAAGTAATAAAACAGTGATAAGTGACAATAAGGGCAAGACAGCAGTTAGGAGCAGCAGCAATCATACAACCAGATAGAGGAAATACCACAAAACCATGGCCTAAGCAGGGCTCTTTTAAAATGTCATTCAGAATGCCCCAAGGACGTTCTTGCGTGTATCAAGAGTCAGAATCATAGACAAGCGGTAAAAGTTAAACTCAAGATAGGAAGACAGACTCTAAATTCATGTGGACTAGTTGCCCAAACCCAATTAGGCTAGCTATAAAAAGAGGCACAGGTAGACTTGCTCCAACCACAATTAAGGACAAGACTCAGTCTGTCTTTGACTTGCGATGAAGAAACAACAGACTTAATAAACCGAGATTGTTTGGCTGATAACCCATAAATTGAGCTTTGAACCTCAGGCCATGATAAACCAAATCAACAGTGACAAGCCTATAAAGTTTGATCATGGCAACTGCCAGTTTTAGCCTTCTTTTTCTCAGCTTGTATGGTGAACCTCATCATGAGGATCATCCAGACAAGCAAATTTTTCTTCCAAACAATTTCATAATGGGTCCACTATCTGTATGGCTATAGAGACACCGACTGATTGCATATGGACTAGGTAACTACCATGTAATGGTACAACAGAAACTGTTGAAATGTTTGTCAAAAAAGTAAACAAAAATCACCACCTGATGACCTTTTAGAAGTAAATTTTCCTGGAATATTGCCCGAGTAAATTTTTACACTGAAACAAATGGAGCATAAGGGGTTTCTTAATTACCAAGCCTTCGGTGATTTAGAAACCCATTATCAACAAACAACTGTAGTAGACCATCCAAATTATGACCACAATCATCATACAGCATTCATGCCTCTCTAAGCAAAGGTACTTACAGTGCAGGAGGCATACAATTGTACCCTACAGCTTAACATAAACTTGATATGAGAAAGGCAGAATTGCTGGGCCCAGGGACATCCAAACCGGAAAAAAGAAACCATAGTCACACAATTCTAAAACAGAAACCAAATGACAACCTTTTACAAATATGCCAGCCAGTGTTACATCGAACTTGTTTTGCATCTTACATCAGCGACAAGATGACGGATATGTGGACCATACCATTTCACCCTCTCTACATGTTGTACCAAAACCTCCCAACAATAACCTGAATAAGAATGTTTCAGCAACATATCTCATTAATTGCATCCACAGTGTATTATGTAAAAGACTGTTAAGTTCAGATATGCCCCCAACAAAAAAAAGAAGAAGAAGAAGAAGCGCATACCTTCAGACTTAACAATGTCATTGATTGACTTGACAATATGTTCTGGCCATAACTGCTCCTCTGAGTCCTTCACATTCCCATGGATATGCAATATCCCACCCTCGATCCTGTCAATTCAGATTTCCCAAAAAAATTAATCACAATTTTGCCAAGATCTTCATGCGTTCCACATTTAAGTCAAACAGAATAGTGTCATAAAACAAAATATCAAATAGAAGCAAAAGGTATTGGACTTATTGGGATTTTATTCTACAATAGAAGCAACAGTTCTGCTGGTCCTTCACATATAAAGCTGCTTGGATCTCATCCACTAGAAAGCTCCCCAAGTTCCTTGGCGCAAGCTGGTGTAGTTTAAGCACCATATTCCTCATAAGAGCTAACACAATTTGGGGTTTGCACTCCCACTACCTCCCAACCCCATCCTTCCTTCATCAGTAACAAATCAATGTCTCCCCCCGTTGCTGTGTATGTTGAGATGCTATTGAAGTCACTGAGCACCTCTTCTAAGATTGCCTCTTCTCTGCTTCAGTCTGAAGAGGTCTTCTTGCTAACTGCTGGCCCAGAACTCCAGAAGAAGAAAACTTCTACCCTTTCCAGTTAATGGCAGTGGGTGGACAAGGCTTTTGCACTACCTACCTCTGATGACCTGGTCACCAAGATGATCTTTAGTGCAGCTATCAATCATATTTAAACAGAATAAAATTTCAGGAAATGGACCAACTTTAGGCCCATCCAACAGTTTTGGGACTTCATTTCCTTAAAGCTTTCATCATCTCGTAGCCACTGCCCTGAGACCCTAAGGAACAGACTCATTCTTTCTCCTGGGGCCTCAGCCTACCCACAAAGGACAGCTCATGAAACTATTATCTCAACCCCTTCTTGAGCTTTGCAAACAAACAGGGAGATGATGGAGATGAACAGTAATTAGACTAGGCTTTTCCCTTTACTACAGCTCTCCCCTTTTGGATGTAGCATCCGAAACACGCAGGCCTTGTATTATTAATTTACGGGTCCAAATCACTAGTACCACTTTCACATGTTTCTTTTTTCTTTTTTCCCTAATTCATTAATTAGGTGTAAAAAAATATAAAATGGCATCACAAGAAAAGATAATTAAAAGACGATTTTGCACTTGAGTAAATGCTATGAACTTTGCAGTAGTTTTTTGTCCAAGGGATTAGCCTATAAATAAGATGGGCTTCTTTCAAGGACAAAAATTTAAGAACTATCAACATAGCTTTTTTCTCCTATGAGACTACTAACAAGTCTGCCTAGGTGAGACTCCTATGATAAGGCAACTAGTGAGACTCTAGGCTGCCATCTATCCTCTTCATTTCCACATATCTATCATCCTCTTATCTATCACAGTCAAGTTTCTCAAGAAATTAGCAACAATGCCTATTTCCCTTGTCTACTTCAAGAACCTTCTTTCCCTCTTTACTGGCTACCCCGTTAGCTTTGACCCTTCCTCATCCTTCATTAAACCAGATCCAATCTTGGCTGGCAACCTTCTAGGCCTGCACCCAAAGCTTTCCATACTCAAAGAACAATAGCAACCCACTAACTTCTAGTTGGAGCTACTACAAATATAATGGTTTCAGAGATTCTGAATACATTCTTATCCAGGAAAATTCCTACTGAAATCCACAATGTCAAGTGCCAGTTCAAATGCTGTAATCAATATTCAGTTCTATATTTGCGCAAAAGAGTGTTGTTTACTTCTAGAAATAGCAGAGAGTCACATAATTCAAGGGTCTCTATTTAACAAACTATTCTCAAGAAGCTAAACACATTACCCTCCACTCCTCCCAGGAAAAAAAAATACAACAGAAACAGCACCTTAATGCTCTGACAGCAGTAAGCCAGCTGCCCTCACTTGTTGGCAATAGACCGAGGCAGACCCGATCAGCTACCCCCTGCACAGCCAATAAAAACCATAAATAGCAGCAACAGTGAGTAACATGACTACATTATTATTGTGATACTATCAAGAAAGACCACTCATAACACTACAAACCGATTGAAACCTACTGTGCTGCAGAAAGAATCACATGAACAAAATTAATACAAGACTCAAATTCTCCACACCCCCCCCCCCCAAAAAAAAAAAATAATAATAAATAAATATATAAAAGAACAGAAAAAGCACTCAACCCAAAGAAAGGGGGTGGCTATAGAAAGTATATCACATGAACAAAACTAATACAAGAGGTAAAGTCAATTTCATATCTACAGAATTCCTTAGTTAGAATTGGGTAGCGAAAGGAGAGATATAGATTTGTGGGAATGTTGGACAGAGTTCCTTTCCCCATAAAAATAATAGGGGAAAATTACTCTCATAGCCAATTTCTGATTAAGCTTATCAAGAATGATCCAGCATTTCGAGACATCAACTTAATTTGGTGTAATTGGCTAACACTTTAGCTTATCAATGGTTACAGTAGGCTCCCTTCTTTCTTTAAATGCAAGTTAGGAGTACTAATTAAAAAGTCAGTACAGATACAACACATACCTTAGGTGCCATAACTCGGTTATCTCCTTCAAGTATAATACAACGATCAGCTACAGAATTGACTTCAACATTACGTCGGAGAGCTTCTATAGCATGAGGATTCCACTCACAAGCATAAACCAGTTTTGCTTTTGCTCTGTTTGATGGCACATTACAATTACAAACAAATGCATCAGTATAGGCCAACATGTGGTCTAAGGACTCTCAGCAGGTTGTACTAAGGAGATTGACAGATAAGTTACAAACATTGGTGAAAATATTATGGGGAATTGGGGACTCATCATTTCAGGGTTCAGTTGTTGAGGCAAGAATCCAGACACAATTGAAAATCCCTTCTGGTCAAGTTGATGCAAAGGATGTAGATACCATTGTGCTAGGTAATTTAAAAAAAAAAATAGAAAATCCTGCCTGGTCTATAGAAGTTTTTGGGTCATGGTTCTCAGCATGTCACCTAGAAAGACCAATATCTACCACGTGGGAAATGAAGCTTGGCCCAAATTTCCTGGCACGTGGGACATAGGATCCCCACTTCGCATGTTAAGTCCCAGGCAAAATGGTGTTGGAACTGTCATGAATAAAACTAAGTATATTGAGAACAACAATTTCACCAAAACGGTTGAAAACAAATGGATAGGCTGAAAATAGAAGGGCACAGGAAGGCCACATGTCTGAATTTCACCCTAACACTTTGTAAGTGATCAATCTAAACTGTACTAGAATTGCCAGGTCATATTTCTGTTGGGTTTTGTGGGCTTAACTAACACTAGTCCATTTATCTGGGCCCATATTCATTCAGGGGTATTATTGATCTTTACTACTGTGGGAGTGGTTAAAGGTTAGGGTTTTATTTTATAAATAGCTTCTTGGGTCCCCGTAGCCGTCACACGATATATTTTGGGTTTGAGGTTGTTTCCACAAAACACTCAAACGAAGGATTCCAAAAGGTGAAAGGCTACGGAAGATTCAATGAGAGCAAAGGGAGGATCTACAACAAGAACACACTACACGTAACGCTTCCGTGATTATATTCATAATTATACTTTCATTACTATAGGAACAATATAGATCCTGGTTGATCCAACATTGACATCAGAGCCATTTTTTTTTCTATAATAATTTAAGGTTATGAATTATTGATTTCTATTATATAATTAGCTGGGTGTTATGTTGATTTGTTTTAGCACCACAGATCCAATGGGAAGATCCATGTTTTAATTGAAACCCTAGATTAGCATGTGTTAATTGAATCACGCTTCCGTGTAGAGAGATAATGACAAAGAAATCGATTTCTTTATCTTTGTCTTGATGTTCTTCTCACAATGGATTTTCCTGATTCTACAATTTTGTGGAACGCCTTCGTCTTTTAACAAGGAGAGACAGTTGGCATCTCCCCTGACAGGGACGGGAACAGCTTCGGGTTTTCCTGTTCATCCGGTTAAGGCTTCCCACTTCAATGGATCTTTACCCAATTTCAAGTTGTCATATTCAATTAAGGCTTCTTCTTCAGTTAATTTTTTTTTTTTTTTGTTGAATTCCTACAATGGTACGGTGGTACTGCAACCCATGAGATGAAGCACGACTGTTTTTTGTTCTCTTGCTTCTGACATATATGGAAATTGGGTTGTTACCTAAAAAGCTGGTTGTACATTTGAACTTTAGAATTTTAAATTTCAAAATAATCCTTTCTTTGGAAACTGGGTTTATTGTTACCCTAAAAAGCTCGCTGTAAATTTAACTTTTGAATTTTAAATTTCAAAAGAATCCATTCTTTGGAAATTCGGCTTAGTTTGTTTTTATCCATATAAAACCTCTTTAGGTTTTTGGAGCTATCATGTGTTCTTGAAGTCGTAATCCTAAGTTTTCGTTTTTCTTGCGGACTTCAATATTGTATTATTTGTTTTTGTATATTTTTGTGATCGGATCGCAATTATTGTACATCAACGATCTCTAGCTGGTTTCATGTTTTGGTTTCTCCATTAAAGTTTTTTTTTTTAATTTCAGTGTTGATTGTAAAAAATAAAAAATAAAAAAAAAAAATAGGAGAGAAGTCTAGGTGCTTTCATTATCCCTTTTCTTTTGTATACAGTTTATATTATATGTGCATTTTCTTTGCATTATTGAAATAATCTCTTTTTAAATTACTGCAAAATGGATTATATAATGTCATGATAGAATTATATGGAATCCACCAAAGTGGTAAAATATAATTTTTATCTTGATATTTTGTGATCCAAAGTATATATAATTACTGCAGTAAATTGATGGTGTTCACCCAAAGGTGTCATCATCAAAATATGATAATGCACATGTTTTAAAGGAATATGATGACTTAGAAGTACTATTAACCCAAAGGTGATAGCACCTTCAAAGTTGAATATTTCACGGTAATTGCAAATTGTAAGGGGACTAGTGCATTCTCAACCCAAAGGTTGAAATGTAGTAACAATCGATAACTCTTACTAGTATGATGGTAATTTTTTCTTTCTTTGGCAGTGTATATTTTGTCATTATTATTAAATGCATGCCTAAGATTGATTTTTGATAATTATATGTCATTTACAGTACCATCAAGATGTCTTCCAATTTCTCCGATATTCCAAAACTCACGGAGATAATTTCAAAAGGTGGGAGAAGATTTAGACATCTACTTGTGTTTAAGAGAATGGGATATATGCCTCACAGAACCTAAGCCAGTTGAAACTGAAAATCCCGCTCTTGCACAGAAAAACGAACTGATCCTTTGGAATAAGACAAACAAAAAGGCCCTAGCAGTAATGAAGTCAGCTATCCCAAAAAGCACTAGGAACAATGTAGGGCAAAAGGAAACTGCAAAAGAATACCTAGATGCCATCAGGGCCAAGTTTGACTCCTCTAAGAAAGCTTAGTCGGGAGATTTGATTTCTACTCTTACCACTACCAAGTTCACTGGGGAAGGTAATGATAGAGACCATATACTAAGTTTGATATCTTTGGGAAATCAGATCAAAGGCCTAGGTATAAATTTCAATGATGATTTTCTGGTAAACATCATCTTGGATTCACTCCCTCAACCTTACAGTCATCTGAAGTCCACCTATAATGTCCTGTCTGGTCACAAATGGAGCTTGGATCAAGTAGTTACTACAGTAACTCAAGAGCAGAATAACCTTAACAGAAACAAGGTAGAGACTGCCAATCTTGTTTACAAGAAGGGTTTCTCCTCGAAGTCCCATAAGAAGTTCATCAACCCACAGAAAAAGGATTTCAAGAAAGGAAAGGATTTCAACAAAGGGAACGATTTCAACAAAGAGAAGGATTTCAAAGGAGAAAAATTCCAAAAAAAGGATACTGAGTTTCTCTGTTACTAGTGTAAAAAACCAGGCCATTTCAAGAAAGATTGTTACAAAAGGAAGGTTTTTCTAGAGAAAGGGAAATCCGATATGAATTTTTCACTAGTCTGTTTTGAATCTTGTTTAATAGATGTCCCTATAAACTCATGGTGGTTAGATTCCGGTTCTTCAATTCACGTCACTCATTCCTTGCAGGGGTTGCTAAGAAGACGGAGACCCAGCAAGGATGAAGTGAATGTGTTCGTGGGAAATGGAGAACGGGTAGCAGTAGAAGCCATTGTAGATATTAGGCTAGTTTTGAATTCTGAAACTTCTATCATATTGAAAAATGTAGTTTGCATTCCCACCATGAGAATGAATCTTATTTTTGTAGCCAAATTGGCCCAAGACGATTTTTCCATTAATTTTAATGGCAATGGATTTTCTATTTTAAAAGATTCAGTAGTCTATGGTTATGGCTGTATAATTGATAATATGTATAGACTTGATTGCGAAGAGTCTTGGGTAATGAATGTTGGGATAAAAAGAAGGCTTGACAATGGGAATTCAGCAACTCTTTGGCATAGAAGGTTATGCCACATTGCAAAGAAAAGGATTCACAGACTAGTGAAACAAGGGATACTAGACATTCCTAACACTGATGAATTGGGAGCCTGTATTGATTGCACCAAGGCAAAATGACCATTAGTAGAAAGAAAGAAGCCACTCGTAGCACATCAGTGTTGGATCTGATCCATACTGGCATTTGTGGTCCATTTCCTGTACCCACTCTTAGTGGCAAGCGATACTTCTTAACTTTTATAGATGATTGGTCAAGATATGGATTCATTTACCTTCTTTCTGAAAAGTCTAGTGCTTTGGACTACTTCAAAATTTTCAAGGCTGAAGTAGAACTCTTTCACTTGAAGCAAATAAAAGCTGTCAGATCTGACAGGGGTGGAGAATATTATGGAAGAAGTGGAGACACTGAACAACATCTAGGACCCTTTGCCCTTTTCCTTCAAGAACATGGAATAGTTCGTCAATATTCTATGCTAGGTTTTCCTCAACAAAATGGTGTTGCAGAAAGGAGAAATAAAACTCTAAAGGACATGGTCAGATCTATGATGAACAATTATGCTTTACCAGAATCATTATGGGGTGAGGCACTCAAAACCGCTGCTTATGTTTTGAATAGAGTACCAAGTAAAAAAGTATGCAAGACTCCATATGAACTCTGGGCTGGAAGAAAACCAAGCCTTCGACACTTGCGAATTTGGGGCTGTCAAGCTGAAGCCAAAATTTATAATGTTCATCAGAAGGTCTGAGATCCAAAGACAGTGAGCTGCCATTTTGTAGAGTACCTAGAAAGATCAAAAGGTTACAGATTCTACGCCCTTGTTTCTGGAAAGAATATTATTGAAACCATCAATGCTGAATTTTTCGAGTCTTGTGGAGATTCTTCTAATCCTCAGAACCTCGTGTTTGATGAACAAGTCATTGCCCATGCTTCAACCCCAACTGCCTTCAGACCACTACCTCTTGAAGACAGACCTAGTGAATCCCCTTCAACCATGGAAGATAATCCTCTTGATGCAGAAGTTCTTGCTGAAGAAGTGGAAGCAAATGCAGAAGTTCCTACAGCTCAACCACTTCTCGCAGCTCAACCACTTAGAAGGTCCTTCAGGACTCGCAAAACTCCATTGAGTTCAGATTATATGGCCTATCTGAATGAATGCGAATATGATATAGGTGGAGAAGAGGATCCAATCAATTTTCAACAGGCAATTAATCACTACAAAGCAGACAAATGGTTGGAAGCAATGAAAGAGGAATTGAAGTCCATTAGTCATAATGGTGTATGGGATCTTGTAGAACTACCTCAAAATTGTAAAGCTATTGCATGCAAGTGGGTGTTTAAGACCAAGACAGACTCACAGGGCAGGGTGGAGCGTTACAAGGCGAGGTTAGTTGCTAAAGGTTTTACACAGCGAGAAGGAGTTGACTACAATGAAACTTTTTCACCAGTCTCTTCAAAAGATTCATTTAGAGTCATTATGGCTATTATCACCCATTACAATTTGGAGTTGCACCAAATAGATGTGAAAACAGCTTTTTTGAATGGTGACCTTACAGAACAAGTTTTTATGAAGCAACCAGTAGGTTTTGAGGAGAAGGGTAAAGAACATCTAGTCTGCAAGTTGAGAAAGTCTCTCTATGGCTTAAAACAAGCTTCTAGACAGTGGTATCTGAAGTTGGATCAAGTAATTACATCTTTTGGTTTCATAGAGAACCCCATGATCAATGTATCTACCTAAAAATCAATAGGGGCAATTTCATTATTTTGGTACTATATGTGGATGATATCCTTTTGGCAAGTAATAGCACAAACTTACTTTATGAAACCAAGAAATTTCTCTCAGAGAATTTTGAAATGAAAGACATGGGTGAAGCAAAATATGTCCTTGGTATTG
This sequence comes from Hakea prostrata, assembly GCF_041222555.1. Taxonomy (NCBI): domain Eukaryota; kingdom Viridiplantae; phylum Streptophyta; class Magnoliopsida; order Proteales; family Proteaceae; genus Hakea; species Hakea prostrata. The sequence continues at coordinate 31,926,538 of NC_142609.1, forward strand.
AGATCAGTAGAGACAGGAGTCGAGGACTTCTTGGATTGTCTCAACGGGCTTATATTGAAAGGGCTCTTAAGAGGTTTAGTATGTCGAAGTGCTCAGGAGGTGATGCACCCATTAGCAAAGGGGACAAACTGAATAAGGATCAATGTCTAAAGAATGACTTGGAGCAAACACAGATGAATGATAAACCATATGCTTCTGCTGTAGGGAGCTTGATGTATGCACAAGTATGTACTCGTCCAGATATTGCTTTTGCAGTCAGCGTACTTGGAAGGTTTCAATCGAATGCTGGTATGGCTCACTGGACTGCAGCAAAAAAGGTTATGCGGTATTTGTGGAGAACAAAAGACTTCAAGCTTATTTACAGTGCTAGTGAAAATCTAGAGATAACAGGATTTTCTGACTCAGATTTTGGTGGTTGCACTGATGATCTAAAGTCCACTTTAGGATATATTTTTATGATGGGAGGTGGAGCTGTTTCATGGAGGAGTGCAAAACAAACTATATTAGCATCTTCCACCATGCAAGCAGAGTTTGTGGCACTTTATGAGGCAACCAAACAGGCTATGTGGCTTAGAAATTTGATTACTAAACTCAAGGTATTTGATTCGATTTCAAGGCCTTTAAAAATGTGGTGTGACAACAAAGACATTAAATATCTACTTGTGAGAGAAAAAGTAATTGCTGAGGAAATTGATATTCAACATATCACTACTGATAAGATAATGGCAGATCCACTTACTAAGGCTCTTTCAGTGGGAGTTTTTAAGAATCATGTTTCCAGTATGGGTGTCTTAGAATCTTTTGATACTTTCATTTAGTGGGAGTTGTTGTTTATTTTTATTCAACATTCTTTGACTTCATTATGAAATTTATTCATTAATAAGATGGTTCTTTCGTTTTCATCTTGTGTTAATGATTAAGGCCAATAATGTAGATTTATATTTGCTACATTCGATGTTCTAATGACAATGGCGGTATTTAGCCAAGGTTCAGATTTATGGTGGTATTTAGCCTAAATCCTAGTCATGTTTTGATTTATGGTGGTATTTAGCCTAAATCATGGTTAGCAATTTTGCCATAGGTGGTTATGCCAATAGGTGTTATGCCAATAGGCGGTTATGCCAATGGGCGGTTTTGCTAAAGTCAAATATTAATGTTAGATCAATCAATGGCGGTTTGCCAAACTATAATATCTGAGTATTCTACCTATGAGGTAATTCAAGGTAGACTAATCATTGATCAGGAAAGGACCCACAAGAGGGAATGTTTTTGTGATCACATAAGGTTTTGCATTATTTACCTCTTGTATGCACCCCAAGGATTAGTATCAGCGAGTTGTTAACGACTATAATGGCAGATAGTTGTGTTCCGTATATTGAGGAGCATCTCCTACTGTCGTTCACATTAATTGTTTGTTGATTGAATCAGGTTTTCTGAGTGATGAAGGATTATGGGCATTATGGCCAAATACTTAGGTAAAGGTACTTGTGTTAGTGTAGCCCAAGTGGGAGATTGTTGGGTTTTGTGGGCTTAACTAACACTAGTCCATTTATCTGGGCCCATATTCATTCAGGGGTATTACTGACCTTTACTATTGTGGGAGTGGTTAAAGGTTAGGGTTTTATTTTATAAATAGCTTCTTGGGTCCCCGTAGCCGTCACAAGATATATTTTGGGTTTGAGGTTGTTTCCACAAAAACACTCAAACGAAGGATTCCAAAAGGTGAAAGGCTACGGAAGATTCAAGGAGAGCAAAGGGAGGATCTACAACAAGAACACACTACAGGTAACGCTTCCGTGATTATATTCATATTATACTTTCATTATTATGGGAACAACACAGATCCTGGTTGATCCAACAATTTCAATGTGGCAAAGTAGGTGGGCTATGGAGGAAAGCTGCCTTATATCACCCTGACAGAGGACCTTTAAACCTAAAGAAACTGCCATATTTTCCATGAGAGCTCTTGGTTGCTACATGGCCCTACGAAGAGCTTCCTAGACAATCTCAATATTTACCAGGTGCCAGTTCCCAAATTTTGTAGATAGGTTGACCCCAACATTACCTACTAAAGAAATTTAAGCCTGAACAGATTTTGTCAAGTGGAAATATATAACTTTGAAAATTCAAGAATTGGAAGAGTACACAATAATGGCTAAGAGTTCCAGTAGGTTTTCATGGTTATGGGGATGTAAGCATCAGAGGCACATGCTTAATGTAGATGCTAAAATGTCACACGTGGCAGATCCAAACCACATCCTCACTGTCCAACAGTCAGAATGGACAAATCATCCATCCACATGTAACAACAAGAGAGGGCCAAGCAGGAAAGACTTCTGTTTGGCCCATAAAAGCCTTACTATCTTAACCCCTTGATGTATCGGAACAATAATTTAATGAACAGACCAGCAGATCATTCAGAAGGCTGTAAATATGGCAGGACTAACCTCCTGCATATGTGATGGCATGGTTCAGGAACTACAATACATACCCAACGAGAAAAGGCAATACAAAATATCCAATCCCAGCAAATAAATCAACTACTACTTCATCTTTGCAATCCAGGCAGGCCATGCGAAGCTTCTCAGAAAGATTTCCCCAAGAGAACATGCATTTCGTTGCATCAAAAGAATAGAGAATTCCATTTTCGCGATGGTCGACCCAACCATTATCTCCAAAAAGCATTTCCAAAGTACTATCCCTTGTTCCATTTGGTGCTATGCAACCCTAGCAAGAGACAAGAAGTTCATATAACAAATACTATAAATACCTGTTCTCAATTTCAAACGAGCATTTTCTATGGTACATTTTAAAGATACTTTTTTAGATACAATTATTGGTACTTGACTTTCAGTACTCAGTCTTCAACACATCATTACTACATGCATTTTTTTACCAAAAAGATTACTACACGCATATAAACTCTGATTAAAATGTCATGGTTCCAGCTAAAATTGACAACATTTTATCAGCATGAGCCACTCAATAAGGGAATAGATCAAGTTCCTTCTTCTGATATACTTTTTACAAACTTTTACTAAGCTGTAATTAAAGACTATGGAAAAGAAAAATACACAAGCAACAATTAGGTAAGGACATTCAGTAAGATATGCTGAATATCCAACATCAAATCTTCCGTTTGCATATGTAATCATCAAGGAGAACCCGTGGAATATCATATAGATTCAAGAAAGCAATACAATAAATGGTTAAGGACCCAAATCTGGATCAACCAGAAAGAGAACCATAGCTTGGTTCTTCAGCCAACTGCCCCCTCACCACTGGAGCTCTGACCGAATTGAAATCACCAACACTTGGTATTCACTAAAAAGGTTGATAGTTGGGAATTCCTGTAACTCTTAACATGGCACAATAGCAACGAAAAACGTTGGGCCAAAAAGGCAGGCCTTGTAAAAATTTCAGCAACATACACTAAGCAACCTAACAGGTCAATATTTGAAATGTAATAAGAGAAGAAAAGGTCTTTTAATATTAGATGTATGTATCATTGGGTCGAAAAAAGCTCCTTCCTGATGTGCTAAATTCACAAATTGATTTGATTTGCCACTTTTTCTGGGAGTAATTGCATCAGTCAGAGAAATCCTGTATAAGCATATAACAATAATATATTGTTTCGATATAAGAGTTGAATGTTTCATTATTTGTTATGCTATCATCTTCTTCATTATTTCATTATAGTTACAGAACTTCTTATTCTCATCTTTCTCCCAATCTGACCCCTATTGTGATCTGTAAGAATCATTTTGTGGATCATCAAGTTTGGGATCCCAAGGGATGGGCATTCATTGAGGTGATAGATGCAAATGGTGCATAAATTTTTTACCGGAATCAACAAAACGTAAACATCCTTCTCTAGAATAGCACCACCGCGACCCAGTCTATCAAACAACTGAAACAATTCTTGCAGGGTTCTTATAAATACAATTTCCACAGTGGTCACAATAAGACACCCCTGTGAAGAACAATACCTACAATTACCATATTGACAATGAAAGACCAAAAAGAGTGTTGTTCTTCTTCTTTTCCACCTTTGTTTCTCCCCCCCCCCCTTTTTAATTTTTTGGGAGGCGGGGGAGCCACTTTGGCATCTCTTCTCTATAACAGGAATCTAATTGCATGAATCTGAATAAAGAGAATTGGACAATAAAAAGAGCACCCAACCACAAGATTGTGAGCATTTAAACCCACAAGTCACAGAAGTTATTTAAGGTGGAATGGACATGTGCAGTGGAGGCCTCTGAACACTCCAGTACAGAAAGATAATTTGCTTCAGATTGAAGGAGCCAAAAGAGTAGGTTTAAGGCTTAAAGTTAGGACAGGTGGTGAGACAAGACATGCATAGTTTAAGAGTTAAGACACACAAGAAGTATGGCTTTAAATATTGACAAAACCATTTAGCTAGGTCGAGACTGAGTTGTAACCCTTTCGGCGTCTATTACTATTTGTAATGCATTCATCCAAACCTATATATATTCACACACACACATATACACCCTTCAATAATGACCAAATATCCACCAGAATGGATTTGATGAGCTAAGCTGTGGAAGAGAAGACTATATTGTTATGGAGAATTATATTTTCAGAAAGGAGGTACCCTATGCACAAGGCTCTTGTACTTAGCAGGGTCCAGGAGGTTCAAATGTTTACAGTCTTTGCCTTGTTCTCAATAAAGCTGGTTTTAGGACTTGAACCCACGGCCAGAGTTCAGCTAATGAATACATAACCAACATGGTCACCACTACCTTCCGGAGAATCAAATTTATGTAATACATAAAAGAAAGGGAACGACTGTGCAAATACAGCAAACCAGAAGTGAGAAGCAGGTAACATACTTGGCGAGCAAGTCGTCGGGCACCAAGTGATTTGGCAACAATGGACCAAAGATCTTCTCCAATTGAACACCATGCTGGATCCTTGAATGATGATACTGGAAGCACAAAAATATCTCCAAGACGCTCCCACCTTAAGCAGCAGAAAACAGAAAATAATGCAAGTGAAATCTAAAGCAATAGAAAAACTCCATCACACCCAACACCAACATGACTCAAAGATGCAAGTTTCTAAGTAAAAAAAAATACTACCTAAGATCACGAATTAAAACGAAAAGAAACAGGAGAAACAAAGCATTACAGAGAAAACCACATACCTAGTTGGTAATTGCTCCAATAAATATTGTGGGAGGCCTCGGTCCCTCAGCAAATGGCCAACAGCTTCACTCATTATCTTTAGTGGAGATCTTGGAGACTTTCTGATGCTTACCACCTTGTCTTCGAGTATAGAACCACCAAATGCCAACAAAATATCCAACGCCAACGGGCCAGACAACTCATTTATTAGGACACTCTTTTCTGTAGATGGCACAACACCTATACCAAGGGCATCATGTTTCTTTTCATTAAACAAGGCACACAATTTTTCAGTAACAGGAAAGCAAATAAGCAATTCATCTTCACATGAATAAACCTTTCTTCCAAGATCTAACCATCCAAATTTCTTCAGGATGTCCTTCCCCAGTTTAGCATATTTTCTTCCAAGTTGCAGAACCCAAAGCTTGCCACTCATTTGATGTTCAAAACCCACAGTAATTACATCAGGCTCGTAATTTGAGTATGAATTCTCAGCTACTATCTTTTCAAGATATCTCTCAGGAACTAAGTCGTTGCTATTCTTCACAATTGCCTCTCCAGTCTGCTGCTTGATAGCCTTTTTCTCCAAATCAGAAGGAAAGATGATATTGTCAGGAGTTATTAATGGGAGTAAATTAATTTTCATGGGCTCAGTAAACCTTGTACCGAAGGCATAACACGATGCACCGCCACCAATAACCACAAGATCATCACCAATAACATTGACAGTACTACGAACAAACAAGCACTTCTCAACTGAGTCAAGTATCACATACTTCCAAAGATGGGAGCCCAGATCCAGTAATGCCACCTCTTGGTAATGCTGTCTCACAGGACAGCCACCAATAATGCCAAGATAGTTCTTGTAGACAAACATAGAATGTGAGAACCTTGCATGTGGGGCTCTCCCCACTGTCTTCTCCTTTTCCCACAGACAAGTTTTAGTATCAAAACTGTAAAGGTCATCTAGTGGTTTTTCTCCATCATACCCTCCAAACATGTACAGCCGAGAGCCTTTTGAAGCCAATGAATGGGAATGACGAGCACATGGCCATTCGCCTGAGATGTTTATGTCGCTCCACCTTGAATTCTCTATGTCAAGGACATGCATGGAAGAACAGATCATTTCATTATTAAGCCCACCAAATACATATATCTTGGAGCCTACAGCTGCTGCTGCATGCCTCTGCCTGTACGGTAACTGTTATGTTAAAAGGGGGGAAATCAAATCTGTGACTTGAACAACAAAAATGTACAAAATAAAGTTTAAGGATCAGAAGATAAGAAAAATAGACTCACTCCCTAGGTTAATAGTGCTTATTTTCATTTATCCTCCAACTCAATGGATGATAGTCTAGGAGCAATTTATACAGAAAATATTGTTTAGGTGACTTAATCATTTTGAGCAAGTGTCACTTAAAGTATGGCATGCCAATTAGGAAACAAACAACTCAATTATTAGTATGAAATCCTGCATGGACAAGATTTCATGACAAACTCATCATTTGGTGAAGCATTTCAGTAGGAAAACATCCTGAAAGAAATGAAAAAATATACTGAAAAATCACCTGGGAAAGAAAATATTGCTGTTACATTCAACCAACGCCCATTTGTTATTAACCGTATCAAGAACCCAAACATCATCAAGAATTGTCATAGGATCACCCCTGCCTCCAATGATGAAGACATACTGTCCAACAACTGAAGAGGTATGACCCAAGCGGGGAGAAGGAAGTTTCTCGGCTTCAACGGCATTTAACGTTCCGGAAAGTGGATCAAGTACCAATGTATCATTTCTTCGTGCATGTCTTCCTAACCCTCCAAAACCGCCAAAAACCAAAATCCTGGTGCCGTTGGTGTTGTCTAAGGTACAGGAAGAATGACCCCAAAGAAAAAGCTTCTCAACTGGTTCCCCAACAACAATTACCTGGGTCATGGAAATACTGCACCCAGTATCTCTTGATAACCCTGCAAACAAATGAAGGATTCAAACTCATTGTCTAGGTGAAGGAAACTGTCTCCAGGAACAATTTCACTTGCAAAAGAGGGGGCTAATTAATGAGGTATATTTTATTTGATTTGGTAGTCATCATGAACCATCACCATATTATTAGCAGATGGTAGAGTTTTCCTGGTCCACATTAGTATTTGGGGAAGCGGAATGTGCCATCACACAGACATGGAAATGGAAGAATATATAAAGTGAAATGCATGTTTCTGCACATCTTCTTTTTGATAAAACAGAAAATTGAAAATAAACAAAATTTTACAGAATATAATTGGCATTCAAATAGTTTACTAGTAAAGAATATGCACATCCCTTAGATTAGAGTTATTAAATACTCACCATTACTGACAAGCAAATGTGATGCAGGACCAGCAGCCCACAGCACTGCCCAGCAGCACCAAATCATATTTTTGGCTCCAGGGGTATTCTGGCAATTTTGGGGTTGGCCAGCAAGGCCTAATTATAGCAGTAATTTTCTAGGAGTCCAGATCTACTTATATTTTGTTATTTGAGCCAGTCTATTTTAGGTTAAGTAGCAGTCCCATTTAAATAGAGGTTCTATTTAAAATAGAGTCCTTTTTAGATTTAGTTTTGACGTTAAGTCCCAGTAGGAGTTTTTCAATGAAGGCTATAAATACACGGCCTAATGCTTGTCACACATCAGGTTTTTATGAATAACATTTTGCAGAGTGCAGAGAGGGATACAACAGAGATCAAAGTTCGGACAGGGTTTTCTGGGGTTTCCCAGCACTGGAAGGTCCTGTGCCAGCTTGGTTCATCAGTCTTCCTCCCTTCTTTCTTTTTTCCTAGCCTTCTAAAATTGGTAAGCATTCATCCCCACCCTACACCCCATCTTCTACGTCCATGTACCCTAGTATTCTCCTTCATCTTTCCTGCGGCACTTCTTCTTCTTCCCCAAAACCCTAGAATCCCATGTCTCCTAATTCTCTCCATCATATCCCTTTTTGAGCCACAACCCATCCTCTCCATCTAGCCCTTTCCTGGAAACCATAGAATTTTAAAAATCCAAGTTTCCAAAACCCTAGAACCTCTGAAACTTGAATCTGAAACTATAAACAGCAAGATTTACACTTGTGTTTCAATAAATCCAAGCCTAAATCCCCTAATCAACCCTATCTACCCACCCTATAAACCCTAGATCCCCTACTAAAATAGCCTACAAACCCTAGCTGCAGGGTTTGACAAACCTAATTTGACTGGTGATTCCTCATTCGATCTTGGGTTTTGGCCCTCACACCAGTGAAAATACATCAAAATGGCTCTTGGTAATGTTTTGCCAAAACCATTCTAAACATTTCCCATATACATGAGTTAATTTTAGGTACATGGCATCCAATATGTTGTTTATGAAATAATAAAATACATACAAATGACATAAGCAAGTTCCAACATAGTCCAATTTATATGTGACAGCATCTTAAAGTACAGCTATCTTACTTTGATGTTCTACCAGAAAAAAATCTTATTTTGATGTAATAGAAAATCATCATAGAAGGTTTTTCACCTCTACACCACAGCCAAATTGTGAGACCAAGAACCAAAATCCCGATTCTCATCAAAATGAAGGCACTGTGTTACTAGAAATAACACTTCAGCAAACCCCAGCAGACACCCATATAACTGGGGAAGCTCAATTTCAACAAATCAATGAAGACCTAAAGAGTACAAATCGTTTTCACTAGCCCTGCTTTCATCATAAACATGATTACTCAATAACCATATCATTAATCAAAACTTAACCATTTTTTCAGATGGTTCATCTTTATAAATAGACCCATTGTTCGGCAATTCCATAACATTCACTTCTCAACAGCTAATAACTGAAACAGCACTACATCACTAATCATTAATCAATTCGTACCAATTCTGGTTTCGGCATCTGCACTCCCCGCATTGCAGTCTTCACTAATCAGCTGGGCAGAATCGACTGTTACTTCATCACCCACATCAAAATCTTCATTCTCCAGATTACACTTCTGCCCCTCCTTCGCCGGCTGCGAAGGTACAAAAAGGTCAGTTCTTTGCAGAAGCTGAAGAAAAGCATCGGTTCTCTTCCTATTAGCCTCCATCTTCTCATTTGCGATTCCAACGAGGTACCGAACATACTCAGATGAGACCATGATCCGGCCAGTCTCTCCCAGTGGCACCTCAAGACGTATAGAGCATCTGACAGCGATGATCACACGCTTATGAACATTTGTAATGCCCGATTCCCTAAAGCCGCAAGAAATGGCGGCGGAAACCAGAGCATGAGCGGAAACGACTTCTTTGCATTCGACGGCGAGAATAAAGGGCTCGAACCTGAACACAAGCTCACCTTCTTGAGCTGGGGAAGTCGAGTCGACTCGGAAGAGAAGGTCTACAACCGAGTCAGGATCAGCAGGTTCATGTGATATGAAGACCCAAGACCCACCTCTGGCTTTCTTCTTCTTAGTGGAAGAACTGGTTTTGGATGGTTGAGAGAGGATTGAGATACGACCAGAGCAAGAACTGGTCGTGAAGTAGGAATGGTGTTGGTTGATGGCGTTGATTAGAGGTATTATGGGCGCGTCCAAGGTACCCTTGGGAGACTTGTCTGCCTCTTCTGATGCTATAGCTGCAAGTGCACCTGCCTTTCTCTTCTCAAACTCCATGGCTGTCGTCTCCGCTTTCTTCATCTTGCTCGCGCCCGGAGACCAAGGCCAGGGTGTGTCGCTCGCCCTTGTGAGTCTGTGACTGCGCGCACTCTGTTGTATTTCCCTACTCGGAGAAGCAGGGTGTTTATTAGAATGATGTAATTTTTTTACCCAAAAAAATATATACATAAAATAAAAAAAAAAATTTGTGACTTGAAAATAGGGAACTAAATTGGATAATACTAATTGAATTAGAACACTTCATCAAGAGGGAACTAAATTTCCAAACAATCTAGATGAGGGAGAAGATCTTTAGACCTGGCTCTGAATGAAAACAAAGGGATGCCTAGATAAATAGAGTCCCTTTTCTTCCCTAAACCCTAGGATAAAGAGCAATTGGTGCTTGTCCACTGAGTAGACATTCCTACTTAAGAGAACTTACATTTTTGTCAAGATTGATAATTTGATCAGTTATATCACAGAAGAGCTTTACCATACGAATCCGGATCTTCGTCCCCGTCCAAGCGGGCAAATGGGCAGCACAAAGTGCTCCCCCAATGCATTCGACCACAAACATCAGGTGGGGGAAGATCTTAGACCTGGCTCGAATGAAAAAAAAGAACTTTGTCTATTTTTGCTAAAAAGTGTCCCTTTTCTTCCCTAAACCCTAGGATAAAGAGCAATTGGTGCTTGTCCATTGAGTAGACATTCCTACTTAAGAGAACTTACACTTTTGTCAAGATTGATTATTTGATCAGTTATATCACAGAAGCGCTTTGTAATAGCCTTAATGTGGTGCCAGAGCATCTTGCTCTAAAAGACATTAATTACAATATGAGAAAGGCTCAATAACAGCCTTAATGAGGTGCCAAAGCAACTTGCTCTAATGGATATTACAATATTTTTTGGAACTGAACTTATAATTTTTTGCATGTTAATTTTTTAGAAATTTTTTTTTTTTGGGTTTTGTTTTTTACCATGGGCCATCTAAACCTATGTATTTATACCATTCTTCAAACCCTCACTAGTGTTTATCAAAAAGGAAAAAAGAAAGGAAAAAAAAATCATTTGTTTAACGAATTGATTCTTTTTTATATCTTCTAAAACCCTTTTCTTGAAGCATTTAGATGAACACAAACTAAAATACTTAAAAACCTATCCAACGAGATTATTAGTGCATTAACTCTCCAAATCATGAGGCTCTCATTCATAGAACTCATACGGTTTTAACTCATTTAATTCATGTAATAGTTGATGTCTAGATTCATGAGGCTTTTGTGAGATTCTATAAAAGGGTTCCGGGGTTTTCAAAAACCCCCCCCCCTTTACCCCCCCCCCCTTTCCCCCCCCCCCCCCCCCCCCCCCCCCCCCCCCCCCCCCCCCCCCCATAACAATATCATGAGTTGGAACTGTTAACAGATTAAACGAATTGTATATCTTATATCAATGGTTTGGTAATGAGCAAGGGTGTAATCATAAAAAGAAAATCCATTTGAAGAAAAACCCATAATCTAAAAGGTATTTGATCTTGTGGATTATCAAAGAATCAAACCCTTGTCATATGATGAATGAAATACCATAATATTCTATGAAGTATGAGATTAATAGAATGCGATAGATTGAATGTCACATTATTATATGAGGTATAACCAATAAAATCAATTTTTTTTGTTGCATATTGCGCAATCTATGAAGGATGATCAACAAAATGCGCTAAATTGAATTCTTATTATCATACGAGATATGACGAAAGAATTAATAATCTATTGTTTATTATTTGCAGTTAAAAGAGAAAATACAGAAGATAGAAGATAATTAGGCATGGATGGTGTCGGCAAAGGAATTAATACTATGACTATTTCTGGTTTGATGCTTGAAACTTTACAACTTGCGTTTGTTCTATTCCATTGAATTGGTTAATAATATTAATAAAATAACATATCTATCATTATGGCTTGGTTAATAATATTAATAAAATAACATAACTATCATTCTGGCTTATTTATCTCAAATAACTAATGGAATGACAAAATCATAGTTATAAATCCCATCTCTAGTGAATCAGTTTTCTTTATCAAAGAGAATTGTGTTATTCATAAAAAATCTGTCATTTAGCTTTCTAATTATCTCCCTTCTACTCCACAGATGATTAAACAATAGTGGAATTTGGTCGGAAAACTTAAAATTCTTCCCCAAGTATAGTAGATATTTATGAAATGGTTAGCCTCTTTTGGATCTGACAACAAATTAGAAAATTCTAAAAATTTCAATTATAAGTTCTGTTGCTTGAATTTTGAAGTCCTCTGTTGTTTAAAAGAATGTGAGCTATAAGTCCTTGGGGGGGGGGGGGTGTACTACTCTCCGTAGAGTGTTGAAACAAAATTTCATTCTAGAAACACACCACCCAAAATAAACGGATTTCTCTTCGACAGCTTGACACTTTGGTTGACTTGATCAATGCCAATACCTAGGTGAAAGGAATACTAATTTTATATCAGTGGGCTAATTTGATATCAAGTCTCTCGAAGTAATAGTGTTTATTAATTATAATCCCTATTGAAAGAGTGATTTTTGATCTATGACCTCTATTTTGTGTATGGCAGGATATCTACCAAATGTTTAGAAGGCTGAATCATCTTGATTGTTATTGATGAACATATTATCTCCAATTGTTATTTGATGAATATGTTCATCACTACTACATCAAGAACATTGATGATTTGCTCAATTGGTTTCATATGTATGATTTGGACATTCTAGAGCAACCGATCTCATATGGATTGTTATAAATTTCATAGTTACTTTCAGCACAGTCGCATTAGGTATATTTACGGATCGTTAGCTCCTAAAGCAATTGGTTTACAAATTAACTGGTTCTATAGTTACAAATTTTAAACTAATAAACAATGATGAGTTCAACTATTTGTTAGATAATCAAAAGTATAAGCATTAACAAAGAACTATTCTAAGGTATATCATCCATTAGCATGGTCTTTGTATTTTGTATTTTTGTATTTTTTTTATAGAAATGTTATTTGTATTTATAGAAGGAAAAAGTAAAAAAGTACATATCGTACATGCAAATCTCTAAAACAATAGATATTTACCCATCAAAGTTCCATTAATTCCATTTGACAAGTCGACCATTCAATCAATCTCAACAAACCATACTTGAGAAAGAAAACGAAAAAACCCACCAAAGAGACTAAGTGTGTATTTGGTAACAATCTTTTCTAAGAACAACGTTTTGAGCAAGAATTGTTTTCTAGCGTTTTTATCAAAGAACCATAGTTTGAGCATAATTTAATCTGACAATTTGGTAAAATTTGTGTTGAGAACGTTTGAAACGATCGAGACTTAAAAAAAAAAAAGATCTTATGAAGGCAGGAAGGAGCTAGAAGTTGCTTGTGAATGAAATTTGGGTCAAATGTCCCTCATTGACATAATTTTGAGATGTTTTTTGTATTCGGGATTCGAAACAAGTCAAAGTTGTTTTGCGAAAAGCCTTTTCAGAAAAAAATTGGATTGGTTCATTTCTTGAAATTGAAGGAAGGACCCATTTTACTATACGATTTTTGGCATTCTTTTGCGTTTTGGAAACGAAGGAACATAAAAAAATTGTTTTTTGACCCGTTAACAAACGCACCCTAAAAGTTAAACATAACAAACCATACGAGAAGGGAAGGAAAAAACCAGAAGGAAAGACCCTAACAATTGAACATGAACAACATGAACCTCAGCTCTCAAAACTTAGAAACCATGTATCTTGAAGTGTTCTTTCTTTGCAATTCCAGCTTTAATCGGGTACCTAGAGACGTTCTTTCATTGATCCCCTGGGAGCTGAATAACTTTACCTCCCAATTTGTCATCCACCACAACACTACCATTGCAACGGAACTCTTTCTTAAGATCCTTCAGAATGTTCTCACAACTATACTCTCGTTTCAGACCTTGTACGTACTGTTGTCTCGTTTCAGACCTTGTACGTCTGTTGTCAAGCTCTTCTTTCCATTCCTTAGTTGTATACGTATGTGTACATACTCCTTAGCTCCAGGGCACCTGAGTCCTTAGCCTCAGTAAATGGATCGTAAATAGAAGGGATCTCGACTCGATCGACCTCAACTATGTACTTTGATTTCAGAAGGTATGAATCAAAGATAAAACTAACCCGATCACTTTGTAAACTGCAGCAACGATGGATAAATTTAGTAAAAACAGCGAGAATTTAGAGAAATATATTCATCAGAGAAATCCTAATCAAGAAAACCTGAAAACTTATGAAGGTCGGAAGGAAGAAGGAATAGAAAGTGAACCTGATCAGAAGAGAAAAGAAGCGCAAACCTAGAAAATCGTACAAGTTACAGAAGAATGAGTTTATGAAAAGGTTTTGGGTATATATATATAGGTGTTTCAGAGGTATTGAGGTTCTATTAGAAAGTTTCCAAAGAGAAGGTGGATATCTTTAAAGGAAGGGTTTCCAAGGAGTAGGGATTACTGTTGGTGAATGGAAAAAATGGTCAACTACAGGGCTGGAAAGGCAAGTTAATAAGTTCATATCATGGAAGGAAGAGTTGAACTTGTTCGATCAGTGATTTCGAGGATTCTCATTCACAATTTTTCGGTGTAGTGGTGGTTTAATGGTATTATAAAGAAAGCTGAGACATGGATGCACAACTTTATTTTGGGTGGGGAATATTGAATTTATTAGAGATATTACAATGAGAGGTGGAAAACTGTGTAAACCACTAAAGGGTGGGTAGGAATTCAGCATTTGCAAGATGTAAATTGGGCATGTACATGATGAGTTGCATATGAGTTGTTTCCTTAGCGGAAGATTTGCTAATGAGTACAGTGGGCTAAGATGTGAATTGGGTGGTGTTGGAATCTATCTCTTAATAGGGGCATATTGGTCATTTTCTGTTTAAGTGGTTTAATTGTAGTTTATTTTCATTTAGAGGGGCATTTCAGTTCTTTCTAGTGTTTATATTTATACTCTTGTTTTGATTTAAGGTTTTATATGTTAAGCATTGGGTTTTCTTTCTCTTTGAGTTGCAATTCTTCTCTAGTTCTGTTGCTCTTTGGTCTGAGACTTTGTGGTTGGTTTTCTCTAGGGGTGCAAGTTTGGCCTTGGCGGCCATGACCCACCCTAAGCCCGCCTTGAGCCCTAATAGGGCTTGGGCTAAAAATTTTGACCCTAAGGGCGGGTTAGGGCCAAAATATTCTGGCCCTGAACTAGGGCCAAGGGTGGGCTTGGGAATACTCTCTGGCCTGCCCATCCCATCCCAGCCCGTCCCTGATTTCAACCCTGATCATGGCCCTGATTTTGGCCCTGATTTAGGCCCGATTCTGGCTCTGATTCTGGCCCCGATTTTGGCCCTGATCTTGACCCTGATCTTGGCCCTAATTTTAGCTCTGGATTTGGCCCTAATTTTAACCCTAATCTTGGCCTGATCCTGGCCCTGATAGGCCCATGATTTTGGCCCTGATTCTAGTCTGATTTGAGTTTGGACCCTCCACCCATATAGAGAGGAATTAATTCTAATCCACATGAGTGAATACTTGACACGTGTAGAATTTTAAAAACATGATCATGTTTTGTAAAAAATTAGTAAAAATAAATTATATCCTCATTACCAATGTAGTAAGCATCCATCTTATTTTGGCCCCATCTTGACCCTAATTTTGGCTCTAGTCTTAATGTTAATTTGACCTTGATCATGTACTAGATTTTTACCTTAATCTTCATATTAACATTGATATAACTACAAGTCTCAGCTTAGGGCTGCAACTAGGCCGAGCTAGGTCTGGCTTTTGCAATCCCAAGCCCACCCCTATATGTTCTAATCTGAGCCCATTCCCGCCCTGACCCTAGTTCAGGGCCAAGGATTATTGTCCCTAGCCCTACAGGGCCAAGCCAAGCCCATTCCCACCCTAATTGGGCTGGGTTGGCCCTGACCCTGATTGGCCCTGTCCCTGGCCCTGACCCTAATTGGCCCTGACCTGCCCCGACCCTAACTGACCCTAATTGGCCCTGACCCTAATTGGCCCTGACCTGACCCTGGCCCTGAATGGCCCTGTCCTTGGCCCTGACCCTGATTAGCTTTGTCCCTAACCGTGATTAACCCTATGTTGGCCCTAGCCTTAATTGGTCTTTTCCTTAGACCTAAAATATCAAATGTAAATTCATATAATATAATATATTATATGAATTTACATTTGATATTAAAGCTCATACAAAATGATAAAATAGTCAATAAGTTGATAGTGTTGCTTTAAACATAAATAAATGCGTACTCCATAATTCTATATTGAACTCTAAAAGTCTTCCATTGCTTTGGTGATGGAAATTGAAAACCTCTCTCATTATGCTGGTGATGGAAATTTAAAAGCTCTTTCATTGATATTCTTATTCAACAAAAAATTCATATTCAAAACTTTGTTAACAAGTAAATCAACGATAAGAAAATGATAATTTAAGTACAAACATAGCTATTTGTCCTTAATAATAATTTTTTTTTCTGAAATATCATATCGGAGGCAAAAGAAAGATGTTCATATTCATGATGAGAAGTTAGGGTGTAGATTTGTTAGACATTAATTCTCTATATACTAGCTTTTATTATTTCTAATATATTATCTCTCCTTAGTCCAAAAAAAAAAAAGATTTTCGGGAACTAAAAATGACTTAGTTCGAAAAATAAAAATGATATTAAAAATAATATAAAAGGTGAACTCATGGTTTAATATGATCAACATGACTGAAGGTCATAGTTGAGATATGGGTGAAAGTTTGGCCCTGGTGGCCCTGACCCACCCTAAGCCCAAATAGAGCTTGGGCTAAAGATTTTGGCCCTAAGGGCGGGCCTAGGATTACTCTCTAGCCCGCCTAGCCCATCCCGGCCCGTCCTTGATTTTGGCCCTGATCGTGTCCCTAATTTTGACCCTGATTCTGATCCTAATCTTGGCCCTGATTCTGGCCCTGATATTGGCCCTTATCTTGGCCTTGATCAAGGCCCATGATTTTGGCTTTTGATTTTGGCCCTGATTTGAGTCTGGACCTTCCACCCATACGGAGAGGAATTAAATCTAATCCACATGGGTGAATACTTGACACGTGTCATAGTTTGAAAACATGATCATGTTTTATAAAAAATTTAATAAAAATGAATTATATCCTCATTACCATGTAGTAAGCATCCATCTGATTTTGATCCGATCTTGACCCTAATTTTGGCTCTAGTCTTAATGTTAATTTGACCATGATCATGTACTAAATTTTTGCCCTAATCTTCATATTAACATTGATATAACTATAAATCTCGATTTTGACTTTCAATCATTTTGATCATATTAGACTATGAGTTCACTTTTTATATTATTTTTAAGATAATTTTTATTTTTTGAACCAAGTCATTTTAGTTCTCAAAAATCATTGATTTTTTTTTTTGGGACTAAGGCGAGATAATATATTATAAATAATAAAAGCTAGTATATAGAGAATTAATATCTTACAAATCTACACCCCAACTTCTCATCATGAATATTGACATCTTTCTTTTGCCTTCAATGTGATATTTCAGGAAGAAATAAAGAAAAAGCTTATTAAGGAGAGATAGTTATGTTTGTAATTAGAATATCATTTTCTTTAACTACAAAAAAAATGTCATACTAAATTATTGTTGATTTAATGGTTAAAAAAGTTTTGAATATGGATTTTTTTTGTTGAATAAGGATATCAATGGGAGAGGTTTTCAATTTCCATCACCAAAGCAATGGGAGACTTTGAGAGCTCAATATAGAATTATGGAGTATGAATTTATTTATGTTTAAAGCAACACTATTAACTTATTGACTATTTTATCATTTTATCATTTTGTATGAGCTTGAATCATCATATATTTCTATGAATTTTATTTTCAGTTTACTTGTGATACTTTTTTATATTTTTATGAATTTACATTTGATATTTTAGGTCCAAAGATAGGACCAATTAAGGTTAGGGCCAAGATAGGGTCAATCATAGCCAGGGACAAGGCTAATCAGGGTCAGGGCAAGGACAGGGCCAATCAGGGTCAAGGATATGGCCAATCAGGGCCAATCAAGGTCAAGTCTAATCAGGGCCAACTCATCTTGACTTGGCTCAATCATCTCGACTTGGCTCAATTAGGGTGGGAATGAGCTTGGCTTGGCCTTTTAGGGCTTAGTGCCAGGGACAATAATCCTTGGCCTTGAACTAGGGTCACAGCGGGAATTGGCTCAGCTTAAAACATTTAGGGTTGGGTTTGGGATTGCAAAAGGCCAGCCCAGCCCATTTGCAACCCTGCATGGACTAATAGACAAAATTCGCCAAATCTAGTTAGAGAGAAGCTAGATAGTTAGAGAACCCAGAGTTCGAAATATGTTGCAAAGATCAAAGGATCAAGCACAAGTTATCCTCAATAGCCTACCCTCAGAGCAACGGGCAAGTCAAAGTCACCAATAAAACTATGCTTGACGGATTAAAGAAAATGCTCAACCAACTAAAAGGAAGGTGGGTTAATGAATCGCCAAGTGTCCTCTAGTCATACCGAACAACCCCAAGGACGACCGTTGGAGAGTCATCATTCAAGCTCGCCAAGTCAAGCACATTTTATTGACAAATCTATTGCTACGTGTGCATGGTGTCGGTCTCCTACACATGTAATTGACAAATGCCCTAGCTATTCTGGAGGCCAACATAAAATGTTAGTGCGATGTTTTCAAACCCATACAACAACATGTACAATCCTGGGTGGAAGAATCATCCTAACTTTTCATGGTCTTAAGGGCAAAACCAAAATAGATTAAGCAATAATTCCACACAAAATCACTTTGGTGCCCCTTAAAACAAAGTGCACAATTTTCTTATAATCAAAATTTTCAGTTCACCCAAGCCCCAAATTTTCAGAATGCCAATTTAGCTAGGCTTGTCAATCCACCTATTGTGCCTTATATGCCTCTCATTGCACAAAATCAATCATCACCTGGTTAAAATAGAGGTAATAATTTGGAGTTTTTGCGTCTCTCTACCTTAGAGAAGGATATGGAAGTACTTTCTAGCACATTCATGACTTCTATGCATAATATAGAAAAACAAATTTCCACTCTTGCAAGTGCTTTGTTTGAGCGAGAAAAAGGTAAAATGCCTAGCCAGCCTGAGTTAAATCCTAGGATTAAGATTCAACAAAGAACATCAAATTCATCAAATCAAGTCAACCAAGTTGAATCATCCCCTTTTTCTTTAGCTTTAATTAATTTTGTGTCTGCATTGAGAAGTGGGAAAGGGTATTTAACAGGTGAGCCATATATTAATATAAAGAACGAGATTAGTGACTACTGTGATGAGGAGAATGTTCAAATATCTCTTAACAAAGGTTTGTCTGAAAAACCCATAGAAGTTGAGGATGAGCCAATTATTATAGCAGTACCTAAGTTTGCTGAACCACTATCTGAAATTATGAGAAAAGAAAAAATTTCAAATGAGAGTTCTTATGTTCCTAAGGCCCCTTATCCCAGCCGTTTAGTTAATAAGAAGAAGACTACAACTATGGAGAAATTTTTTGATGTTTTCAAAAAGGTTGAAGTGAATATCTCTCTTTTAGATGTCATATCTCAGATCCCCGCCTATGCGAAAGTGTTGAAAGATTTATGCCCTCATAAAATAATCATTAGCATTCTCAAAAAGACGTTCCTGGCAAGTAACATCAGTTCTGTAATTACTCAACATATAACAACCAAGTATAAGGATCAGGGAGCCCTACCATAGCTTGTGTCATAGGCAATACACACATTGAACATGATTTATTTGATCTTGGTGAAAGTGTGAATCTTTTGCTTTACCATGTTTATAAGCAACTAGGATTTGGAGAATTGAAAGCAACTAGAACTACTCTTCAGTTGGCAGATAGGTCAGTTAAGATTCCTAAAGGGATGGTTGAAGATGTTTTATTGAAGGTGGGAGAATTTATTTTTCCAATTGATTTCATTGTACTAGATACTAAATATTTTTCAATCAATGATGAAATCTTATAATTCTAGGAAAACCATTTTTGACTACTAGTAATGCATTAATCAACTGTCGAAATGGCCTTTTACGGTTGTCTTTTGGAAATCAAACGGTGGAGTTTAATATGTTTAGGATAGGGAAACAACCACAAATAGAAAAAGATATTAATATGCTTGAGGAGTCTTTGGATTTTCTCAATAATTTGATTACCAACTTTGAGATTGATTTTGATTTTGAATTTCATGAATGTATGGATATGTTGGATGATGATAGTGAAAGTTTCTTATATGAAGTCTTAAATTTTCACACACCTTTAGAGCCTATTAAACCCCTATTTATCACCATTCCCAAGCCCTCAATAATTGAACCTTCCAAACTAGAATTGGAAGAGTTGCCTTCTAATTTAAAGTATGCTTTCTTGGGACAAGATAATTCTCTTCCTGTCATTGTTGTCTCTACTATAACTTCTGACAAAGTAGAAGAGTTGATCACATTATTGAATGATAATAGGGAAGCATTGAGTTGGTCTATCACAAATATCAAAGGTCTAAGTTCTTCCATTGTACAACATCATATTCATCTTATGAAGGATGTTAAATCTTCTAGAAAGCCTCAACGGATGATGAGAATTTTCTCTTACATAGTCAAGGTTTTTCTTGAAGTCTTTAGGGATGACTTTTCTATTCATGATTTTTTTTTATTTAGAGTGTCTTCTCTATCATACATTGATATTAAAGATAAGACTAAAGCTTCTCATGATAAGCACATCTTGACTGAAAGGTATACCCCTCATTTGTCTTCCTTGTTTATGTTTTCATGCATGCATTAAGGACATTGCATTACTTAAGTGTGTATGTGTGTGTGTGTGTGGGGGGGGGGGGGGGAATAGCTTCTTTGTATATTTAACTTTGACTTTTGATTAATATACATATTCTTTCAATTGCTATGATGTGTGAAGTGAGAGTGATTTTGATACCTATCGTGAACACATAAAAACCCTGTTGAGAGGAAGGTAAGTATATATATATATATATATATATATATATATATATATATATATATATATATATATATATATATATATATATATATTTTTATATATATATATATATATGTTGAGATGGGACTTTCCTTAGAAAAATAAAAGGCCATTAACTTAAGGCATTGGACTATCTATGGGTTTTGTCGGTCCTTGTTTCTTTAGTTCAAAAAAAAAAAAAAAAAAAAAAAGAGTAGAAAGTAAAAATTGAATTCTTTGGAACTGGACAGGGCACTCCAACTCAGGAATCGAAGTGACTTTTACATCACTGTCTATGTATGCATATGCAAAGCAAAGCTACAAAGTAACTTGGGTTTCTAGTGTTTGCTCCACCATGTCATTCAAACCAACCGTAGTGGAGTAAAGTAAAGTTCACTACTTAAAAGAAAAGAGAGAGATAAATACAAGTGTCTTCAATGCCTTGGTAAAATTGTTTGGTCAAAAGTACTTCAAAATTAAGTTTTTGGTCCTCTTACTCTATAAGTGGTTTTGCTTGAAGGAGAGGTGTACTTAAAAGATATAATGTGAGTCTTTGATTGAGATATATGCTTAGTCTCAAGAATCAATATGGGGTAATAAAGTTCAAATGTGGGGGATCTTAAATCGATGGTGAGAAAAATTGCCGTAGCTATTGATCCTGTATGAGTACTTACTAATTGTTAGAGTTGAAATTTGCAATGTTTTATTTTGAGTTGAATTGGAATTTTGGATGTCTATTATATGCAAACATCCACGAGACAAAACTCATCCTCTAGGGGTAACCTAGTGGTTTAAAGCTTGTTGCACATGATAAGTGTAACTATGATTCCTACGAAAGTGAGTTAGGATATTATTTTGTTGCATTAGTTTATTACCTACATTTGTATTTTTTTCCTTTTTATTCTTACTTGATGACAAGCTCAGTCTAAGTGTGGGGGAATCTGATGAGCACATTTATGTGTGAAATCTTAGGGCATAAAGCATGCATTTTATACACTTAGAGTGGAGCTACCTTGGGTTTTATGTTGTTTTTGTAGATTTTAGGACTTTTTAAGATTTAAGTAAATATTTGGAGTTTTGGGTATGAAATATGCAATTTTAAATGTCAAGAGGTCTGTTCAAATTCTCAAGTGCGAAAATGGGTCTGATTTGGAGTATGATGGGCTAGAGATGTGATTATGGGCCAACTCCAAAATATTTTAGAGATATAAGAAGCAAATTTTTGTCTGCGGCTGAGATTAGAAATTATCAATCAAATCTACAGAGGTATTATTGAGAGAGTCTTAATGGGGAAAAAGAGTCTTTGCATACTTCAATATCTTATTTCCTATTTGGGACTTGATTAAAGAAAGAAAAAGAGGAAAAAGAATTATATTCAGAGAAGGAAGATGGAACAATCCAGTCTGTTTTTGAATGTCTCTATCCAATTTCGACAAGTCCTTCATCGAATGGTCATCCGGTGTTTGCTCAAGCTGATTTTAAGAGGAGAGCTTCACGACTTCTTGATCCTCAAATCCAACAGTGGAATTATGTATTTGATCTCCCTAAGTTAATCCGATTAGTACGCCAAAACCCTAATTGATTGAGTCAGATAGGAACTCTGAGTTTGATTCAAATTTTGTCAAGATTCATATCCCATGTAAACTCTATAAAAGGAGAGCATACTATAGCAAGGGAGGACGTGTTTGAGAGCCTAGGAGAAGCACCCTTTCTTTTCTCTTTAGTTTATTTAGGCTTCTCTAGTTTTCTTTGATTGCTTTTGTGAGATTCTAATTTTTAGATTGAATGTTTAGATTTAATTTTTCTATATAATGCAATTTCAAGTTCAAGTTTCAAGTTTGAGGATTCGTTTTTCTCTAGGTCTAGCAATTGCAGATCTTGATCATTCTAGATCTGGTTGTTAGGGTTGGTTGAGATTCGAATCGTTAGTTCAATTCTTTTTTATTATTTGAAGTTCAAAGATGCAAGTAAGTAATATTCTTCAATAATCTTCTCTCCCCCCCTCTATTCTCGCTTCTATCTACCCCTTCATATTCTTAATTTAGGATTTACTTTTAGCATTTATTTATTGTTCTCCCTTCCCTTGGGCCCTTGATCAAAGATGCCAACAGTCGTGCCTCTCTTTGGTTAAGGTTACCATTTTTCTTTTATTGCTTTTATTATTTCCTTTATGTAATTTTTTTCCTCTAATATCCGTTCCCCCGATCGGTTGACTGTAAGCTACAGCAAAGGGTCCACAGTCAAAGTCATTATAATTATACTCCCCTTCCCTAGATCCAAAGCTGACACTCGGATCACTTCCCTTTTATTTTTCGAATTTTTTCTGCCTTTTATTAATTATGCGTTGGTTATGTTTGCTTTATTTGTTGTCTCACTTCGATTGCATTAAATGTATGGATTATGACCGCTCGTTTAATTTAATTAATAAGTTAAATCTTTGAATCATTACACTCTTGCATTATGATTAAGAGGTTAATTCTAAAGTGGCATATCTCCTAGAGATCAACCCGTTAGCTACACAATACCGTGCACTTGCAGTTATTTTTAATTTCACAAACAGTACTGCTTATGCAATGGGAGATTGGGTGGGGAAGGCAACTCCTTTCCCCACACCATCTCCAATAACTACACCAGGAAAGGAAAGAAGAAAGAGAATTCTAAAAATATCAACTGTGTTCCATGTGTTGCTTTACTTGGTAAGTTAAGAAAACTCTTGGGTCATCCTAAACCTCCACTTTCTTAGGCCCCAAACTTTACACAGTCGATTTTAGGCAAAAAGGAAGACTTATCCGCACACTAGAAAGGTTCTAATCCTGTCCTAAAAACCACCTCCAAGAAAGTGCATATGAGGTCTAATTCTTCTCACCTTGGATCACATGTTCAGATGTCCTTGATCCTATGCTTCAATCACTATATAAAATACATCAAAGACAGACCCTTGTTTTCGTGGGAGCATTTTTTTAAAACTTGTCCTTTCAAGTTCCCCTCGACTAATTTATCATTTATCTGTCTTTCATTCATGAGTAGTGAACCTACTGTGACTAAAACTAATTCCAACAATGAACAAGAGGATTGCCTAAATGTTATGGTGTTCAAAAGTTGATTTATAATGCATGCTCTCAGTGTTCAATTCTAAGAATAAAGAAATAAAAAACTCTTATCAATATTTTCGCTTTCGCATAACCAAGAAGATAGAGAAATAATAAAAAAAAAAAACAGGTATCGATCTATCCGAAATCATTTGCCTTGAGGATCCGGATTTCGTTATCGAGAGAAGCTGAGAAGCTCTAACAATACCGTCAGTAGACATTGATGAGAGCTGGTCATCTTCGAAGCTGGCTGTCCTCAGCCATTGCTGAAGCCATTATCAAAAGAGAGAGAGATGAGTCGAACAGGTAAATGGAAAAGCTCCATTATCAAAAGAGAGAGATGAGTCGAACAGCTAAATGGAAAAGCTAGACCTTTCGGATGTGTTCGGTTAGACGGAGATGAGGCGTCATGATCTTCTTAGTTAATGAAGCTTTTATTATTTTGAAAAGAAAAATTTTACTAAAATATGCAATAGAATTTATAATAAGTTTATCTTTTAGATGTATGATATTGATTAAACATTTTTAATGTGTTTTTATTTTTTCTATTTAACATTTTTTTAGTTTTCAAAAGAAACTTTTCATATTCCTTTGGCCGTTAATGGTTTTTTTGAATAAACGAGAAGGGGAGAAATTGAGAATTAAATTGATTTAAATAATTTCAAGAATTTTAATTGATCATTATAGACATCATTTATTATTAATGCAAAATTTTAATTAATTAAATATAAAGAAATATTAGAAGAAAACCAAATGTAACTATGTCTCTTAAATTCATATTTTTATAATAATAATAATAATATATGATACCATAAAAAATTGGAGATTGAAATATCACATGTGACTTTGGCTGCTCTCTCTTACAAAGGTCAAATAAAATATTTGGTCTACGGAGACTGATGTTCCCGTGAACGTTGTCACGCACAAATTGCCAAACGACCGCCAAGAATACTGCACGTGCCACGTTCCCTGTGCCAGCGGTTTCCATTCTTTTTATTTCTTAATGCAAAAGCCATTCATTGATATACTACAAGGCCACGTTAGAAGTCAGAATTTTTTAGAATTTCAGGTCTATAGATTATACATGTATAACTAGATTAATGTGCCTTCCTTCCCCAAATCTCAAGTAGCAGCAAAATGTCTTCTGCTACTCCACATTCAGTGAGGTTCGTTACCTTCTTCTTCATAAGCATATTGCCTTTAACAGCTCTAGCCACTGTTCCTGCTTCCAAGACCTTCAAATTCATAAATCAAGGCGAATTCGGCGATTACAGTGTCGAGTACAGTGCAAGTTACCGAGGCTTAAATCTCTATACATTTTCCTTTGCTCTTTGCTTCTACAACGTCACTCCCAATGCCTTCACTCTTGGCCTTCTAATGGGTAGCTATCGCTCTCAGTCAATCATGCGTTGGGTTTGGGATGCCAACCGTGGTAACCCAGTTAAAGAAAACGCCACTCTAACATTCGGCACCGACGGTAATCTCATCCTCGCCGATGCCGACGGCAGTGTTGCGTGGCAAACAGGCACGGCCAATAAGGGTGTTGTTGGGCTAACGCTTCTCTCGAATGGAAACTTGGTGTTATACGATAAGAAGGAAAGGTTTGTTTGGCAAAGTTTTGATCACCCAACTGATACACTCTTGGTGGGTCAGTCACTTCGCCCCGGAGGACCTAACAAGCTTGTTAGTCGTCTTTCCGACATCGACGGCTCTGAAGGTGCTTTCAGTTTTGAATTGGAGAAGAAGGGATGGGCCATGTACATGAAGAGCAAGAACTCTATTAAGCCTTTGCATTATTATCTTGCCGGTCTTAATGGACTTCGAAAGAATGCGACGTTGACACGTTTCCTCTTCAATTGCACCCCTGATATAGCCGTAGCCACTGATTTTGATTTGACGTTCGAGCTGGAGTTCAACAATGTGTCTTCTGGGGATTATATTCAAGCCGTGGCAAAGTATAACGCAACTTCTTCTATGCTAAGAATAGGATATGATGGTAACTTAAAGATGTATACTTACGATGACAATGATGTTTGGAGAGCATGGGAGATCACCTATACTCTCTTTGACAGGGAAGGAACTGTGAGTGAATGCCAGCTTCCTACGAGATGTGGGTCATTGGGAGTTTGTGAAGATAATCAATGTGTGGCTTGCCCCACCCGAAAGGGCATGTTGGGGTGGAGCAAGAGCTGTGCTGCTCCCGTGTTGCCTGCTTGTAACAATGGTAAGGGTGTGCCCAAGGTGGACTATTACAAAGTTGTGGGTGTGGAGCATTTTATGAATGCGTACAGTGAGGGAGATGGACCAATGAAGGTGGCTGAGTGTAGGGAAATGTGTACTAAGGATTGTGAATGTTTGGGTTTCTTTTATAGGGAAGAATCCTCCAAGTGCTTGTTGGCTCCTGAGCTTGGCACTCTCACAAAAGTGTCAAACAATAGCCATGTTGCTTTCATTAAGTATTCTAAATAGAGTTTGTTTTCTGTTCATTTTAGTTTTCTTTTGTGTTGATTGATGTGCTATTTCCATCAGCTAGCAATTGAGATAAATTTATCTTTTTTTCATGTTATAGACGTGAGAAAGGATATGCATAGCTTAGGCCTTGTATCTAGCGTGGCCTCGAACAAAACTGATTGAAGGACAAGAGTCCATGTAGCCGACCCCATTTTGTTGGGACAATGCTTATTGTTGTTGTTGTTGTTGTTGTATATACGTGGGGAAAAAAATACATTACCATTGAAGGATTTCGTACCTCTGTAATAAAGAAGAGCAG
This sequence comes from Hakea prostrata, assembly GCF_041222555.1. NCBI lineage: Eukaryota > Viridiplantae > Streptophyta > Magnoliopsida > Proteales > Proteaceae > Hakea > Hakea prostrata. The sequence goes on from NC_142609.1 coordinate 31,953,233, forward strand.
TGGGTATAATGAAAGTTCCCTTTGCGTTTTGAATTACTTGCTTTGTGTTTTATCAATCGAAAACCTGAGCGCCGGAGCTTCTCTATTCAATAATTATTGAGAAGCTTAATTTCGACTTGCAATTCTCAAAATCATAATTTGATTACCAATTTTTTTACTTTTGTTTTCCAATGCATAACCACAGTAAAACTTCCAACTCGTTTCTGTTACAAGTAATATCCAAACCATATAAACAACCTATAACCAAAAAATAAAAATAAAAAATAAAAAAAGAAGAGTGCCTTGGAGTCACATTATCATTGGATTTTTATCATATCTGTTTTTAACACGGTCCATTTTAATTCATTCCTTTTGTGACACATTCAACCGACATTGATCTTATGTTAAAAATGGTTTTCACTTTGTTTGAGCCTGCATACCTGCATCAGTTTACGATGAAATAGGAGGAGAATTATTAATAGATGAGCAGAAAGTCAACCGGTTAAAATGTTCAGACTACTTACATCAGTGTTTGTTACTAGCGCCAAATACGAGGAAAAAGTGAAGTATGCTTAGTTGTATCCTAAAAATATAAACCAAATAATAATAATAAAAAAAAAGAATATAAACACAAGAACTTGTTATTAAGCTAAAATATACCAGAGTACATTTCTACCAAATAAAAGACACATCGACTTCCTCCCAAATCCAGAAATAGGTCTTTTGTGTGATTGATATTTCTATGTGTTTCCTTAGTGTCGCATGAATGTCTGTGTTTAATAGGTGTAAGATTTGGTGTGACCTATTTACTTATTTCCTTTTCCTGTTTTTAATTCTTCTTTGTTTGAACTTGCATCAGGTTACGCTGTAAACTATTTAATTACTTCTTTGGTGTAAACTGATGTAGGTTCGAAGTGAACTTGCATCAGTTTACGTTGAAATCGGAGGAGAACTACTAATAGACGAGCAGAAAGTCTACCAGTTAAAATGTTCTGACTACTTACATCAGTGTTTGCTACTAGCGCCAAATATGTGGAAAAAGTGAAGTATGCTTACTTGTAACCTAGAAATATAAACCCCACCCCCCCCCCCCCAAAAAAAAAAAAAAAAAAAAATATATATATATATATATATACACACACACACAAGAACTTGTATTAAGTTAAAAATATATCTAGTACACTCCTACCAAATAAAAGACACGTAGACTTCATCCCAAATCCAGAAATAGGTCTTTCGCGTGATTGTTGTTTCTGTGTGTTTCCTTAGTGTCGCATGGATGTCTGTGTTTAATAGGTGTAGGATTTGGTGTAACCTATTTACTTCTTTCCCTTTCATATTTTTAATTCTTCTTTTCTATAACTTTATCTGTATCCGAGCTGTATGTTTATCTAGGGGAAATTGGTGGTGGAAGAAAGTCATAAGGTTTTGACATTTTCTTGTCTATCTTAACTCTGTATATGTTATTATGAAGATATTGGCTTGGAATGTGAGAGGTATCAATGGTAATTTTACACAGCGATTCATGGGGAAAATTTTCAAGAAGCATAAGCCTGACTTAGTTTTTTTGTGTAAAACAAAATGTTGGGACCATCAAATGTTAGTTCAAGGAAAGAGGAAACTTTTTGATGGGTTTTACATGGTTAAAAATGAGACTTGCCGAGGTTCCAAAGGGTTAAAGGGAGGTTTGATGGTCTTGGCATCGTCTGGTTTTCAAACTCAGTTGATCCAATCCAATCCCTCAGCCATTATAATACGATGCGAGATGAAGGACTGCACCTTTGTGGTTGTGTTCATTTATGCACCCCCTCACTATTATGATCACAAAATGTTTTGGTCTCACTTGGCTTCTGTTTGACAATCGATTCAAGAGCCATTCGTCATCATGGGGGATTTTAATGAACTTCTGGAGGCTAAAGATAAAGTCAGTGGAAGCTTTAAGCCCTCTTGTGCTCTCCCGGCTTTGAGAGCAATCCTTAATGGAGAAAACCTTTTTGAGCTTGCTGTGCTTGGATGTCCATACACATGGACTAATAGAAAAAATCTACCAAATCTAGTTAGAAAGAAGCTAGATAGTTAGAGAACCCAAAGTTCAAAAGATTTTGCAAAGATCAAGGGATCAAGCACAAGTTATCCTTAGTAGCCTACCCTTAGAGAAATGGGTAGGTCAAAGTCACCAATACAACTATGCTCGACAGATTAAAGAAAAGGCTCAACCAACTAAAAGGAAGGTTGGTTGATGAATTGCCAAGTGTCCTCTAGTCATACCAAACAACCCTAAGGACGACCACTCGAGAGTCACCAATTCAGGTTAAAGCACTAGTACCAATCGAGGTTCATGTCGGATCCCTTAGAGAAGAAGAATTTGACGAACAAGCAAATATTGAAGGCGTGAGGGTCAATATAGATCACTGATGAAGTAAAAGATAAGACACAATCTCACCTAGAAAAATATCAAAGGCGAATTGCTACTTACTACAACATCAAAGTAAAGATGAGGCAGTACCTTCCTAGAGACTTAGTGCTTCGTTGAACATTAGCATATGATCCAACCAACCAAGGAAAGTTAGCTCCAAACTGGGAAGGACTGTACATAGTAATCCAACAGGTCGCTCTTGGAGCATACCACCTGCGTGGCTTAGAGACCGAGCAAGTGATTCATTGGTCATGGAATTCGAGCAACCTTAGAAAGTATTATCAATAGACTATCTCACAATTTTTTTATTTGATTTAAGGGGTTGTTTTACCCTAATTTAGTTATACCACCTGCGTGGCTTAGAGACCGAGCAAGCGATTCATTGGTCATGGAATTCGAACAACCTTAGAAAGTATTATCAATAGACTATCTCACAATTTTTTTTTATTTGATTTAAGGGGTTGTTTTACCCTAATTTAGTTATACATATTAGCAACGTTACCTCTCACTTTTTCAAGCAGGAATATTCATTTTTAAGCAAACAAATTATGCTGAATAAGCAAATAGATATATTATTTTCCAAGTTGCCATGCTCGAGAAGAAGCAACAAATATCTCTCTACTATACTATTTCTCAACCACACTTCTCATGCTCGGTGGAAAGCCTCAAATATCTCTCAACCGCATGAAGTGAAGAACATGACAATTTAAAAATAAAATTTGGCCAATCTGGAACAATAAAGAGATGATAATAACAACTTATCAATGTGGGTTGACAACAGGGAGATGAAGTAATATAGAAAAATTATCTTCAATACTAAAACATAAAAGAGTTACAAAGGCAATAAAAAACTTGATTATTCATCAAAAGCACCGAGCTAGAAAAGATATCAAGTATATTTTGCAGCATGCTCCTCATCCTCATCCAAGCCATCATCATTGCTTCTTGAAACACTTTGCTCGTCACCTTCGTTGGCACAACCTCCGTTTCATATGAGGCCGGTTCCCAATTTAAATTTAAAAAATCATTAACTTCGACTAGGACACCCCCAGGAAAAGGATCCTTGCCGATTGCCCATGAAGGTCGAGATATCTTCAGCTCATCATAAAGACCTGATTGACGAAATCTTGAATCCAGAAACGTCTTGGGTCAAATATTGAGTCAAGACATCTTTGTATCCATATCTCCAGCAACTTCAGCTATAAAGTTTTTATACTTCATGGTTCGGACTAGTGACGGATTACGGCATGCGAACTTCATCAGTTAAGTCATCAAAGGTTGCTAGAGAGGATCAAGGAAGCCGAGATTGCATGGAGTTCTTTTACTCTGCTCGAACAGAAGCTCAATCCTTGATGACAACCTTTAGCTGGCTCGATATCTCCGACAACAATTTATCCTTTTCCTTCAACTGCTGCTCCAATGATTTGACAAGCTTGGCAGGTGCTTGCTCAGATCCCTCAAGCTTAGCCACTCTTGTGAGAAGAGAAGCTTCCTTTTTGATCAAGCCTTTAGTCCGAGATTTGAGGTTCGACACCTCGACCTTTTTATTCTTTAGACTGTCTTGAAAATTACACATCGACAAATGGTGCTGTCGAGTAGTTTCCAAGCAGGAGCCCAAAGCTTGAGTAAGGTTGAAAAGCATCCTATAAGAAATAAATCACCAGAGTGAGACCAAGCTGAAAAAGAAGAAGCATCCAAGAAGTATGGAAGGTCGAGACAACACTTACTTGGTCTCTACATTGTACCGACGAAGAGGAGTCAAGCTTTCCATAAATTTTTGGTCGACCGGAAGCAGGATGTTCTAGAACCATTTCCTTTGCTATAGGAGTTCCCCCCTGGTTTTTGAAAAGGATGCTTGACTCCGTCGTCAACGACCAATTAGGAAGAAGCAGTGGTGGTCGGGTAATAGAGGAGCCAGCAGGCTTTGAGCTGGTAGGCACTTTTTGAGCAGGAGCAATTGAGGGTTTTTGATGAACTTGAGAATCTGCAGGCATTGAGTCATCTACCCTAGGCATTTCTCTGAGCGAGTGGAGGGCTCAACGATAGGCTTGGCCGAGCTGGGCCTTTTTGATGCCCTAAGAGGCAGACCAGAGGGAGCCCTTGCCTTCAATTTCGAACCCCTACCCTTTGTTGGTTTGGCCGGATGCTTATCCTCGACCTCTTTTATTTTGGCTGCCCCAGCCTTAGCGCATGTAGTCGGACTCAGCAACATTGCAAAAAAAAAAAAAAAAAAAAAAAAAAAAACTAGAGGTTAAAATCCAACCAACTATAGAAGTTCTTCATTGAAAAGACATAAGAACAAACACTAACTTACCGGGTAAAACCCCATAAACTTAAGATCTTTGGGTGCTCAGGGCAGTAACCATTTACAGCTCAAAAGTTTTTGTCCTCAGTCAAAATCTTGAGGATCTGCTCTTTCGCCTATTCTTCCAGAGGGGAGAGGATTGGAAGATCATTAGACCTTTTAGGAGGTCCCTAACTCTAGGAGGTCGGGAAGGTTGGAGTTTGGGGAGGTTGAACATAGAAAATTTTGGGATGCCAACACTTGGTGTTCAACGGAAAGGTCCCGTTCCCCACAAAATTACCTTCCCAACCCCACTAACTGGAGGTCTTTTGGACAAATAAAACCACCTAGACTGCTACGTCTTGTTTGCCATGAAGAATGCAAAAAGAGACCAAGAGAAGGTCGGACGTTGACTTCCTTTTGTTGACAGAAACCCTAGAAGGATATAAAGTTTAGCCAAATGTTGGGTGCTAACATTCCCGAACAAATCTCGAAGTGGCAAAGGATGTCAAGAATATTAATTAGATGGACGGGAAGTCTGAATTCACTCTTAAGAGAGTCTTCATACAAGAAGAACTCGTCTAGGCGGCACTTATCAGCCCGGTCAATCTTTTCAAGTGCTCGGAGAGTGAAGTATGGAGGAATATTGTATTTCACTCAGATAACCTCCAATTTTTCACTGGTAATCTCAGATACCTTGACCTCCGGAGCAAACTTTTTGGGATCAAACTCTATATGATCAAGCGAAGGATCCTTGTCCTCCTTAGCTTTGTATTGCTTGGGCGTTAGACTATCAATACACTCCTGTCTTTTAGCCTTAAACTTAGCTCGAGCACTTAAAATCGACTTTCCACGACCACCATAGGGAATAGTAGATGGTCGGGATTCATGTTTAGAGTCTTCACCGTCATTTCCCGATGACTCTCGAATAGACACATAAACAGAAGAGGGATCAAAACGACTACTAAGTACTTGATCAGATTGTCTATCTATTAGAATATGCACAATATGCTTGCTCACATTTTCTATTGCCTAAGACCACACACAAGAATTAAAAAAGAAGTCAGCAAACTTCTACTGGGGAGAAGCAGAAGGAAAGACAAAGATTCACTGGGTTGCTAGGGATAGGTTATGTAGATCGAAGGACAAAGGGGGAGTAGGATTCAAAAATTCTCTACTCCAAAACATTGCTTTTTTGGCAAAGGCAACTTTTAGATTGTGGTCTCAAACTAACTCACTTTGGGCTTCTTTTATGAAGGATATATATTTTCCGACTTGTAGTTTCTTAGAAGCAAAGAGGGGTCATCATCCATCTGGGGCTTGGCAAAGCTTACTTGTAGGGAGAGATTCTCTATTGAAAGGTATGATAGGGAGGGTGGGCCATGGTAATAAAATCCGAATTTGGGGGGATAAATGGATACCAAGCCTTCCAAGAAAGAAATTGGAAAAGGAAAAACCTGTGAATTGCCCCCTAGAATGGGTGACAGAGATCATTAATCAAGAGGATCGACAATGGAGAAAGGATTTGCTTCAAGAGTTCTTTGATCCGGTTGAAGCAAAGGCAATTTTGAGAATCCCGTTAAGCCTATTTCCAACGGAGGATGAAATGTATTGGGAAGGGTCAACTAATGGACAAATAACTGTTAAATCCGTATATAGAAAGTTGGTTGAGGAGGAGGAGGAGAGCTCAATAACATCCAGTGCATCATCATCCCATGTGTCCCCATGGACCTTGATGGAATCTGAAGACTAGAACTTCAATAGGAAAGTTAAAGCAAGTCCAAAGGTAAAGCAATTCATCTGGAGAATATGTGCAGGGGGTATAGCTTTTGGGATAGTTATGAGAAGAAGAAACTTGAAGACTAACTATGGGTGTTGTAGATGTGGTGTGACAAGTGAATCAACTGAACACATATTTTTTGAGTGTGAGTATGCTAGAGCTTGTTGGTTCGCAAGTCCATTGGGGTTCAAGTGGCCTGAAAATGGGATATCAAATTTCATTGAATGGATTAAATACATCCAAACTTCTTATTATCTCAAAACAAAGCTTATGAATTCCATAGTTTTTGCTTCTATATGTGTTGGCAGATTTGGATGGCAAGGAATGGGAAGATTTTCAAACAACTTGGTCCCTCTCCTATGGATGTAGTTATAGCAGCAAGCAAGGCCACATGGGAGTTCCTTGAAGTGAATGGGAGTCCTCCAAGTAAAGCTACAAAAGTGAGGAGGATTGAAGCCTGGGTACCCCCATCTGATCGACAACTGAAGATAAACACTAACACGACTTTGAAGTCGAGGGGAACTAATGGAGGATTAGGCATTGTTATTTGAAACTCCTTAGGGAAACCCTGTGGTGGCAGCATCTGAACCTGCAGAGTTTGATGATATCCTAACTGGTGAAGCCTTGACTCTTAGACGTGGTCTCTTATATGATATTGGAGAGGGTTTTGATGAAGTGGCAGCGGAATCTAACAACCTTCAGCTTATCCGATGTCTTTGTGTTCAGTCTACCTCAATTCCCAACTCCATAAGGCCTATTGTTGAGGACATTTGGAGGATACAAAGCTCCTTCATTTCTTGTTCCTTTAGTCATATCTCTAGGACCTGTAATGATGTTGCAGATTTCCTAGCTCGGAAAGCACAATCTTTGGCAGGGGAGATTGTGTGGGATGTTTCCATTCCTTGGTTGTAGAACATGTCTATTGTAACCTCGGTTTTGCCTGTTTCATAAATCAAGTTCATTACCAAAAAAAAAGCTCTCCAAAGTTCCACAAAGTCACACTTACGAGTTGGTGATTATAATCAAAATAAACCTAATAATGTAAGAGGATCATTAGACATAAATTAGAAGTCAATTGGGTTTTAATAAGGTTCCTAAAATCACCCAACAAAAGCCTAATCTGCCAACTAGTTTCGAACCCACCTTTCTCAACCTAGTTTCGGCAAAAATCAAATTTCCCCATCGATTCGAAGTCGAATCGAAATGAAACTTTGGGAATGCCTATTTGGCAGCAAAAGGGTTCTAATGGTACCTTCAACTTGATCTAATTCCATATCAATCAAAAAGCCCCAAATTTTGGCTCTCACGAGTGCTCTCGGCTGGGTCTGAGAGCCAAAATGCAAAATCGTTTGCAACGACTCGCACAAATCATTTACAAACCAAAGGGAAACATAAATGAAACTATTTGCAAGCATTCAAAACACCTATTATGTTACAACTACTCAAATCCAACATTTATTGCGAAGAACTACTCCTAAAACTAAGCCCAAAGAAGAGGGTTTGATGAATCTTAACCTTTCCTAACGATTCCACAAAGATTTGGGTGCCGGCATGCTTCTGAATGGTTAGGAACCTTCTTCTCCCTTGGTTTCTCCTCCTCCTTGAGCCTCAGCCTTGTACTAGCAACATAAAATGCGAGTATGAGTGAAAGAGAGCTTCAAAATAGGGTTTTAAAGGGTAAAACCCGATTCTGCCCCGAACTGGGCTGGGGGCGGTCGACCGGCCGTTCAACCGGCCCAACCGACCGGCCTTGGTTGAGGGGCCAAATGAAGTCCAAATTGGGAGATCTTTGGCTTGTTGGAAAGGCCTTTCAACGCTCTTCAGTTTGATACCTTATTCGCGTCAATCGGATTCTCCATTACCGATCTATGGCCGTTCCAAGATCACCATTTTTTACACCATCATGATTAATCTTCTCTCTTCAATTAAACTTTAGGAGAGTTGATGAGTCATCACAAGGGTCATCCACCAACATTGGTTCCATTTCCAACCCTTCGGACTCCACTTGAATAGCCCACATTTGTCGTCAACTCGAGGCCCGATTTTCTCGATTTTGAAGCCACAGGTTAAAGGGGTAGAAATCCGGGGGATTTCACAGTTATGGATCAATTGTTTTAAGAAAGAAGGCTTCTAGGAGATCTCCCATCAAGGAATCCAAGTTTTCATTCAGCAAATGGCTTTGTAGTTTACCGTTCTGAGAGAGAGAGAGAGAGAGAGAGATTTTCTCGATTTTGAAGCCACAGGTTAAAGGGGTAGAAATCCGGGGGATTTCACAGTTATGGATCAATTGTTTTAAGAAAGAAGGCTTCTAGGAGGTCTCCCATCAAGGAATCCAAGTTTTCATTCAGCAAATGGCTTTGTAGTTTACCGTTCAGAGAGAGAGAGAGAGAGAGAGAGAGAGAGAGAGGGGGAGAGACCGGGGATGAGAGAGAGGGATCAATTGAGAGAGAAGGAGGAGACCCACAGGAAAGCACAGCAAAGGGACGAGAGAGAGAGAGAGAGAGAGAGAGAGCGAAGGGGAACCGGGGAGAGGATCAAGGAAAAAGGCGGAGACCCCACAGGAAAGCGAAAGGCGGGAGAGAGAGAGAGAGAGAGAGAGAGAGAGAGAGAGAGAGAGAGAGAGAGAGAGAGAGAGAGAGAGAGAGAGAGAGAGAGAGAGAGAGAGAGAGAGAAATTTTTCAAAACTATTTTATAATGCAAAAGTTTACCATTGTAGGGCAATAATAATTATACGATAGAGACTTTAAAAACTATTTTATAATGCAAAAGTTTACATACGATAGGAACGTGATTTATTTTTGTATAATTAAGATTTCGGGTGCCATTACTGATAGCGATGCTGATGTGGTTCAGTAAACATTCTAACAGGTTTTGGTGGTTCTTAAATACTCTGTTTTTAATCTTCTTCTTCTCATGATATTCTGAAAATTTTGAACTCCTAGTTTTTGAAAATTCTCTAGAGGAAGAATGGGAAATGTAATATTTCTGGAGATGCTTAGGGAGATTTCTTTTGAGTTTCAGGATTGTTTGATGTGTGAGATGCATTCTAAGAAGTAGCTCAAAGTACTTGTCGATGATGATGACAAGTCATCTTCTTAGATGGTGGATCCTAAAAACAAAGATAATCATGAAAAGGTTTTTCCTGATAGTATGAGGGTTTGGCCATCGATTATAATATTGCTTGTCTCACCATATGCCTCAAACTATTCTGCAATGTTTCCTTTATAACGGTTTTTTGTTCGATATTGACGCTTTCTTTTGAACTTAGAATCATATTGTATGTGAAGTGATTTAGGGTTTTCTATAAGCTAAATTGATACTCGGTCGTTAACTTTTTGCAGTTAAGATTGTCCTAGCTGGAGCCTCAGTGGTTGACCTACTATAAGATGAGAAGAACAATTCAACCTTATGATTACCGAAGTTCATATGCCTAACATGGATGGGTTTAGATTATTGGAGATTGTTAGCTCAGAGATGGATATACCTATTATGAGTCAGTTCAGAATTTTGCTTGAGCATTTGTAATCTTAATTTCCTCATTCGTGTCTTCCATTAATTGTTGACTCATCTATCACATTAAGTGTTTTAAATGGTTTCCATTATAAATTCTTGATACATAGATGTTCTATACTTAAATAAATGAAGATTTCACAGTCTGCTACTTAGTCCTATCCAACTGAAAAGAAATGCAAAGTGCTATAAAATGATTCTGGATGAATGCTGAAAACAAGAGACACAACAAAAAAAAACGAAAACCCCGCCCCCAGGGGGGGGGGGGGGGGGCGGCCCCCCCCCCCCAAAAAAAAAAAAAAAAAAACCCCCAAAAAAAAAAAAAAAAAAAAAAAAAAAAAAATAAAAAAAAAAAGATTGATAATTTGATCAGTTAAATCAGAGAAGAACTTAATAACAGGCTTAATGATGTGCTAAAGCATTTTGCTCTAAAAGAGATTACAATATTTTTGGGAACTAACCAGTTAAATCAGAGAAAAGCACAATAACAGCCTTAATGAGGTGCCAAAGCAACTTGCTCTAATAGAGGTTACAATATTTTTTAGAACTGAAATTACAATTTTTTGCATATTAATTTTTCTAAATATTTTGAAACAACTTTATGTCACGTGCATAAAAATATTTAATTCTGAAAACAATTTTATCTCCCACGAATACTAAACACCTTTTCCTACCAAAAAAGAATACTATACTCCTTTTTTTTTTTAAACCATGGTCCATCTAAACCTATACATTTATACTATTCTTCCAACCCTCATCAGTGTTTATCAAAAAAAAAAAAAAAAAACTTCTTACATCTTCCTAAACCCTTTTCTTGAAGCATTTAGATGAACACAAGTTAAAATACCTAAATAGGCTATCCAATGAGATTATTAGTGCATTAACTCTCCAAAATCACGAGGCTCTCATTCCTAAAACTCATAAAATTTTAACTCATTTAATTCATGTAATACTTGATGTTTAAATTCATGAGGTTTTCGTGAGATTCTATAAAAATAACAATATCATGAGTTGAACTCTTAACAGATTAGACAACTTGTATATCGTATATCAATGGTTTGGTAATGACCAGAGGTGTAATCATAAAAAGGAAAACCATTTGAAAAAAAAACCCATAATCTAAAAGGTATTTGATCTTGTGGATTATCAAAGAACCCAACCCCTTATCATATGATGAATCAAATACCATAATATTCTATGAAGTATGAGATAAATAGAATTCGATAGATTGAATGTCACATTATTATATGAGATATGACCAGTAGAATCGAATTTTTTTGTTGAGTATTGTGCAATCTATGAAGGATGATCAACAAAATGCGCTAAATTGAATCCATATTATCGTATGAGATATTGACGAATGGAATTAATTATCTATTGTTTATTATTTGCAGTTAAAAAGAGAAAATACAGAAGATAGAAGATAATTAGGCATGGATGGTGTCGGCAAAGGAATTAATACCAACCTCAAATGGGGGTGCATTGACTATTTGTGGTTTGATGCTTGAAACTTTACAACTTGCGTTGTTATATTCCATTGAATTGGTTAATAATACTAATAAAATAATATATCTATCTTTATGGCTGATTTATCTCAAATAACTCATGGAATGCAAAATCACAGTTATAAATCCCATCTCTAATGAAGCAGTTTTCTTTATCAAAGAGAGTTGTGTTATTCATAAAAAATCTGTCATTTAGCTTTCTAATTATTTCCCTTCTACTCCACAGATGATTAAACAATAGTGGAATTTGGTCGGAAAACTTAAAATTCTTCCCCAAGTATAGTAGATATTTATGAAATGGTTAGCCTCTTTTGGATCTGACAACAAAATAGAAAATTCTAGAAATTTCAATTATAAGTTCTGTTGCTTGAATTTTGAAGTCCTCTGTTGTTTAAAAGAATGTGAGCTATAAGTCCTTGGGGGTGTGCACTATTCTATGTAGAGTGTTGAAACAAAATTTTATTCTAGAAACACACCACCTAAAATAAATCGATTTCTCTTTGACAGCTTGACATTTTGTTTTAACTTTATCATTGCCAATACCTACGTGAAACGAATACTAATTTTATATCAAGTCTCTCGAAGTAATAGTGTTTATTGATTATAATCCCTATTGAAAGAGTGATTTTTGATCTATGACCCCTATTTTGTGTATGGCAGGATATCTGCCAAATGTCCAGAAGGCTGAGTCACCTTGATTGATATTGATGAACATGTTATCTCCAGAATTTCTAATTCTCCCCAATTGTTATTTGATGAATATGTTCATCACTACTACATCAAGCACGTTGATGATTTGCTCATCTGGTTTCATATGTATGATTTGGACATTCTAGAGTAACCGATTTCATATGGATTGTTTTCATAGTTATTTTCATCACAGTCACATTAGGTATATTTATGGATGGTTAGCTCCTAAAGCAACTGGTTTACAAAGTAGCAGGTTCAATTTTTTACAAATTTTAAACTAATAAACAATGATGAGTTAAACTATTTGTTAGATAATCAAAAGTATAAACATAACAAAGAACTATTCTAAGGTATATCATCCATTAGCATCGTCTTTGAAATTATAAATTTGTTCAAGAGTTCTTTATATAAGAAATATTTGATGTCTGTGGATTATCAGAAAACTCATATCCTTAACAATTCTTTATTTTTATTTTTTATTCTTTATAGAAAGTCATTTGTATTTAAAAAAGGGGAAAAAAAAACAAAAAGTACATATCTTACCTGCGAATCTCTAAACAATAGATATTTACCCATCAAAGTTCCATTACAATCCATTTGAGAAGTCGACCATTCAATCAACCTCAACAAACCATACTTGAGAAAGAGAAGGAAAAAACCCACTAGAGAGACTAAGTGTGTATTTGATAACAGTCTTTTTTATGAACAACGTTTTAAGTGAGAATCGTTTTCTAGCGTTTTTATCAAAGAACGGTGGTTTGACCACAATTTCTAGCCAAGAACGTTTGAAATAATCGAGACTTTAAAAAAAGAAAAAAAAATCTTATAAAAGCAGGAAGGAGTTAGAAGTTGGGTGAATGAAATTTGGATCGAATGTCCCTCTTTGACGTAATTTTTAGACATGTTTTTTGTATTCAAGAATCGAAACAAGTTAAAGTTGTTTTGCAAAAAGTCTTCTCAAACAAAAATTGGACCGCTATGTTTCTTTGTTTCTTATAATTGAAGGAAGATCCCATTTTACCAAATGATTTTTGGCGTTTTGAAAACGAAGGAACACAAAAACTGTGTTTTGGTCGGTTACCAAACTCACCCTAAAAAGTTAAACGTAACAAAGCATACGAGAACGGAAGGAAAAACCAAAAGGAAAGACCCTAATAATTGAACATGAACAACGTCAACCTCAGCTCTCAGAACTTAGAAACCATGAATCTTGAAGTGTTCTTTCTTTGCAATCCCAGCTTTAATCGGAAACCTAGAGACGTTCTTTCATTGATCCCTCGGAGCTGAATAACTGTACCACCCAATTTGTCATCCACCACAACACTACCATTGCAACGGAACTCTTTCTTAAGATCCTTAAGAATGTTCTCACAACTATACTCTCGTTTCAGACCTTGTACGTAGTGTTGTCAAGCTCTTCTTTCCATTCCTCAGTTGTATACGTATGTGTACATACTCCTTAGCTCCAGGGCACTTGAGTCCTTAGCCTCAGTAAATGGATCGTAAATAGAAGGCACCTCGACTCGATCGACCTCAACTATGTACTTTGATTTCAGAAGCTATGAATCAAGATAAAACTAACCCGATCACTTTGTAAACTGCAGCAACGATGGATAAATTTAGTAAAAACAGCGAGAATTTAGAGAAATATATTCATCAGAGAAATCCTAATCAAGAAAACCTGAAAACTTATGAAGGTCGGAAGGAAGAAGGAATAGAAAGTGAACCTGATCAGAAGAGAAAAGAAGCGCAAACCTAGAAAATCGTACAAGTTACAGAAGAATGAGTTTATGAAAAGGTTTTGGGTATATATATATAGGTGTTTCAGAGGTATTGAGGTTTTATTAGAAAGTTTCCAAAGAGAAGGTGGATATCTTTAAAGGAAGGGTTTCCAAGGAGTAGGGATTACTGTTGGTGAATTGAAAAAATGGTCAACTACAGGGCTGGAAAGGCAAGTAAATAAGTTAATATCATAGGAAGGAAGAGTTGAACTTGTTCGATCAGTGATCTCGAGTATTCTCATTCACAATTTCTCTCCGTGTATTGGTGGTTTAATGGTATTATAAAGAAAGCTGAGACATGGATGCACAACTTCATTTTGGATGGGGAATAATGATTTTGTTAGAGATATTACAATGAGAGGTGGAAAACTGTGTAAATCACTAAAGGGTGGGTAGGAATTCAGCATTTGCAAGATGTAAATTGGGCATGTACATGATGAGTTGCATATGAGTTATTTCCTTAGAAGAAGATTTGCTAATGAGTACAGTGGGCTAAGATGTGAATTGGGTGGTGTTGGAATCTATCTCTTGATATGGGCATATTGGTCATTCTCTGTTTAAGTGGTTTAGTTGTAGTTTATTTTCATTTAGAGGGGCATTTCAGTCCTTTCTAGTGTTTATATTTAAACTCTTGTTTTGAGTTTAAGGTTTTATATGTTAAGCATTGGGTTTTCTTTCTCTTTGAATTGCAATTCTTCTTTAGTTCTCTTGCTCTTTAGTCTGAGACTTTGTGGTTGGTTTCCTCTAGGGGTGCAAGTTTAGCCTTGGCAGCCCTGACCCCGCCCTGAGCCCGCCTTGAGCCCGAATAGGGCTTGGGCTCAAAATTTTGGCCCTAAGGTCAGGTTAGGGCCAAGGGTGGCCTTGGGAATACTCTCTGGCCTGCCCAGCCCATCTTGGCCCGTCCCTGATTTCAGCCCTGATTTTGGCCCTGATTTTGGCATTGATTCTGGCCCCGATTTTTGCCCTGATCTTGACCTTGATATTGGCCTTGATTTTAGCCCTGATTTGGGCCCTGATTCTAACCCTTATCCTGGCCCTGATCTAGGCCCATGATTTTGGCCCTGATTTTAGCCCTGATTTGAGTCTGGACCCTTCACCCATATAGAGAGGAATTAATTCTAATCCACATGAGTGAATACTTGACACATGTAGAATTTTAAAAACATGATCATATTTTGTAAAAAATTAATAAAAATAAATTATATCCTCATTACCAATGTAGTAAGCATCCATCTGATTTTGGCCCCATCTTGACCCTAATTTTGAGTCTAGTCTTAATGTTAATTTGACTTTGATCATGTATTAGATTTTTACTTTAATCTTCATATTAACATTGATATAACTATAAGTCTCAACTTAGGGCTGCAACTAGGCCGAGCTAGGTCAGGCTTTTGCAATCCCAAGCCTAGCCCTATATGTTCTAATCTGAGCCTATTCCCGCCCTGACCCTAGTTCAGGGCCAAGGATTATTGTCCCTAGCCCTAAGCCCTACAGGGCCAAGCCAAGCCCATTCCCTCCCTAATTGGGCCTAATTGGGCTGGGTCGGGATGGGTTGGCCCTGACCCTGATTGGCCTTGATTGTCCCTGGCCCTGACCCTAATTGGCCCTGACTTGACCCTGGCCTTGACCCTAATTGGCCTTGACCTGACCCTGACCCTGATTGGCCCTGACTTGACCCTGGCCCTGATTGGTCCTGACCCTGGCCCTGATTGGCCCTGTCCCTAGCCCTGATTGGCCCTGTCCTTGGTCCTGACCTTGATTAGCTTTGTCCCTGGCCCTGATTGACCCTATGTTAGCCCTAGCCTTAATTGGTCTTGTCCTTAGATCTAAAATATTAATTGGTTTATTCACGTTGATTTATTATTAGAGTGGTAGAGTCGTTTTGGAGGATTATCCTTTTGGTTGATTTTTAAGAACGTTTGACATATTGATTGGTTTAAAAATTATGTTTGTTTTTTGTTTTTGTGATGTGTTTTTTTTTTTCTCATCCCCCCCTCTCCGGGGGAGTAAGACTTGTTCCCCAGTGAAACAACAATGGCAGCAATAGAGGTGTAAATTGATGAATGTTGAAACTATACAAGCATGCAAGAAGATTTTAAACATTCAGACAAGTTGATCAGGATTTGGTGGATTTTTTTTTTAGACTCTGTTGCTTCTTATGGAGTAATCGATGTTGCTTCTTCAGTTCTGTAAACATCGATGTTGATGAATGTGATGAGTAATATATAGTTATGTTTATAGTAATGTATATTAAATGTTGTTTTTTTATTACCTTTTAATAAGAACTTCTTTGTAGACCACATTCTTTGTGTAATTTTCTAATTTTGATGCTTTGTTTTTCTTTTTGATGCATACTTTTGTTGTTGACATTGAGATTCCTCTTGATAATACAACGTATAGTTGTCCATGTAAGAATACTGGTTCAGGTAGATAGATTCCGACCTTTGGTATTGTTTGTCCTTGTGACTTGTTAATCGTCATTGCAAAACTTAGACAAATTGGGAACTACTTTCTTTTTAGACGAAATGGATATCTTTCATTTTCTGCCATGCATAATGGTATTCTTGGAATTGGAACCAAGTTTCCCTGGAACTGACCAACTGCAATTTCAGTTAGGATTACACTCTTTTGAAGTTGTCGACAAACCAATTTTGTTCCATTGCATTCTCCTTGTACAGGATTTAAGTTTCTTAGCAGCATCACAGGGCAATTTTTTTTCAATATCAAACGATGAGGTGGCAATCCATTTGGTGCCAATGAATTGAGAAATTCATCAGGGTATTGTGTGTCTGCATCATCTATTGCTGAATCATAGCTATAGTATATCAAACGTTCACCTTGGAATGTATCAGTCATTATCTCATTTATATTGTCAACTATTTCATTTTTAGTTGCTAAAATAGCTCTTTCTGTGATCTCTTTTGTTGAGTAGAGCTGCTGTTGTTGTTCAGGGAATATTTCATTTATTAATTCTTCTTTTTATGTTTTTTCATCTTCCATTTTGATCAACATTTCCTGTGGTATTTTGGTCATATCTTCTTCTTCTGTGGGTTCTTCTCCATTTCCCACCCTCAATAAGTATTCACTGAATCTGGAGTCATTTATGGCCCTCATATTTGTTGTTAGCAGTAACTTTTGAATGGTGGCCCATAAATATGATCTGACCAAACTGTATTCCCTGTTTGTTTTCTATTTGTTTGTTGGATGAATTAAATTATTCAAAAGATAAATCAAATATATTAACTGGTGTTCACAACATGCAAAGTAACAATAGATAACGATACTAAAGTTAATTTAAACATACCTTAAAATTAAGTGATGTAGGTTAATCAGCCGAAAACAATTTCTTAGAATGGCAAGACTTTTAACATACCTTTAGAACTGGTTCACTGATTCAGAGGTAAAGAATGTTTAAGGACTGTTATAGGAATAATACTAAAATATGTGAGTTCAAACCAATGAGGCATAGAACCTACGTAGACAATTGTTAGTAGTACCAAACCAAAAAGGCATAATTCTACGTATGGGTTAAAACGGAGTCTCCCTAACCAAACTAAAGAATATTAATTCTATCATAACATACCAATGGTCCTCTTCGGTCTTTCCGCAGATGTCCCAGCACTTGCGTCTGTTTTCCCACTGCGCTGCTAAAAACAACAATTATACACATGAGAAAATGACATACTAAAACAACAATTATATGGGGAGACTAATGAGAAAATGACATACTAAAAGATTCCAAAAACAATCATTGGAAAATGATACACACGAGTTCAACAATTTTGTTGGGATGGTATTGTGACGGGTGCGACAACAAGGGGTAGGGGTTTCTGGTTTGCACAGACAGGCGAGGGAGTAGGGAGGGTTATGCAATGGGTATGGGAGGTGATTCTAATTAGTTTTGGGCAGAATGAGGAGTGAAATTCACCATATTAATTCCCTTTAGTGGCAGAGAGTTGCAAGGAGAAGGATAAAATAAAACAATTTAGAAGAATTCATATGTTAATGGTGATTTTAACATACCTGTACAATTGCTGTAGGTGCTGTCAGAGTGACAAATTCAATTCTCAGAATGGACGTGGTTAGATTGACAATGGAGCTGCAACTGTTCAAAAATTTAAGATCCAAGAATTGTTTCCTTCGATGGAAGAGAGTTGCAGGGAGGAATTGTTCAATATGTATGGGATTATTTGGGCAGCTTAATAGTCCTATTTGTAAATTATTTGAGATCTATGACGGTAATCAGGGATATTGGACTCTACAAAAAAAAAAAAAAAAAAAAAAAAAGAGTCAGGGTTATTGGACGTTCACTCTTCATTGAGTGATTCCATACCAAATTCAATTCCATTTACCATAACGGTTAACAGTAATCAGACAGCCGTTTAGTCTTCATTCAGTGAATAATTCCAATTGTAGATTCTTTCCATAATTTAATGAAATTGTGGATTCTTCATTGAGTGAATGATAATTTAATTTGAAATAAAATGATAATTGGAAAAACGGTTATAAGGGTTATCAATTCAATTCCACTTACCATAACGGTTAACAGTAATCAGACAGCCGTTCAGTCTTCATTTAGTGAATAATTCCAATTGTGGATTCTCTCCATAATTTAATGAAATTGTGGATTCTTCATTGAGTGAATGATAATTTAATTTGAAATAAAATGACAATTAAAAAAACGGTTATAAGGGTTATCAGCGCCTCAATCATTGTTCACTGATTTCATTCAAAAATAAATTTAATTCCAAATAAGGATCATCTCCATAATTGAATGATAATATGATAATTTAATTTGAAATAAAATGAATTAAATAATTTGCATTCACAATTGTACACATACTTCTCAATTAATACAAAGGAATACCAAATTCTAATTTAATTTAATTCTATATGAGGATCATCTCCATAATTGAATGATAATATGATAATTTAATTTGATTTCTTGTTCTTCGTATTTGCTTACCACAATGATTAATTGGAAAATGAAATACAAACAAATTAATAAATATAATGAATTCAATAATCTGTATTTACAATTGTAGACATACTTCTCAATTAATGCAACGGATTACCAAATTAAAATTGTGTCAATTCAGAGGGGTAATTGTGGAATACTAAATGTAGCCATCTACAATTGAGTTCATACTTTTATATATATATATATATATATATATATATATATATATATATATATATATATATATATATATATATATATATATATATATATATATATAAAAGATGATTCAAGCTCATACAAAATGATAAAATAGTCAATAAGTTGATAGTGTTGCTTTAAACATAAATAAATTAATACTCCATAATTCTATATTGTGCTGTGAAAGTCTCCCATTGCTTTGGTGATGGAAATTGAAAACCTCTCCCATTGATATCCTTATTCAACAAAAATATTCATATTCAAAACTTTGTTAACAAGTAAATCAACGATAATTTAGTAATGATATTTTTTTTCGTAGTTAAAGAAAATGATAATTTAAGTACAGACATAGTTATCTGTCCTTAATAAGTTTTTGTTTTTTTTTTTTTTCCTCTGAAATATCATATTGGAGGCAAAAGAAAGATGTCCATATTCATGATGAGAAGTTAGGGTGTAGATTTGTTAGATATTAATTCTCTATATACTAGCTTTATAATATATTATCTCTCCTTAGTACAAAAAAAAAAAAAATCAATGATTTTTGAGAACTAAAATGACTTAGTTCGAAAAATAAAAATAATATAAAAAGTGAACTCATGGTCTAATATGATCAAAATGATTGAAGGTCATAGTTGAGATAGGGGTGCAAGTTTGGATCTGGCGGCCCTAACCCACCCTAAGCCTGCCCTGAGCCCGAATAGGGCTTGGGCTAATGATTTTGGCCCTAAGGGCGGGTTAAGGCCAAAATATTCTGGCCCTGAACTAGGGCCAAGGGCGGGCCTAGGATTACTCTCTGGCCCGCCCAGCCCATCTCGGCCCGTCCTTGATTTTGGCTCTGATCGTGTCCCTAATTTTGGCCCTGATCTTGGCTCTGATTCTGACCCTAATCTTGGCCTTGATCAAGGCCCATGATTTTGGCCCTGATTTGAGTCTGGACCTTCCACCCATATGGAGAGGAATTAATTCTAATCCACATGGGTGAATACTTGACACCTGTCATATTTTGAAAACATGATCATGTTTTATAAAAAAATTAATAAAAATGAATTATATCCTCACTACCAATGTAGTAAGCATCCATCTGATTTTGACCCAATCTTGACCCTAATTTTGGCTCTAGTCTTAATGTTAATTTGACCCTGATCATGTACTAGATTTTTGCCCTAATCTTCATATTAACATTGATATAACTATAAGTCTCGATTTTGACCTTAAGTCATTTTGATCATATTAGACTATGAGTTCATTTTTTATATTATTTTTAAGATAATTTTTATTTTTTAAACTAAGTCATTTTAGTTCTAAAAAATCATTGATTTTTTTTTCTTCTGTACTAAGGCGATATAATATATTATAAATAATAAAATCTAGTATATAGAGAATTAATATCTAACAAATCTACACCCCAACTTCTCATCATGAATATTGACATCTTTCTTTTGCCTCCAATGTGATATTTCAGGAAAAAAAAAAAGCTTATTAAGGAGAGATAGTTATGTTCGTAACTAGAATATCATTTTCTTTAACTACGAAAAAAATATCAATACTAAATTATTGTTGATTTACTTGTTAACAAAGTTTTAAATATGGATTTTTTTTTTTGTTGAATAAGGATATCAATGGGAGATGTTTTCAATTTCCATCACCAAAGCAATGGGAGACCTTCAGAGCTCAATATAGAATTATGAAGTATGAATTTATTTATGTTTAAAGCAACACTATTAACTTACTGACTATTTTATCATTTTGTATGAGCTTGAATCATCTTATATTTCTATGAATTTTATTTTCAGTTTACTTGTGATACTTTTTTATATTTTTACAAATTTACATTTGATATTTTAGGTCCAAAGATAGGAACAATTAAGGTTAGGGCCAAGATAGGGTCAATCAGAGCCAGGGACAAGGCTAATCAGGGTCAGGGCCAGGGACGGGGCCAATCAGGGTCAAGGATAGGGCCAATCAGGGCCAATCAAGGTCAAGGCTAATCAGGGCCAACTCATCTCGACCCGGCCCAATTAGGGCGGGAATGGGCTTGGCTTGGCCTTTTAGGGTTTAGGGCCAGGGACAATAATCCTTGGCCTTGAACTAGGGTCATGGCGGGAATTGGCTTAGATTAGAACATTTAGGGCTAGGCTTGGGATTGCAAAAGCTAGGCCCAGCCTAGCCCATTTGCAGCCCTACATGGACTAATATACAAAATTCGCCAAATCTAGTTAGAGGGAAGCTAGATAGTTAGAGAACCCGAGTTCGAAAGATTCTTGCAAAGATCAAAGGATCGAGCACAAGTTATCCTCAGTAGCCTACCCTCAGAGCAACGGGCAGGTCAAAGTCACCAATAAAACTATGCTTGACGGATTAAAGAAAAGGCTTAATGAACTAAAAGGAAGGTGGGTTAATGAATCGCCAAGTGTCCTCTGGTCATACCGAACAACCCCAAGGACGACCGCTGGAGAGTCACCATTCAAGCTCGCCAAGTCAAGCACATTTTATTGACAAATCTATTGCTATGTGTTCATGGTGTCGGTCTACTACACATGTAATTGAGGAATGCCCTAGCTATTCTGGAGGCAAACATGAAAATGTTAGTGCGATGTTTTCAAACCCATACACTAACACGTACAATCCTGGGTGGAAGAATCATGCTAACTTTTCATTGTCTCAAAGGCAAAACCAAAATGGATTAAGCAATAATTCCACACAAAATCACTTTGGTGCCCCTTAAAACAAAGTGCACAATTTTCTCATAATCAAGATTTCCAGTTCCCTCAAGCCCCAAATTTTCAGAATGCCAATTTAGTTAGGCTTGTCAATCCACCTATTGTATCTCATATGCCTCTCATTGTACAAATCAATCATCACCTGGTTTCAATAGAGGTAATAATCTGGAGTTTTCGCGTCTCTCTACCTTAGAGAAGGATATGGAAGTACTTTCCAGCACCTTCATGACTTCTATGCATAATATAGAAAAACAAATTTCCACTCTTGCAAATGGGTTGTCTGAGCGAGAAAAAGGTAAAATGCCTAGCCAGTTTGAGTTAAATCCTAGGATTCAGATTCAACAAAGACCATCAAATTTATCAAATCAAGTCAACCAAGTTGAATCATCCCCTTCTTCTTTAGCTTCAATTAATTTGTATCTGCATTGAGAAGTGGGAAAGGGTATTTAACAGGTGAGCCACATATTAATATAAAGAACGAGATTCGTAACTACTGTGATGAAGAGAATGTTCAAATATCTCCTAACAAAGGTTTGTCCTGAAAAACCCATAGAAGTTGAGGATGAGCCAATTACTGTAGCGGTACCTAAGTTTGCTAAACCACTATCTGAAATTATGAGAAAAGAAAAAATTTCAAATGAGAGTTCTTATGTTCCTAAGGCCCCTTATCCCAACCGTCTAGTTAATAAGAAGAAGACTACAACTATGGAGAAAAATTTTGATGTCTTCAAAAAGGTAGAAGCAAGGTTTAAAGTATCGGTATCGAGTATCATATCGGTCAGGTGATTTTAAGAGACGTATCGTCCTGTATCGAGTATTGTATCGCTTTGGCTAATGTATTTTAATGTAATTTAATGGAGAGACGTATCAAGATGTATCGTATCGTATCGTATTTTATCGGTTGGGTCAAATATGGATATGTATCGGCTAGTATCGTGGGATACTTTAAATCTTCGGTAGAAGTGAATATCCATCTTTTAGATGTCATATCTCAAATCCCCGCCTATGCGAAAGTGTTGAAAGATTTATGCACTCATAAAATAATCACTAGCATTCTCAGAAAGACGTTCTTGGCAGGTAACATTAGTTCTATAATTACTCAACCTATAACAGCCAAGTATAAGGATCTAGGGAGCCCTACCATAGCTTGTGTCATAGGCAATACACACATTGAACATGCTTTATTTGATCTTGGTACAAGTGTGAATCTTTTGCCTTACCATGTTTATAAGCAACATAGGATTAGGATAATTGAAAACAACTAGAACTACTCTTCAGTTGGCAAATAGGTCAGTTAAGATTCCTAAAGGGATGGTTGAAGATGTTTTACTGAAGGTGGGAGAATTTATTTTTCCAATTGATTTCGTTGTACTAGATACTAAACATTTTTCAATTAATGATGAAATCCCAATAATTCTAAGAAGACCATTTTTGACTACTAGTAATGCATTAATCAACTGTCGAAATGGCCTCTTGCGGTTGTCTTTTGGAAATCAATCTGTGGAGTTTAATATGTTTAGGATAGGAAAACAACCACAAATAAAAGAAGAGATCAATATGCTTGATGAGTCTTTGGATTTTCTCAATAATTTGATTATCAACTTTGAGATTGATTTTGATTTTGAATTTCAAGAATGTATGGATATGTTGGATGATGATAGTGAAAGTTTCTTTTCTGAAGTCTTAAATTTTCACACACCTTTAGAACTATTAAACCCCTATCCATCTCCATTCCTAAGCCCTCAATAATTAAACCTTCCAAGCTATAATTTTAATAGTTGCCTTCTAATTTGAAGTATGCTTTATTGGGACAAATTCTCTTCTTGTCATTGTTGTCTCTACTATAACTTCTGACAAAGCAGAAGAGTTGATCACACTGTTGAATGATAATAGGGAAGCATTGAGTTGGTCTATCACTAATATCAAAGGTCTAAGCTCTTCCATTGTACAATATCATATTCATCTTATGAATGATGCTAAACCTTCTAGAGAGCCTCAACGGATGATGAGAAATTTCTCTTACATGGTAAAGGTTTTTCTTGAAGTCTTTAGGGATGACTTTTCTATTCATGGTTTTTCTTATTTAGAGTGTTTTCTCCATCATACATTGATATTAAAGATAAGATTAAAGCTTCCCATGATAAGCACATCTTGACTGAAAGGTATACCCCTTATTTTGTCTTCCTTGTTTATCTTTTCATGCATGCATTAAGGACATTGCATTACTTAAGTGTGTGTGTGTGGGGGGGGGGGGGGGGGGGGATAGCTTCTTTGTATATTTTAACTTTGACTTTTGATTAGTATACATATTTTTTCAATTGCTATGATGTGTGAAGTGAGAGTGATTTTGGTACCTATCGTGAACACATAAAAACCCTGTTGAGAGGAAGGTAACTTGTATATATATATTTTGATATGGGACTTTCCTTAGAAAAATAAAAAGTCCTTAACTTAAGGCATTGGACTATCTATGGGTTTCGTGGGTCCTTGTTTCTTTGGCTAGGAGTTGAGATCAATTTTTTGTATGGTATGACAAAAGTTCAAAAAAAAAAAAAGAATTTAAAGGAAAAATAAAAAAGAGTAGAAAGTAAAAGTTGAATTCCTTGGAACTGGACAGGGCACTCCGACTCAGGAATTGAAGTGACTTGATCAAAACTCTTAGGAATGAGATTATTGAAAAAAAAATTTGCATCATTGTCTATGTGTGCATATGCAAAGCAAAGCTACAAAGTAACTTGGGTTTCTGGTGTTCGCTCTACCATGTCATTCAAACCAACTGTAGTAGAGTAAAGTAGAGTTCACTACTCAAAAGAAAAAAAGAGAGATAAATACAAGTGTCATCAATGCCTTGGTAAAATTGTTTGGTCAAAAATACTTCAAAACCTAAGTCCTTAGTCCTCTTACTCTATAAGTGGTTTTGCTTGAAGGAGAGGTGTACTTGAAAAATATAAGGTGAGTCTTTGATTGAGATATATGCTTAGTCTCAAGAATCAATATGGGGTAATAAAGTTCAAATGTGGGGGGATCTTAAATCGATGGTGAGAAAAATTGTCGTAGCTATTGATCCTGTATGAGTACTTACTAATTATTAGAGTTGAAATTTGCAATGTTTTATTTTTAGTTGAATTGGAATTTTGGATGTATATTATTTGCAAACATCCACGAGACAAAACTCGTCCTCTAGGGGTAACCTAGTGGTTTAAAGGCTTGTTGCATATGCTAAGTGTAACCGTGATTCCTACGAAAGTGAGTTAGGATCTTATTTTGTTGCATTAGTTTATTACCTACATTTGTATTTTTTTCTTTTATTCTTACTTGAGGACAAGCTTAGTCTAAGTCTGGGGGAATCTAATGAGCACATTTATGTGTGAAATCTTAGGGCATAAAGCATGCATTTTATACGCTTAGAGTGGAGCTACCTTGGGTTTTATGTTGTTTTTGTAGATTTTAGGACTTTTTAAGATTTAAGCAAATATTTGGAGTTTTGGGTATGAAATATGCAATTTTAAACGTCAAGAGATCTGTTCAAATTCTCAAGTGCGAAAATGAGCCTGATTTGGAGCATGATGGGCTAGAGATGTGATTATGGCCCAACTCCAAAATATTTTAGAGATAAAGAAGCAAATTTTTATTTGCAACTGAGATTAGAAATTATCAATCAAATCTACAGAGGTATTATTGAGAGAGTCTTAATAGAGAAAAAGAGTCATTGCATACTTAAATATCTTATTTCCTATTTGGGACTTGATCAAAGAAAGAAAAAGAGGAAAAAGAATTATATTCAAAGAAGGAAGATGGAACAATCCAGTCCGTTTTTGAATGTCTCTATCCAATTTTGATCAAACTTTTCATCGAATGATCATCCGGTGTTTGATCAAGCTGATTTTAAGAGGAGAGCTTCACGACTTCTTGATCTTCAAATCCAATGGTGGAATTGTGTATTTGATCTCTCTAAGTTAATCTGATTAGTACGCCAAAACCCTAATTGATTGAGTCAGATAGGAACTCTTAGTTTGATTCAAGCTCTATCAAGACTCATATCCCATGTAAACTCTATAAAAGGAGAGCATACTTCAGCAAGGGATGACGTGTTTGAGAGCCTAGGAGAAGCACTCTTTCTTTTCTCTTTAGTTTATTTAGGATTTCTCTAGTTTTCTTTGATTGCTTTTGTGAGATTCTAATTTTTAGATTGAATATTTAGGTTTAATTTTTCTATATAATGTAATTTTAAGTTCAATTTCAAGTTTAAGTTTCAAGTTTCAAGTTTGAGGATTCGTTTTTCTCTAGGTCTAGCAATTGCAGATCTTAATTATTCTAGACCCTGTTGTTAGGGTTGGTTGAGATTTGAATAGTTAGTTCAATTCTTTTTTATTATTTGAAGTTCAAAGATGCAAGTAAGTAACATTCTTCAATAATCTTCTCTTCTCCCCCCTCCATTCTCACTTCTATCTACCCCTTCATATTATTAATTTAGGATTTACTTTCAGCATTTATTTATTGTTCTCCTTTCCCCTGGGCCCTTGATCAAAGATGCCTACAGTCGTGTCTCTCTTTGGTTAATGTTTCCATTTTCCTTTTATTGCTTTGATTATTTCCTTTCTGCATTTTTTTTTCTTTCTAATATCCGTTCCCCCGATCGGTGGATTGTAAGCTACGACAAAGGGTCCACGGTCAAAGTCATTATAATTATACTCCCCTTCCCTAGATCCAGAGCTGACACTCGGATCACTTCCCTTTTATTTTTCGCATATTTTTATGCCTTTTTATTAATTATGCGTTGGTTATGTTTGCTTTATTTTTTTGTCTCACTTCGATTGCATTAGATGTATGGATTATGACCGCTCATTTAATTTAATTAATAAGTTAAAATCTTTGAATCATTGCACTCTCGCATTATCATTAAGAGGTTAATTCTAAAGTGGCATATCTCCTTGAGATCGATCTGTTAGCTACACGATACCGTGCGCTTGTGGTTATTTTTAATTTCACAAACAATACTGCTTATGCAGGGGGAGATTGGGTGGGGAAAGCAATTCCTTTCCCCGCACCATCTCCAATAACTACACCAGGAAAGGAAAGAAGAAAGAGAATTCTAAAAATATCAACTATGTTTCATGTGTTGCTTCACTTGGTAGGTTAAGAAAACTCTTGGGTCATCCTAAACCTCCACTTTCTTAGGCCCCAAACTTTACACATTCGATTTCAGGAAAAAAGGAAGACTTATCCGCACAATACAAAGGTTCTAATCCTGTCCTAAAAACCACCTCCAAGAAAGTGCATATGAGGTCTAATTCTTCTCACCTTGGATCACATGTTCAGATGTCCTTGATCCTATGCTTCAATCACCATATAAAATACATCAAAGAGAGACCCTTGTTTTCGTGGGAGCATTTTTTTAAAACTTGTCCTTTCAAGTTCCCCTCGACTAATTTATCATATATCTGTCTTTCATTCATGAGTAGTGAACCTACTGTGACTAAAACTAATTCCAACCATGAACAAGAGGATTACTTAAATGTTATGGTGTTCAAAAATTGATTTACAATGCATGCTCTCATTGTTCAATCCTAAGAATAAAGAAATAAAAAACTCTTATCAATATTTTCGCTTTCGCATAACCAAGAAGATAGAGAAATAAATTAAAAAAAAAAGGCATCGATCTATCCGAAATCATTTGCCTTGAGGATCCGGATATCGTTATCAAGAGAAGCTGAGAAGCCCTAACAATAGCGTCAGTAGACATTGATGAGAACTGGTCATCTTCGAAGCTGGCTGTCCTCAGCCATTGCTGAAGCCATTATCGAAAAAGAGAGAGATGAGTCAAACAGGTAAATGGAAAAGCTTGACCATTCAGATGTGTTCGGTTAGACAGAAACGAGTCGTCATAATCTTCTTAATTAATGAAGCTTTTATTATTTTAAAAAGAAAAAAATTTCCCAAAACATGCAATAGAATTTAGAATAAGATTATCTTTTAGATGTATGATATTGATTAAACATTTTTAATGTAGTCTCTTTTTCTTTAATTTAACATTTTTTAGTTTTCGACGAGAAACTATTCATATTCCTTTGGCTGTTAATTCTTTTTCTAAAAAATGAGTAAGGGAGAAATTGAGAATTAAATTGATTCAAATAATTTCTAGAATTTTAATTGATCATTATAGACATCATTTATTATTAATACAAAAGTCTCATTAATTAAATATAGAGAAGTATTGGGGAAAAAAAATGAAATGTATCGATGTCCCTTGAGTTCATTTTTTTATAATAATAATAATAATATATGATATCATAAAAAATTAGAGATACGAATATTACATATATGCCTCTCTGAGTTTTGTGTAAGTCCACTTTGGCTGCTTTGTCAAATAAAATATTTGGTGTAGGGAGACTGATTGTCACGCACAAATTGCCAAACGACCCCCAAGAATACTGCACGTGCCACGTTCCCTGTGCCAGCGATTTCCATTCTTTTTATTTCTTAATGCAAAGCCATTCATTGATATACTACAAAGCCACGTTAGAAATCAGAATTTTTTAGAATTTCAGGTCTATAGAATATGAATGAAACTTCCTGCCCACCTACATGTATAACTAGATTATCTGTCTTCCTTCCTTCCCCAAATCTCAAGTAGCAGCAAAATGTCTACTGCTACTCCACATTCAGTGAGGTTCGTTACCTTCTTCTTCATAAGCATATTGCCTTTAACAGCTCTAGCCACTGTTCCTGCTTCCAAGACCTTCAAATTCATAAATCAGGGCGAATTCGGCGATTACAGTGTCGAGTACAGTGCAAGTTACCGTGGCTTAAGTCTCTATACATTTTCCTTTGCTCTTTGCTTCTACAACGTCACTCCCAATGCCTTCACTCTTGGCCTTCTAATGGGTAGCTATCGCTCCCAGTCAATCATGCGTTGGGTTTGGGACGCCAACCGTGGCAAACCAGTTAAAGAAAACGCCACTCTAACATTCGGCACCGACGGCAATCTCGTCCTCGCCGATGCCGACGGCAGTGTTGCGTGGCAAACAGGCACGGCCAATAAGGGTGTTGTTGGGCTAACGCTTCTCTCGAATGGAAACTTGGTGTTATACGATAAGAAGAAAAGATTTGTTTGGCAAAGTTTTGATCACCCAACTGATACACTCTTGGTGGGTCAATCACTTCGTCCCTGGAGGACCTACCAAGCTTGTTAGTCGTCTTTCCGAAATCGACGGCTCTGAAGGTGCTTTCAGTTTTGAATTGGAGAAGATGTTATGGGCCATGTACATGAAGAGCAAGAATTCTATTAAGCCTTTGCGTTATTATCTTGACGCTGTTAATGGATTTCAAGGGAATATAACGTTTACACGGTTACTCTTCCATTGTACCCCTGATATCGCTGTAGCCACTTCTTCTGATCTGACGTTCGAGGTGGAGTTCGACAATGTGTCTTCTGGGGATTTTATTCAAGCCGTGGCAAAGTATAACGCAACTTCTTCTATGCTAAGAATAGGATATGATGGTAACTTAAAGATCTATACTTACGATGACAATGATGTTTGGAGAGCATGGGAGATCACTTATACTCTCTTTGACAGGGAAGGAACTTTGAGTGAATGCCAGCTTCCTACGAGATGTGGGTCATTGGGAGTTTGTGAAGATAATCAATGTGTGGCTTGCCCCACCCGAAAGGGCATGTTGGGGTGGAGCAAGAGCTGTGCTGCTCCCGTGTTGCCTGCTTGTAACAATGGTAAGGGTGTGCCCAAGGTGGACTATTACAAAGTTGTGGGTGTGGAGCATTTTATGAATGCTTACACTGAGGGAGATGGACCAATGAAGGTGGCTGAGTGTAGAGAAAGGTGTACTAAGGATTGTGGATGTTTGGGCTTCTTTTATAGGGAAGAATCCTCCAAGTGCTTGTTGGCTCCTGAGCTTGGCACTCTCACTAAAGTGTCAAACAGTAGCCATGTTGCTTTCATTAAGTATTCTAAGTAGAGTTTGGTTTCTGTTCATTTTAGTTCTCTTTTGTGTTGATTGTTGTGCTATTTCCATTAGCAATTGAGATAAATTTGTCTTTTTCGTGTTATATACTTGGGAAAAAATACATTACCATTGAAGGATTTCGTACCTCTGTAATAAGGAGGAGCAGTGGGTATAATGAAAGTTCCTTTTGCGTTTTGAATTACTTCCTTTTGCGTAAATAGGATTTGGTGTAATCTATTTACTTCTTTCCCTTTCCTATTTTTAATTCTTCTTTTCCATAACTTTATCTGTATCCGAGCTGTGTTTATCTTGGGGAAATTGGTGGTGGAAGAAAGTCATCAGGTTCTGGCATTTTTTTGTTTATCAACTCTTTATATGTTATTATAAAGATATTAGCTTGGAATGTAGAGGTATCAATGGTAATTTTACACAGCAATGCATGGGAAAAAATTTCATTAAACATAAGCCTGACTTAGTTTTTCTGTGTGAAACAAAATGTTGGGACCATCAAATGTTAGTTCAAGGAATGAGGAAACATTTTGATGGGTTTTATATGGTTGTACCAAAGGGTTAAAGGGAGGTTTGATGGTCTTAGCATCGTCGGGTTTTCAAACTCAATTGATCCAATTCGATCCCTCAACCATTATAATATGATGCGAGATGAAGGACTGTCCCTTTGTGGTTGTGTTCATTTACGCACCCCGTCACTATTATGATCTCAAAATGTTTTTGTCTCACTTGGTTTCTGTTTTACAGTCGATTCATAAACCATTCGTCATCATGGGGAATTTTAATGAACTTCTGGAGGCTAAAGACAAAGTCAGTGGAAGCTTTAAGCCCTATTGTGCTCTCCCGGCTTTGAGAGCAATCATTAATGAAGAAAACCTTTTTGAATTTGCGGTGCCTGGATGTCCATACACATGGACTAATAGACAAAATCCGCCAAATCTAGTTGGAGAGAAGCTAGATAGTTAGAGAACCAGAGCTCGAAAGATTCTGCAAAGATCAAGGGATCGAGCGCAAGTTATCCTTAGTAGCCTACCCTCAAAGCAACGGGCAGGTCGAAATCACCAATAGAACTATGTTCGACAGATTAAAGATTCAACCAATTAAAAGGAAGGTGGGTTGATGAATTGCCAAGTGTCCTCTGGTCATACCAAACAACCCCAAGGACGACCACTGGAGAGTCACCATTCAGGCTTGCCTACTGAGAGTCGAGGTTCAAGTTGGATCCCTTAGAGAAAAAGAATTTGACGAAGAAGTAAATATTGAAGGCATGAGGGTCAATATAGATCTCCTCAATGAAGTAAGAGATAAGACAAAATATCACCTAAAAGAATATCAAAGGTAAATTGCTATTTACTACAATACCAAAGTAAAAATGAGGCAATACCTTCCCGGAGACTTAGTACTTCGTTGACATCAGCATCAGACCCGACCAACCAAGGAAAGTTAGCTCAAAACTAGGAAGGACCGTACATAGTAATCTAGCAGGTTGCTCTTGGAGCATACCACCTACATGACTCAGAGACCGAGCAAGTGATTCCTTGGTCATGGAATTCGAACAACCTTAGAAAGTATTATCAGTAGACTATCTCACAAATTTTTTTTTATTTGATTTAAGGGGTTGATTTTACCCTAATTTAGTTATACAGATTAGCAAAATTACCTCTCACTTTTTCAAGCAGGAATATTAGTTTTTAAGCAAACAAATTATTCTGAAGAAGAAGCAAATAGATATATTATTTTCCAAGTTACCATGCTCGAGAAGAAGCAGCAAATATCTCTCGACTATACTATTTCTCAACCACACTTGTCAAAGCCTCAAATATCTCTCAGCCGCATGAAGTGAAGAACATATATGACAATTTAAAAATCAAATTTGGCCAATCTGGAACAATAAAGAGATGATAATAACAACTTATCAATGTGGGTCGACCACAAGGAGATGAAGTAATATAGAAAAAGTATCTCCAATACAAAAACATAAAAGAGTTACAAAGGCAATAAAAACTTGATTATACATCAAAAGCACTGAGCTAGAAAAGATACCAAGTATCTTTTGCAGCATGCTTCTCATCCTCGTCCAAGCCATCATCATTGCTTCTTGAACCACTTTGCTCACCTTCGTTGGCACCAACCTCCGTTTCATATGGGGCCGGTTCCCAATTTGAATCTAAAAAATCATTAACTTCAATTAGGAAACCCCCAAGAAAAGGATCCTTGCCGATTGCCCATGAAGGTCGAGGATATCTTCAGCTCATCATAAAGTCTTGGATCGATGAAGTCTTGAATCCAAAAACGTCTTGGGTCAATTATTGAGTGAAGACATCTTTGTATCCATATCTCCAACCATAGCTGAAACCAGGTCCACAACATGCGAACTTCATCAGTTAAGTCATCAAAGGTTGCTAGAGAGGATCAAGGAAGCCGAGATTGGAGTTCTTGTACTTCTACTCGAACAGAAGCTTGATCCTTGATGACAACCTTTAGCTAGCCTCAATATCTCCGACAACAATTTATGATTTTCCTTCAACTGTTGCTCCAATGATTTGACAAGCTTGGCAGATGCTTGCTCAGATCCCTCGAGCTCAGCCACTCTTGTGAGAAGAGAAACTTCCTTCTCAACCAAGCCTTCAGTCCGAGATTTGAGGTTCGACACCTCGACCATTTTATTCTTTAGACTGTCTTGAAAATTATGCATTGATAAATGGTCATGTCAAGTAGTTTCCAAGCAAGAACCCAAAGCTTGGGTAAGGTTGTAATGCATCCTAAAAGAAATAAATCACCAAAGTGAGACCAAGTTGAAAAAGAATAAGCATCCAAGAAGTATGGAAGGTCGAGACAACACTTACTTGATCTAGTTTATTGTCATATGTTATGATGTTTGATAAGATGAACTTATGTTTGTGTTCATTTTTGAATAACATTTCATAATTATGATTCTTGAATGTTTTTTTTTTAGATGAATGTGATTTTTGAACATAATAATGTTTGTTATAACTTCATAATTAGAAATGTGATTATCAACATAAAAGTAGTTTATTGAAAAAAAATTAACCCAACCGCTTTGGTCGCCTTATTGCCTCTTGGGTGCCGCTTTGTCGCCTAATTGCTTAGGCGAAGCCCCAGCCACGTTGGTCGTCTTGCCATCTTGACGACCTTATTAGGAAGTAAGTATTCTTGTGTTATTCTCTCTGGCATCAAGGATTTCATTGGGTTTCCTGCTATCTAAATTTTGCTTTTTGGTGACTTGCTCGTTGAAGGCATTACTCGACCAACACAGTTAAGCACATTCTTGCAAGTTCACTCGTTCAAGCGGTTGAGTATGATTTTGCATCAACAACTTTATTCAATCACTTTTTATAATTGCTCTTTCAAGTACTCATAGATATTCTAGCAAAGTAGAGGAGTTCAAGTGCATCTGTTCTTGATTTCCTAGGACATCTAAAAGTTCTTGTTACTTTGTTCAATCACTTCTTTTATTTGTATTTCTATACATATTTATATTTCTCGTTTCACATGCAATGTCATTAGAAGATATAGCATTGATGAAAACTAAACACTGAGTTGTTTAAGTAAGAAAGAGGGTCACTAATGTGGATTCTTCATCGATAAAGCAGAATGGGCAAAGAATATTATAATCCTTGTCCCTTATGAACTACTGAAAGATGTTGGATGAAGAGCTGGCAAATATAAATATTCGAGCTAAGTAGAGCCATTCACAGGCAAGCCAGGAAAAAAATTCATACAACCATGGATAGTATCAATTAGGTTTACTATTTGTACTAAAGAAAAATTTACTGTTACTATTATTTTTAGAGAAAATCATGTTTTGACCTTTTCAGGTCCACCTATGCTAGACCAGAAGATGAAAAACATTGATTGGTGTCGATTAGGTTTACTATTATTTTTTAATGAATTAATGTTTTTACCCTTTTCCATATATGGACACATTAATACAAGATCACCTACGAATAAGTACCAATCTCATCAATCCTGATAAAAATCAGTTGCGATCTTGACCAATACTAATCTCGATATGGACAAGCTCCGTTTGAACAAGAAGTTAAAATTTCTTCTTGTTGATACAAAATCCTGCTCATCCTTCCTGCAAAACACGTGCTTGATCTTGTGTGGTCGAGGTACGTCTCCGACGAGCAAGTCAGTACCAATGAGATATGATCATAACTACTCAATAGAAAATTCAAGTAATTGATCACATAGAATATGAATACTTATTTTCTTATGCCAACTTTGTGGTGTTTATATAGTGTAAGATATTAGAAATTGATTTGGAATATAACTCTTAAAGGAGTTGTTTACTTGATTCATTTATCTAGGTAGTTGAAGTATAGTAGAAGTTCACTTTGATCGGGTACTCTTGGGTTTGTGGTCGGTCCGCCTATAGAACATATGGTCGAACCAATTTACATAGAACTCTTGGTCGGACCGTACAAACCTGTGGTTAGGCCGGAATGTATAGAATGACCAGTTTAGTCATTAACACTTCTTTTTAATTTCTCCGACATTTTCCAACGTTCTTCCATCCTTCATTTTCAAGGATTTTCCTCGGGTGTTCTTATGTATTGGATCACATTTTTTTAATTGTATTTTTATATTAATATGTCTAGTTCAACATGCAAAGTCGGCAGGGATTGGCGATGCGGATCAATTATGCCGGACCGCCGAGCCCCCTCGATCCGGGACGATGAGTCCACAAGAAAGGAGATGCGGGCCGGCTTGGTGCCGGGCAGCCGCCCCGATGGCAAAGTAGATGATGAACCGAATGAGGCTCGGCAAAAGCACACAAGAAGCCAAAGTGTAGGTGCACCGGAGGGGTAGACGTGCATTTATAGTGGAGTGTTACCTTTCATGTGTTGGTAAGTAGCGGACAAGGGCGATGCTCCTCGGATCATGCCCTTGCGTGGTCCCATTCAACACGGAGTGACCCATAACAAGGATGATTGCTATATAGGGCGGGACGCTTTGGCATGGATGACGGAATCCTTCCCGATCAACGAGGGAGCCCCACCGGCCGGACGATCACATTCGCGAGAACCGGGTGTAACCCGACTAGTATGACAATGTGTTATATTCGGGTTATACCCGTTTGGTTCTCATCTTTCCGTATCAGGTACAAAGAAAATTCATTTACTAAAAGTGTCGTATAACTAATGAAATCTGCTTTACATAACTGCAGATTCCATGTACTGTTAATAGGCCAATCAATCGGAGACTCAACTGAAAGAACCAACCTTACCAATAAATCCGCCGCAGAGTTGGCGAATCTCGAAATGTAATGAAAACTACAAGACTCAAAGGAGCTAGCAGACGTTTGATATCATGATAAAAGAAAACTTGAATTCTGTATTGAGTTAAAAAAAATTTATTATCTTTAATTATATTAACATATATCAGTTATATTCTTTAATTTATCTTCCTCGATGAGCATGAAAAGTTTGTCAAGCATGTCTTTATCGCCTCTTTGATGAAGAGAAAATTTTGTTTTTCTAATTGATTTGTATTAAGTGTTTTTTTTTATTATTATATCTTAAACGTATCTTTTTCTTAAGCATATACATACTCTAATTTGGTAGTGTTGCATCCAATCCATGCATAAAATCTGCAGTCAAAATTTACAAATATATATTTAGTAAACACAGTGAAGAGACACCAAAGGTATCTCAAGTGGCCATACATATAGGCACAATTGTCATTATATGGCATTCTGCATACAAGCCTGTCTTCCAATAAACCTGCAAACATCTCTTTCTTTTGTTATAGGATTAGAAACTGAATACATCAGGCAAACTGAAGTGAGGGTGAACAACCTCAAGTGATTTAGAAGTGGAAAAGGGTTCTCTGAGCTTTTAGTGTTCTTCGACGCAATCTCATGCTGCAATGTTTATTCATTTTCTAAGAAGCGGAAAAGCTTGTTTCCAATTTGCATTTTGGTACAATAAAGTTCCCCCCAGCCCAGATTCCAAATTACAACACCCCTGCCTCCTTGGTGTGAATTTTGCTGCAACAATACATTTACATAGATGAAGTACTACTTGCCACTGGGGGAGGACCAGCGCCCCCCGTCCACATAGGGCAGGGATGAACCAACGGCACCCAACAAACGGTTCAAAAAAATCAAAGGGGGGGTTTAAAAAAATTAATTAGTTGAATGGGAACCGTTGGATTACTGCCACAGGATCTTATGAAGGAATCAGGTGTGGGAAAGGAATTATAGACGATGTGAATCCGGGTGGTATACCCTGTTGAGTGGATTGGGAGTGTCACTATTAATAGGGTTTCTAGGGTAACGTTCTATGTTCGAGCTCAATCCACATTTGAGAGGCTTCTAGAGAGTCAGTTGAGGTGAGGGAGGGAAATGGTCGAACACCTATCTCTCACCGTCTCTCTCTCTCTCTCTCTCTCTCTCTCTCTCTCTCTCTCTCTCTCTCTCTCTCTCTCTCTCTCTCTCTCTGTCTAATTTTTTTTTTCTTTTTGGGTTTGAAATTTTTGGGAACTGAGGTTCTCTGGGATCAATTTACGCACACTTTGAAAAACAAGTAGTTGTTAAATATAATTTAAATATAAGTGGCGCTTTGCCCCTACCTTGTGGTAATTAGAACTACTGAACTCATACTATGAGGCATTTCTTAGATTTC
The DNA here is from genome assembly GCF_041222555.1 of Hakea prostrata. Lineage (NCBI taxonomy): Eukaryota > Viridiplantae > Streptophyta > Magnoliopsida > Proteales > Proteaceae > Hakea > Hakea prostrata. Next base: position 31,989,683 of record NC_142609.1, read on the forward strand.
CATATGTGTCTTGATACTGTGCTCCATACACGATTAACCTCTTCAACTCTAAGATCCTTACACTTGGTATGCATGTAATATATGCCACCAATCTTGAGTCAACAACGTTCCACTTAACTCATTAAAGGTAATCGAATTTTCACTGGTTGAGACAGAAGTGACAAAAGCAGCATAGTTAGGGCCAAGATCATTAAGGGTATATAAACAAAGATCCTCATTCGTGATACTTTTGCCATTAGCAGCTAATTGATTAGCAACAATTTTAGTCTTAAGCAAATAATCATGAATTGATTTACCTCCCTTTTTGATGTTTTGAAGATCATGAAGACAGAGTTGGAGAACTCGTGCAGCGGAGGAGGTGGAGTAAAGCTTCCCTAAACAATCCCAAACGGCTTTGGCATTGGTGGAGCCAATTACTTGAGCATGTACATTCTCAGTTACATGGTTCGGTTGATGTTTCCAACCTACATCCATGGTAAATAATGTTACTGTGTTTTCTATATTATTGTAATTGAGTTGTACATGGATTTATATAGAGAAGCTACTAGAGTTTTACTAAGTTACAATCTCTTTGAATATGCAACAAACTTAGGATAAAAGTTTGTATTTGTGATGGACGTCAATTGTTGAGGCTTTCTGATAGAGATAAAACTCTCGTGAGGATTTTTGAGTGTGACTGGGTTGCTTTTAGGTGATTTTACTTGTTGTACAAGTCTTCTTTGGGTCTTCCTAATATTTTCTGTGATTGGGGTCCATGTGGGACTCTTAGTAGTTCCCTAACAAGTTCACAATTCTGTCCCTCAATATCTTTCTCCCCCATCCCTTTGTATCTCCTAAACCAATAGACACCAGTTTGTATGATTGAGATGATGATAACAAGAAAAGAAAATTTTGAGTGATAGCATGGAAATTGTGGTGCTGATAATTTACTAGTCACACGGGGCTTCCCCTCTCTCCCTATCCTTTGTAAGAGAAGTCATGAATGCCTTTTAGTGGTCAAGGGGGGGGCGGGGGGGTTTCCTCCGGGGGGGGGCCCCCCCCCCCCCCCCCCCCCCCCCCCCCCCCCCCCCCCCCAAAGTAGATTAAAGTAGATTCATTTGAAGAGTCAAAAAGGCCTATTTTTGTTTTGTTTTTTGTGTGAAAAAAGGGCCTACTTTTGTGTAGCAAAGTGTTGGTCGTGTGACAATGATTCAACTGTTGAAACTTCTTCTATGTTTCCTTTATTTCCTATTTGGTAGTCAAAAGTCTAAAAAGAAAGTGACGATATTTCACCGAAGAAGCAAAATGCATTGCAAGGCTCATGCAAATTGACATGATTCTCGCCCCTCTTGCACCAGCTCACCTCCTCTCTTGGGGCAACCTTTTTCTCCTGGGCCTGGCCCAATTCTTGTCTCCCCTCCACCTTTCCTATTTCAAGGCCAGGACCATCTCCAAACCTCCTCCCATCCTCCTGCCCTTGTGGGCCGAGCCTGCTAGTCCCATCTCCTCTTACCGACCATGTGCCCCTTCCCTTTCCCCTCCCCCCTTGGGGCCCTAGCCTTGTCCAAACTCACCCTTCCCTCTCCCATCTTCTAGGCTTGATCCAACTGTTTCTTCCACTTTTGAGTGTGATCCAGGTTCGTTTCTTGATCCTATTTTTGTGCGTGTGGATGGCAATGACTATGGGCAAGACTCCTCTTACAATGCGGAAACTGAGGATTCCTCTGATTTCAAGATCCCTTTTCTCCCACTTTGGGGTAACGGGAGAAGTTGTTGTTCTACTAAAGGTCGCCACCACCTTGATGAAGACTTTATCATTGATTCTTCTTCTAAGAAGAAGAAAAAGAAAAATAAGAAAAATTAATTCCAGTCTTTGAGTCTCTTAAGCTCTTGTTCTTGGCCTTTAGTGCCTTTGTTCTTTATCTTTGTTTTGCTTTTTCTTTGGGCCTTCTTGGCTTCGTTAAGGTGCAGCCTTTGTTTCACTGTTTCCCCCCTCCCCCTTCTCTCGTTTTGGTTAGTGAATTCATTATTCATTATAGAAAAAAAGTGATATGTATGAAAGCATCTGGTTCTAGACTTGTTTAAAGAGCTAGTCTCTAAAATCAGATACTATGGCTATGTAGTTGTAGTTAGCGTCTAGTAGCAGACCGGAAGATATGACATTTCTATGGAGGATGGGAATTGAATGAGTAGAGGGCAAATGTGCTAGTGCTCCAGCTGTTTCTGCAGCAATTCTTAAGCAGTTTCTGAATGTAAGTGACAATTGATTCTCATTATGGATATGTTGAAGAGGGTTCAATTAGAAACAAACTTGTAAACCAACTTATGCATAATATTCCTAGAGGAAGTAGGTGAAAGAAGTATTATATTACTGGCTTCTTATTAAAAAGCAACTCAGTTTGATCTTGTCTTAGCTTAAGATCCGATCAAATGGGTGATGTCTTCTTAGTTTCAAGTACAAAAAGAATTCTCATGTTCTTGAAAGAGGGACTGAGATTCATTCCTATAGTTGCAAGTGTATCTCATAAGATTTAAATGCCAATCTAACTCTCACATAATTTATATAGTGGCTCAAAAAAAAAAAAAAAAAAAAAAAAAAAGATTTTACATAGTAAAGAATTACCAATTACCTTGCCTCTATGCTAAGATCATCCTCAATTAGGCTATAACCCATCTTTATTTCAAGAGCTGTATCAGTAGAACTTGTCCATGGTTCACCTAGAAAAGGTCCAGACTCTTGATTACGTTGTAGGAATAGTTGCTCATACAACATCTTCAATGAGTCAAGTTCCTTCGCAACCTCCTTCATTGTTGGCCTTTCTTCTCTTTTGTCCTTTACACAATCTCTTGCAAGTTTAGCAACTCCCAATATTTGTTCTCTCTTTTCATTGGAGATTATTCGGGCATCAATAATCTGAAAAAGATTCTCATCTTTCATTGAAGACAAAAAATATTGTACCAGAGTTGAACATTCTCCAGATTCTTCAAAGAAAATTGCCTTCATCCCTGTCAAAAGCTCCAGCAAAATAACTCCGAAACTATAAACATCACTCTTATCTGTTAGCTGACCAGTTGAATAACATTCTGGGTCCAAGTATCCATAAGTTCCTTGAATTGCTGTAGTCTTTAGAGTTTGATCTAGAGGAACCAATCTTGAAGCTCCAAAATCAGATATTTTTGCCCTATATTTATCATCCAATAATATGTTTGAAGACTTGATATCTCTATGAATGACGGGCACTGAATGAGAAGAGTGCAAATAGGCCAAAGCATCTGCAGTTTCTACGGCAATTCTTAGACGATTTTCCCATGAAAGAGTGGAAGTTTGATTGTGACAATGAATATGTTGGAACAATGTCCCATTTGAGATGAACTCATAAACTAACAATGGCACCTCAGTCTCTAGGCAACAACCCAAGAGCTTCACCACATGTCTGTGATTGATTTGGGAGAGGATATCAACCTCATTTATAAACTGTATAATATGGCCTTTGTCCATGATTTTGGACTTCTTAATGGCAACTACTTTGCCACCTGATAAAATTCCCTTATAAACTGTACCAAATCCCCCTTGGCCAATTATTCGACTCTCGTGAAAATTATTGGTTGCCTTCTTCAGCACATTTATAGAGAAAATCTTTGCCGTATGTTTTCCCCCTTTTTCGGAAGCGATTTGTTGTTTCAACAGCATACCTCCATTTTGTAAGAAGAACTTTTCTCTAAGCTTACGCCTTCTCTGAATTGCCCAGTATAAAAACCAGATAAAAAGAGAAAAAACTAGACAGCTTGCACTAGTACCTGCATAAAATCAATACGTAGATGTTTATTGCTATTTACTCCGAAACTTATGTTTAGTATTGAGGATTCTATTTTGATGCTTAGAGCCTCTAATCAGCTAGCCATGTTGTATCTTTCCTAGCTGTTGGTTACCAAAGGTAAGGGATAGGGTCTTAGTCGAAGTTTTTCTTTTGGTTTGTGTTTTACTGAAATGGTAAATGCAATCTCCCTTTCATCACCCATCTCAATTGCTGGTCACAAACAATGAGATAAAAAAAAGAAGGCAACTATGCAATGTGGGTCTTCTGGATTCAAATCCTCTACATCCAGTGGGTCTGATGCCCTTATCATTCTGGTCATTGGATGAACACCATATGGATTAGTTGAAATTCTCACCCATGGATTTGACATACGTACAAATCACAACTTTAGTTCAATAGTATAGATTCAAAAACTTTTAATGTGATTTTTGCATGTGTGAAATCGGATGATGTGAATTTAGACTTTGCACTTAATTTTCTTCCAGTGGTAAGAAGGACAAGAAAGATAAAGAAGACTCGATGTAAAAGACCTGAATCCTAAGTCTTCTTAGAATAAACATGTGATTCCCAAGAGAAGACATTTGGAAAAACAACACCTTAATTGGTATTTTCTTAGACCCATCCCTTTGTCTCCTCTTCTTTTGAGGAATCAGGATTGAGACATGTGAGCACTTTCTAGAAATAAGGTGAATCCATGTCAATTTTCTTGTGGCATACATGCATCACATGCTATGAATGAGATGCAACAATTTTTAAAAAAAGTTCGAAGAAGCTATGTGTCTTGTTCTTGTAACTTCTCCAATGAGGAAAATATTGACCAAATCATATACTTTTATTTGTTTCTTGTGTATGTTTCATGTACTAATCAAATTCAACTATTTAATAAAATTTTAAGATAACCATTGAAGCTAAAGACATGAGATCCACAAGATAATAAAAGAAGTTCTCAAATTATAGGGACATTTGGGATAGTTATTGATTAGTTTTACAAACCCCCCTCCCAAAAAAAAAAAAAAAAACTATTGGTTATTAGCTGAAATTTCCATTTAGGAGTATCTAAAATTTTTTTTGGGTAGAATTGTTTTTCGAAATAAGCTAACAAGAAGATGATACAAATTATATAATTTAAAAATAAACTTACCTGCAATAATTTTAATCAGTCGAATGCGTGTGAGGTCTTGTGTACAGCGAGTCCCGTTTTGACGACCATCGCCGTAGTAGCCATTTTGACATTCGCATGTGTAACTTCCTTCTGTGTTATGGCATTTAGCATTCTTGGCGCATGAATTGTTGTTTTCATTTTCACATTCATCCATATCTTCACCACCACATCACAAGAAAAATGAAAATTTGTATTGTTAGCTCCACTGTTGAAGGTGAATTGAACAATGGAAAGAAAGCCAGAAATAAACAGGAGAAAATAATTACCAACGCATCCTACTTTAGGAAGATAAGGGTTGCCATGAAAACCATTTTTGCAGAAGCAGCGATAACCAGGGCCATTGGTTGAATCAGAGCAAAAGCTATTCGGGCCACAAGCTTGAGATTTTGTTTCCTGACATGTTTGGTTCCCAATTACCCAGTCCAACAGCACTGGTGTCTTGGATCTGTCATAACTACGAGCAGAAAGAACTGTTGAATCAAAGCTGAAGTGGGTTGGATCGCCAAAGAAAGCAAAGCTGCAAGGATTGAACGTATGATTCCTGGTGCGATTGACTGTACTCTTAAGAACCAAAATGAAGCTTTTGGGCGCTAGAGGGATAGAAGCTTGGCAACAACCAATTCCAGAACAAGACCCATTTGTTACATCATCGATGCTACCACACAGAGACATGCACCCACTCCTATAGTTATCATCCAAATAATCAATGAAATAGGCCAAGGCATCACAACCAATGGCTATGAGCTTGTTCTTCTTGGCTATGGTGTAAGGAATACCTGAAAAATTATAAAGGTAATCATGTACAGTTCTCTCACCAGTAGAATCGATACAATCAGAAGCAAAATAGATAGTCTTCAGTGCGATTTGGGCTTCCATTAATGATATCTCAAGAACTTCACGAACATCATCTTTATAGGCCTTGAAGGTACCATCTTCCTGTGCCTTACATGTGATATTATAATGAGGACCAATGAAGCATCCATATCCAACACCAAATGGGTAGGGTATGGTCACATTTCCACATTTCTCCATGCAGCCTGGCAGGACTTGTTGTGGAACCACCTTGGCTATTGCACTCGGCGATTGAAGCAGGCAAAGTAGAAGCATCATCTTCAGAAGATTCAGAGCCATGGCTTTTCTTACAGTTTCCTTCTCCATCTATCCCCCTACTTCCCCTTAGCTGATCTTCAGAAGGAACGAATTTATATACTTTTTCTTTGCACACCTGCTACTTTATTTTCTTCTGTTTTCCACTATATTTTAAGTTACAAAAGGCTGACCATTGCATCCATATCAACTGCATTGGGCCTATCAGCAAGGAAAATGCTTAGAAGCAGCGCTGTTCCGAGTAGTCCATGGCACAGATTCAAAGTTGGATCTTCACTTAATTTGGATCATTAATGTGAATGCTACCTCTAGATTAAGTGAATAAATGTTGAATAGCCAGATGTGGACGGATTGGAACAGTGCTGCTTCCAAGCAAAATCCTTTTAGTAAAGCATTCGAAGATCAGATCCGCACCCCAAGTGTTGGTTGCCACATGAGACTGACCCTGTGGCTGGCCGCCGGATGCATCGCCAATGATCTTATGTGCTGCAAACGATCTGGACCTGATCCTTGCCTTCAAAAGCTCAACTTCTGTCTGCGTCATCTACTATAATCTTTACGACATATTTTAGGTCAATTATTTGTACAGGTGCGTAGAATTGTATTTGTATCCTGATTAAGGTTTTAAATTTTCCTATAAACTGTCTGTGTGGAATAACTTAGGAAAAAAACAAAGAAAAGAATAGTACTTTCCAAGTTTCTAACAGGGATGAAATCTTTAAAAATAGTGACATTTCTCTTTGATAGAAAGAGTTTTGCTAAATCATGTAAATTTCTTTGAGTATATTCACTTGCATTATGACTACGCATTCATACCATCTAAGTGGACTCAGTGTCTCTCTTTGCCATTTAATACCGTCAATTCAATCACTTCCAAGCCGAGTAGAAGGAGATGATCATTCATCAACCACATATCGACTTCATTCATGTGAATTCCAACCCCTTTTTGGTCAAATTTTTTGAAGAATATTCTCATGTACGTATCAAAAAGGTCAACAAATTTGACTGTTTGCATCAGGAACAGATGGACGCGGTTCCTCGTGCAAATGGTGGTGGGTGGGTTCATTTCAAAATCTGGTAGAACAAGTTATGATTTTCAAAATCAGACCCCTCAACTATTTAGAAAACGCATGGGAAATGGAAAAAAGCCTAGTCGTTTCTTGTGTGAATATGGAGACCCCAATAACCCGAATGTGATCAGTCAGAATCTTCTCCTCAAAACTGTTCAAAAGCTCAAGAAGATCGTTCTGAGTTCAATGCATCATTTGATCGAATGGGGATTGTGAATGCTATCTAAGTTATCGAGAGTGACTCGATGGACAATGCTGAAACCTTCAGCACGCTTTTCTCTTCTTTCCATCACCGGAGTGCTCTGGTTTCTCGAAAGTTTAGTCCCTAGTTGTGGGATCTGAGCAGGCAAAATGAAACAAGGGATTTGGGAGTCGGATAAATGAGGAGTCTGATTTTGTAAATTAGCGAACTCTGAATCCTTAAAATATAAAAATAAAAAATAGTATTTACATGTAAACCCTTGCTAGTTAATTCTCAATGGTGGCGCGATCAACATGGTTGGCAACAGCCAGTAGCGACTGCTGCAAATAAAAATCCCATCAGTATATAAGTTGATGAATGTTAGATGTGTCCGTGGGTGGGCTACAGTCTCGGCATAGAATATCAGTGAGTAGGAAAGTAACTCAGAAGAGAAGTGCTCACTCGAATGAGAGGGGTCTACCATAAATTTGGGTAGGGAAAGCCATGAAACTTTGGATAATTTCAAACACAAAAAGACCCAAACTCAAGGAAATCAACAAATAAGTTGTCTTTCCTATTGAATAACCCAAATTGGACTTAGGTGTACTCTAGCAGCAGGGAAGTGTATGTGAGATAGGATGGCACTTGTTGCCCAGTTCACTGAGCTGGAATTTCCGTTTAGCATAACACTACAGCAAGGTGATTTGAGAACCAACCCCCACACCAAAAAAAATCATCCTGCTCCAATTTTTATTATTTTTTTTAAAATTTCTCTCATTTCCTTTTTGAAATATTAAAATTTTTCCTCTCACCATATTTTCATGTGTAAAATATCAATACTTGGGCCCTTGAATGGAGAAAATATTTTAATGATTAAAAGAGTGGGTGGATAATTCATTGTGTTCTCAGTGAAATACGGTACTTGACCCTTCTCGATGTTAAATACTAGCTTTGCCCCTGCCGAGAAAATGGTCAAATGTTGAATATTTTCCTTGGCCATGAATGATGTATCCCTACACGCCTCCCCCTACTACATGGCGAATGCTGAAAATCTTGTTTCCAATGTGCATTTTGCTACAGTAAAGTTCCCCCCGGCCAAGATTCAAATTACAACACCCCTACCTCCTTGGTGTGAATTTTGCTGCAACGATACATTTACATAGATGAAGTACTACTTGGGTGGTATACCCTGTTGAGTGGAGTGGGAGTGTCACTATTAATACGGTTTCTAGGGCAATGTTCTATGTTAGAGCTCAATCCACATTTAAGAGGCTTCCAAGAGAGTCAGTTGATGTGAGGGAGGGAAATGGTCGAACACCTATCGTCTCTTAGATTTCCTCTCTCTCTCTCTCTCTCTCTCTCTCTCTCTCTCTCTCTCGGGGTCAATTTACGTACACTTTGAAAAACAAGTAGTTGTTAAATATAATTTAAATATAAGTGGCGCTTTGCCCCTACCTTGTGGTAATTAGAACTATTGAAATCATACTATGAGGCATTTCTTAGATTTCCATATGTGTCTTGCTATTGTGCTCCATACACGATTAACCTCTTCAACTCTAAGATCCTTAGACTTGGTATGCATGTAATATATGCCACCAATCTTGAGTCAACAATGTTCCACTTAACTCATTAAAGGAAATCGAATTTTCACTGGTTGAGACAGAAGTGACAAAAGCAGCATAGTCAGGGCCAAGATCATTAAGGGTAAATAAACAAAGATCCTCATTCGTGATACTTTTGCCATTAGCAGCTAATTGATTAGCAACAATTTTAGTCTTAAGCAAATAATCATGAATTGATTTACCTCCCTTTTTTATGTTTTGAAGATGAAGACAGAGTTGGAGAACTCGTGCAGCAGAGGAGGTGGAGTAAAGCTTCCCTAAACGCTCCCAAATGGCTTTGGCATTGGTGGAGCCGATTACTTGAGCATGTACATTCTCAGTTACATGGTTCGGTTGATGTTTCCATCCTACATCCATGGTAAATAATGCTACTGTGATTTCTATATAATTGTAATTGAGTTGTACATGGATTTATATAGAGAAGCTACTAGAGTAATACTGAATTACAATCTCTTGAATATGCAACCAACTTAGGATAAGAGTTTGTATTTGTGATGGAAGTCAATTGTTGAGGCTTTGTGATAGAGATAAAACTCTCATGAAGATTTTTTATTGTGACTGGGTTGCTTTTAGGTGATTTTACTTGTTGTACAAGTCTTCTTTGGGTCTTCCTAATATTTTCTGTGATTGGGTCCATGTGGGACTCTTAGTAGTTCCCTAACAAGTTCACAATTCTGTCCCTCAATATCTTTCTCCCCCATCCCTTTGTATCTCCTAAACCAATAGACACCAGTCTGTATGATTGAGACGATGATAACAAGAAAAGAAAATTTTGAGTGATAGCATGGAAGTTGTGGGCTGATAATTTACTAGTCACATGGGGCTTCCCCTCTCTCCCTATCCTTTGTAAGATAAGTCATGAATGTCTTTTAGTCAAAGTAGATTAAAGTAGATTCATATGAAGAGTAAGGCCTACTTTTGTTTTGTTTTTTGTGTGAAAAAAGGGGGCCTACTTTTGTGTAGCAACGTGTTGGTCGTGTGACAACGATTCAACTGTTGAAACTTCTTCTATGCTTCCTTTATTTCCTATTTGGTAGTCAAAAGTCTAAAAAGAAAGTTATGATATTTCACTGAAGAAGCAAAATGCATTGCAAGGCTTATGCAAATTGACATGATTCTCGCCCCTCTTTCACAAACTCACCTCCTCTCTTGGGGCAACCTTTTTCTCTTGGGCCTGGCCCAATTCTTATCTCCCCTCCACCTTTCCTATTTCAAGGCCAGGACCATCTCCAAACCTCCTCCCATCCTCCTGCCCTTGTGGGCCGAGCCTGCTAGTCCCATCTCCTCTTACCGACCCTGTGCCCCTTCCCTTTCCCCTCCCCTCCCCCTTGGGGCCCTAGCCTTGTCCAAACTCACCCTTCCCTCTCCCATCTTCTAGGCTTGATCCAACAGTTTCTTCCACTTTTGAGTGTGATCCAAGGTTCTTTTCTTGATCCTAATTTTGTGCATGTGGATGGCAATGACTATGGGCAAGACTCCTCTTACAATGCGGAAACTGAGGATTCCTCTGATTCCAAGATCCCTTTTCTCCCACTTTGGGGTCACAGGACAAGTAGCCTTTCTACTAAAGGTTACCACCACCTTGATGAAGACTTTATCATTGATTCTTCTTCTAAGAAGAAAAGAAGAAAAATTTAAAAAATTAGTTCCAGTCTTTGAGTCTGTTAAGCTCTTGTTCTCAGCCTTTAGTGCCTTTGTTCTTAGCTTTGTTTTGCTTTTTCCTTAGGCCTTCTTGGCTTCGTTAAGGCGCAGCTTTTGTTTCACTGTTTCCCCCCTCCCCTTCTCTCCTTTTGGTTAGTGAATTCATTATTCATTATAAAAAAAATAAAAATAAAAAAGTGACATGTATGAAAGCATCTGGATCTAGACTTGTTTAAAGAGCCAGTCTCTTAATTCAAATACTTTAGCTATGTAGTTGTAGTTAGCATCTAGTAGCATACCGAAAGACATAACATTTCTATGGAGGACGGGAATTGAATGCGTAGAGGGCATATGTGCCATTGCTCCAGCTGTTTCTGCAGCAATTCTTAGGGCATGTTTGGTTACAAAATCTCTGGATTCATGAATCTGAGAATTATACCCGTTTGGTTGTGAAAATCTCTAGATTCATGAAATCTAGAGATTCATCTTTTTACACTAAAAACGTGAATCTGTAGATTTATGGGTAAGCGATGAAATCCAAAGATTTCATTGCTACTATTAAAAAGCTAAACATTTGTGCATTCACAAAAATCACGTCGACCAAATAGTTTTCTAGGATAAATCCACCGATTCCATTCCACAGCCAAATAGTTGATTTTATGAATTATGACTCCATTGATTTGAAATCTATAGATTTGAAATCTCCAGACTCATGTAACCAAACAGGCCCTTAAGCGGTTTTTGAATGTAAGTGACCATTGATTTTTGTTATGGATATGTTTGAAGAGGGTTAAACTAGAAACAAATTTGTAAACCAACTTATGCATAATATTCCTAGAGGAAGTAGGTGAAAGAAGTATTATATTACCCGCTTCTTATTAAAAGCAACTCAGTTTGATCTGGTCTTAGCTTAAGATCCGATCAAATGGGTGATATCTTCTTAGTTTCAAGTACAAAAAGAATTCCCATGTCCTTGAAAGAGGGACTGAGATTCATTCCTATAGTTGTAAGTGTATCTCATAAGATTTAAATGCCAATCTATCTCTCACATAATTTATATAGTGGCTCAAAAATATTTTATTATATAGTGGCTCTACCCATTGAAAAAAAAAAAAAAAAAGGAAAAGGATTTTATATAGTAAAGAATTACCTTGCCTCTATGCTAAGATCATCCTCAGTTATGCTATAACCCATCTTTATTTGAAGAGTTGTATTAGTAGAACTTGTCCATGGTTTACCTAGAAAAGGTTGAGACTCTTGATTACGTTGTAGGGACGGTTGCTCATACAACATCTTCAAAGAGTCAAGCTCCTTCGCAACCTCCTTCATTGTTGGCCTTTCTTCTCTTTTGTCCTTTACGCAATCTCTTGCAAGTTCAGTAACTCCCAATATTTGTTCTCTCTTTTCATTGGAGATTATTCGGGCATCAATAATCTGAAAAAGATTCTCATCTTTCATTGAAGACAAAAAATATTGCACCAGGGTTGAACATTCTCCAGATTCTTCAAAGAAAATTGCCTTTATCCCTGTCAAAAGCTCCAGCAGAATAACTCCAAAACTATAAACATCACTCTTATCAGTTAGCTGACCAGTTGAATAACATTCAGGGTCCAAGTATCCATAAGTCCCTTGAATTGCTGTAGTCTTTAGAGTTTGATCCAGAGGAACCAATCTTGAAGCTCCAAAATCAGATACTTTTGCTCTGTAATTATCATCCAATAATATGTTTGAAGACTTGATATCTCTATGAATGATGGGCACTGAATGAGAATAGTGCAAATAGGCCAAAGCATCTGCAGTTTCTGCAGCAATTCTTAGACGATTTTCCCATGAAAGAGAAGAAGCTTGATTGTGACAATGAATATGTTGGAATAGTGTCCCATTTGAGATGAACTCATAAACTAACAATGGCACCTCAGTCTCTAGGCAACAACCCAAGAGCTTTACCACATGTCTATGATTGATTTGGGAGAGGATATCAACCTCATTTATAAACTGTATAATCTGGCCTTTGTCCATGATTTTGGACTTCTTAATGGCAACTACTTTGCCACCTGATAAAATTCCCTTATAAATTGTACCAAATCCACCTTGGCCAATTATTCGACTCTCATGAAAATTATCGGTTGCCTTCTTCAGCACATTTATAGAGAAAATCTTTGCCACATGTTTGCCCCCTTTTTCGGAAGCGATTTGTTGTTTCAACAACATACCTCCATTTTGCAAGAAGAACTTTTCTCTAAGCTTATGCCTTCTCTGAATTGCCCAGTATAAAAACCAGATAAAAAGAGAAAAAACCAAACAGCTTGCACTAGTACCTGCATAAAATCATATGTAGATGTTTATTACTATTTACTCTGAAACATATGTTTACTATTGAGGATTTTATTTTGATGCTCAGAGTCTCTAATCAGCTAGCTAGCCATGTTGTATCTTTCCTAGCTGTTGGTTACCAAAGGTAAGGGTAGGGTCTTAGTCAAAGTTTTTCTTTTGGTTTGTGTTTTACATTACATTTTCCTTAAAGGTAAATGCAATCTCCCTTTCATCACCCATCTCAATTGCTGGTCACGAACAATGAGACTTCTTATCACCCAGAAAAGAAAAGAAAAGGCAACTATGCAACGTGGGTCTTCTAGATTCAGATCATCTACATATAGATTCAAAAACTTTTAATGTGATTTTTTGGATGTGTGAAATGGGATGATGTGAATTTAGACATTGCACTTAATTTTCATCGAGTGGTAAGAAGGACAAGAAAGATAAGAGTGGATGTAAAGGACCTGAATCATAATAAATTCATCATGATAGCACTCCTTTATTGATATTTTCTTAGACCCATCCCTTTCTGTGGGCACTTTCTATGAATAAGGAGAATGCAGGACAAATACTTAATTATTTGTTGTGGGGTATACGCATCACATGCTATGAATGAGATCCCACAATTTACAAAGTTTTCGAAGCTTTGTCTCTTGTTCTTGTAACTTCTATAATGAGGAGAATATTGATCAAATCATAAATTTTCATTTGTTTCTTGTCTATGTTTCATGTACTAGTGAAATTCAACTATTTAATAGAATTTCAAGATAACCAGTGAAGCTAAAGACATGAGACAAAAAAATAGAGAATATCCACAACATAATAAAAGAAGTTCTCAAATTATAGGGACATTTGGTTGGAATTTAAAATTGTAGACTGCACAGTTATTGATAGTTTTACAACCCAACCCCAACCCTTCCGGATTCGCATCCTCTACAATTCTTACCTCCTACAATTTTCTGTAATTCTTATCTAGGATTGTAGCACGTGACAGTTAATTAGCCAAGGGTCATGTCCAACTAAGAATCGAACCTAATAAATCCCTAAAATTAAGTTTCGAAAAAAGAGGAGAAACAAAATTGGGAGAAATTTAAGGATTTATTAGGTTCAATTCTTAGTTGGGTGCTAATCATTACTCTTAGATAATTAACTGTCACGTGTCACAATCGTAGATAGGAATTATAGGAAATTGTAGGAGGTGAGAATTGTAGAGGATGCAAACCCCCCCCCCCCCCCCACCCCCAAAAAATAAAACAAAAAAACACTATTGGTTATTAGCTGAAAATTTTCTATTTGGTAGGATTTTTTATCGAAATCTTCTTTTGGGTAGAATTGTTTTCCGAAATAAGCAAACAAAGAAGATCATCCAAAATATATAATTTAAAAAAAAAAAATTACCTGCAATAATTTTAATCAGTCGAATGCGTGAGAGGTCTTGTGTACAGCGAGTCCCGTTTTGCCGACCATCGCCGTGGTAGCCTTTTTGACATTCGCATGTGTAACTTCCTTCTGTGTTATGGCATTTAGCATTCTTAGCGCATGAATTGTTGTTTTCATCTTCACATTCATCGATATCTTTAGGAACACATCACAAGGACAATGAAAATTTGTTTTGTTAGTTCTACTGACGAAAGTGAATTGAACAATGGAAAGAAAGCAAGAAATAAACAGGAGAGAACAATTACCATCGCATCCTACTTTAGGAAGATAAGGGTTGCCATGAAAACCATTTTTGCAGAACAGCGAAACCAGAGCCATTGGCTGAATCAGAGCAAAAGCTTGTTCTTCATTGGCTATGGCTGTCAGAACTACACGAAAGAACTTGAATCAAAGCGAAGTGGGGGACCAAAGAAAGCAAAGCTGCAGGAAAATTATAAAGGTAATAATCATTAACACTTTGTTACATCACCAGTAAAAAGACCACCTAGGTTATCATCCAAAAATCATGAAAGGAATACAACCAGCTTAAAGAAGCAAAATAAATAGTCTTCAGTGCGATTTGGGCTTCCATTAATGATATCTCAAGAACTTCACGAACATCATCTTTATAGGCTTTGAAGGTACCATCTTCATGTGCCTTACATGAGATATTAAAATGAGGACCAATGAAGCATCCATATCCAACACCAAATGGGTAGGGTATGGTCACATTTCCACATTTCTCCATGCAGCCTGGCAGGACTTGCTGTGGAACCACCTTGGCTATTGCACTCGGCGATTGAAGCAGGCAAAGTAGAAGCATCATCTTCAGAAGATTCAGAGCCATGGCTTTTCTTACACTTTCCTTCTCCATCTATCCCCCTACTTCCCCTTAGCTGATCTTCAGAAGGATCCAACTTATACACTTTTTCTTTGCACACCTGCTACTTTATTTTCTTTCTGTTTTCCACTATATTTTAAATCACAAAAGGCTTACCATTGCATCCATATCAACTGCATTGGGCCTACCAGTAAGGAAAATGTTTTGGAGCAGCGCTGTTCCGAGTAGTCCATGGCATGGATTCAAAGTTGGGTCTTCACTTAATCTGGATCGTTAATATGAACGGTCTAGATTAAGTGATGTAGATCTGATACTAACGATCCAGATTAAGTGAATGAATGTTGTTAATGGTCCAGATGTAGACTACTTGAAACAGTGCTGCTCCCAAGCAAAATCCTATCATTAAAGCATCCGAAGATCAGATCTGCATCCCAATTGTTGGTTGTCATTTGAGATTGACCCTGTGGCTAACCGCCAGATGCATGACCAATGATGTCATGAGCTGCAG
Source organism: Hakea prostrata (assembly GCF_041222555.1). Lineage (NCBI taxonomy): Eukaryota > Viridiplantae > Streptophyta > Magnoliopsida > Proteales > Proteaceae > Hakea > Hakea prostrata. Next base: position 32,005,347 of record NC_142609.1, read on the forward strand.
ACGATCTGGACCTGATCCTTGCCTTCAAAAGCTCCACTTCTGGATGCATCATCTATGATCTTTATAATATATTTTAGGTTAATTACTTGTGCAAGAATAGAATTGTAATTGTATCCGGATTAAGGTTTTGAATTTTCTTATAAATGGTTTTTATGGAATAACCTATGGGAAAAAAGACAAGAAAAGAGAAGGATGAAATCTTTAAAAAATAGTAAAAAAAAAATTTTTCTCTTTAATAAAAGCAGTTTTACTAAATCACGAAAACTCCTGAATGTATATTCGCTTGCATCATTTCTTAATGACTATATGACTATGCATTCATCCCATCAAAGTGGACTCTATGTCCCTCTTTGCCATTTAATGCCGTCAATTCAATCACTTCCAAAGCTATAATATTCATTTGGGAGTAGAAGGAGATGATCCTTCACCAACCACATATCGATTTCATTCATGTCTAGATCTGTATGTGAATTCGAACCCCTTTTTTGGTCAAATTTTTTGACGAATAATCTCCATGTCCGTATCAGGAAAAGATGGACGCGGTTCCTTAGTGCAAATGGTGGTGGGTAGGTTCATTTCAAAATCTAGAGAATTAAACGTGGAACAACGGAATGGACTTCGAGCAAAACCATGGATGACCCACGCAATCAGTAGGGTTGGTGAATACTTTATATTTTTACCATTGTCATCCAGTCATGGGACCTCTATATAGGATATTTAATTGCAGCTGCCGCTACTGGCTGCTGCCAACCGTGTTGATCGTGTTATGTAATCAAAATGTGATCGAATGATTGAAAATTGAACCGCAAGATTTATTTATAGTTTACTAATTTACAAAATCAAATCCCTTATTTACCTGACTCTCAAACAAATTAGACACTCGACATTTGGAACTCTAATCTAAAGACCACAGCCATGGATCTGGTATCCTGACAAGTTGATTCGGATGGATGTGTTGTAGGCAGTGCTTCTGCAGTAACGCCAAGGAAATTGATTCATTATGTACCGTTAAGGATGAATCTTTTTGTGCCCCCTTGTGGAGAGATTTTTAGTTTTCGCTTTCTACTGCCAATTGGTGTTAGATCGCTGGCAGCTTAAGGTAGCTATTAATATGTAATGATTTATGAAAGCAAATTGTTGCATGTAATTTGACTGGTAAGAACAAGTTATGGTTTTCAAAATCAAACCCCACAGCGGTTTAGAATACGCACGGGAAATGGAAAAAAGCCCAGTCGTTTCTTATGTGAATATGGACATCCCAATCGCAAAACCTGAACGTGACCAGTCAGAATCTTTTCCTCAAAATTGTTCAGAAGCTCAAGAAGATTGTTGTGAATTGAATGCATCACTTGATCGAATGGGGATTGCGAAAGCTATCTAAGTTATTGAGGGGGACTCAATGGACATTGCTGCAACCTTAAGAGCTCTTTTCTCTTTTCTCCGTCATTGAAGTGCTCTGGTTTCTCGGAAGCTTGGTCCCAAGTTGTGGGGATCTGAGCAGGCAAAATGATACGCGGGATTTAGGAGTCGGGTAAATGAGGGGTCTGATTTTGTAAATTAGTAAACTTTGAACCCTTACAATGTAAAAATAAAAAATAGTATTAATTTACAAGTAATCCCTATGCGATTTAATTATCAACCATTCGATCATATTTTGATTACGTGACGCAATCAACATTGTTGGCAACAGTCAGCAGCGGCTGCTGCAAATAAAAATCCCATCAGTAGTTGGGTTGATGAATGTTCGATGTGTCGGTGGGTTGGCGGGCTGTAGTTTCAGCATAGAATATCAGTGAGTAGGAAAGTAACTGAGAAGAGAAGTGCTCACTCAAATGAGAGGGGTTTACCATAAATTTGGGTAGGGAAAGCCATGAAACTTTGGATAATTGCAAACGCAAAGAGCCCGACTCAAGGAAATCAACAAATAAGTTGTCCTTCCTGTTGAATAACCCAAATTAGACTTAGGTGTACTTTAGCAACAAGGAAGTGTATGTGAGATAGGATCGCACTTGTTGCCCATTCCACCAAGCTGGAATTTCCATTTAGCATAACACTACAGCAAGGTGATTTGAGAACCAACCACCCCCCATCCTGCTTTCCAAATTTTTTTTTTTTTTTAATTTCTCTCATTCTCTTTTTGAAATATTAAAATTTTTCCGCCTACCCTGTTTTCATGTGTGAAATATCAATACTCGAACCCTTGATTGGAGAAAATATTTTAATGATTAAAAGAATGGGTGGATAATTCATTGTGTTCTTAGTGAAATACGGTATTTGAACCTTTCCAATGTTAAATCCTAGCTCTGCCCATGCCGAGAAAATGGTCATATGTTGAATATTATTTGCCTTGTCCATGAATGATATATCCCTACACGCCTCCCCATGCATGGCCAATGCCAAAAAGCTTTGTTAGGTTTTTTATTAAAATCTATATTATCTATATATTAAGTTTCAAAATTAGTTTTTGCATTTCTTTTATTTAATTATTTTGTTTGTGTGTGGGACCCATGAGGTAAGGGTGGTAATGAGGCATCATGAGTAAAGGAGGCCCTTCATGACCTTGGTTATGAGGCTCTTCATGACATCGGTCAAGGGTCTTAATGGTCTTGATCATGGTGGTGTGGTGGGGTTACTTGAAGGGTGGAATTTACTTCAATTCTAACTCTTGACCATCAATTCTCGTTTCAACTTCATGACCATTACCATGAGTGGGGTTGAGGTTATTGAATGGATTAAAGCCAATTCATTGCCTTAAGAATCCTAAGGGGTGTAAGGTGAGGTTTGGGCCTATATAAACCCAAGCTTTCCTTGCATGTGGTGTGCAATTGAAACACTCCTCACTCTCACATTATTTGTGTATCAAAGTTAATTTTTTTCTTTGAATTTGTCTAAAGTGTTGTGCTCTAGCTTTTGGCTCCTTGAAGGGACTAGAAGAACTACCTTATCTTCTAGTTGGAGGTTGTTTTATCTTGGAGGTGGTGGTGCGAAGAACCCTTGGTAGTAGGGTGCATCAATTACCTTAAAGACAGCACTCAAGGTGTGACTCAACCTCATCGATCGGTGGTTCGTTCGGTTGCAACTTCAAGCTCTTCGGATTTGCTAAAGATCTTCATCTCTCAATTGTATTGCAATTTCATTTTTGTGTGTTTGAAGAATTTGTAATGCAATTACCCCAACAAGCTTGTTTCCAATTTGCATTTTGCTACAATAAAGTCCCCCCCCCCCCCAGATTCTAGATTACAACACCCCTACCTTCTTGGTGTGAATTTTACTGCAACGATCCATTTATATGGATGATGTACAACTTGGGTGCCAACAGAGTCAGTTGAGGTGAGGGAGGGAAATGGTCGAACACCTATCGTCTCTTAGATTTTCTTTTCTTTCTTTCCTCTCTCTCTCTCTCTCTCTCTCTCTCTCTCTCTCTCTCTCTCTCTCTCTCTCTCTCTCTCTCTCTCTCTCTCTTCTTTTCTTGTCTTTTTTCGGTTGTATTTTTGGAATTTTTGGGAGCTAATGTTCTTCTGGGGTCAATTTACACACACCTTAACAAATCTTTCGAGTAATTATTAAATATAATTTAAATATAAGCGGCGCTTTGCCCCAACCTCGTGGTAATTCGAACTATTGAACTCATACTATGAAGCATTTCTTAAATTTCCATATGTGCCTTACTACTGTGCTCCATACACAATTAACCTCTTCGATTCTGAGATTCTTACACTTGGCATGCATGTAATGCCACCAATCATGGGCGCTTGTTCCTCTAAAGTCCTACGTGTTAATGTGAGGTAGGGATATCTCCTAGGTTGCTACCACAATTTACCTGTGTTAGGTCTTATATGAGTGAAGAGGGATGGAGGGATGGGCAATTTAGGTGGAGAGGTGTTGGATTTTGTTTTAAAAGAAAATAATAATATAATATAATATACTATTTAGATAAGTTTCAAAATCATTAAAACTCTATCTCCCTAGTTTTGTTTTAGGACTCTTGTTTATTCTTACTCTATAGGCTCTTCTGGATGTATATTAGGTGATTTAGATTACCATATGTGTTTAGTTTCACATCGGATGGAGCTAATGATTATATGATTATATATACATATATAGCTCCTAAGTGGGGTGTGTGCTGGTAGAGAGTTACGTGTGGATCACGCGCATGCAACGAGCTGGACCGAGTTGGGCATGGTTGCGGTAGTGGTCCGTAGACCCTAGTCTAACCAAGCCATGGGGCACTATAATATTATATAAAAAATATGATGGGACTTGTGACTTGGGGACATGGGTCATGGATCTAGAAAACCCGGTTTTGGGTTTTGCAGTAGGGAGGTGACTGATTATACAATCACAACTCTGCAGGTGATCTTACGTACATATATAGCTCTTTGAAGGTGTCCATACGAGCCTATAATTAGAGGTTAAGCTCTGAACAAATAATCACTCAGTTTTTTTGTGAAAAACAGAAATTCAAAAATCTAGTGTTAGAAAAAATTCCATTTTTTGTTTCTTCATTCATGTGCTGTGTATTACCTTCGGATCTCCTTTGCAAGTAGACTCTGTTGGAGTGCTGCCTTCAGATCTAGGAATTGTTGTATCTTGGAGGTGAGAACGTCAAGGTCAAACCTAGCAGCATAAAAGGGGGCGTTCAAATACCTTACTGTTCGTACACCTCAACTCACCATGTTCGAGTTCGTGCTGGTTTTCCTTTCGCTTATTCTACTACATTCGGGTAAGTGATTCTAACATAAGGTATACTTTATATATTCGTTTCTCCTTGATTCTGTTATTGGTCTGTCTATATTGTGCCTTTAGTCTTCTAGTTCTAACAAGAGGATCTGAATCCCCTGCATAGGGACACAATAGAATGACATGCAAAATAGTTGCAATTTTTAAGAACACAAAATAGGGTGATTTGTCTTTTAAGCAAGCTGCCCTTGACTGCTACAGCTTTTTCTGCACATTTCAATTACGTAGAAGATGATTTTGGAAGAATTTGACCTTAATTAAAGTTAGGTAGTTGATGCATTAATGACTATGCTTCTTCAGCTATATCTATCGGTTCCACTTCAAATATGATATTACTTGTTGCAAAAATAAACAATATTCTATACATATGACAATTTGAGCAAAGCTGCATGCTTCACAATTTGTTTATTAAAAAAAAAAGAGCAAATTCTTCCACCACCCCAACATGCAGGCAGGCATTAAAACATTGACATTTCATTTTATTTTCGGGAAAAATTCACTAATGAATTTTTAAAAATATTTACTCACTAAGATATTTTTTAAATTTTTTTACTTAAAATGGATTATATTTTTGTAAATAATTATCAAATTTTAAATTTTATGATAATTTTTCCTGCCCAACTAATATTCAATCATGAACTACCCAAATTACCTCAAAGTTTTTATATGAAAACTTCTGAAAAGCGCTTACGAATACCTAATCTCTTGACAATTTTAGGGCCAACATCTTATTTTTTGTGGTTCTCATCCTTCTATCGTTTGTCAATTTCATCATTTGCAATGGTCCAAGCTTTTCTCCACTCTAGACGGGATTGAGACCCGTTTAACTCAAATGCATGCATGAGTGACTCAAGTAGAGGACGAGATCCGGGTTCTCACCGATCAGTGTAGTACTGGTTCCAAGGACATCCACCAAGATAGACTACTAACCATAGGATAATTTTTATCTATGTTGACGTCAAATATATTTAATTAGCTTAACTTATGCTAATCTTGTAAAAGTTTCCTAATCAATTAATAAAGTTAAAATTACGCTTGTTTCACTTGCTTATTGTGAATTCTGAATTTTATTTTATTTTTCTTTAGTATGTAATGTATACTTTTGTTTCACCATGGTTATTGTACATTATGTAACTTTATATATTATGTTTCATTGATTCTAATATCTAATTCTCCGTTATCTATTATTCACTCTAGGAAGGTTGGGTCACTTCTGGATTTATCACTCAGTGATGCTCAGTTATCATGTTTTGTGATTCATGTGTTTCCAAAAATCTTGGCTCTAATACAACTTTGTCACATCCACTCAACTGGCATCCATTTAACCGAATACCCAAGAGAGTGATCCATAGTCACAAGATTTGGTTTTAGGTCACATCACACACCATTCTCCATAATAACATAATCATGAGCAAAAATAAATCAGATGTTTAGTATTAATGAATGAATAGTAAAGCAATGTCACATCTAATAAAAACTAATTCTCAAAAAAATAATAATAAATAAATAAGTGGAAGGAATGAGTCTTTACTCCTAAGGAAATTATATCAAATAAGTAACTAATTAAATGGTAAATATGGAACTCAGAATGTTCAGTCTCTCAAATCTTCTCAGTCTTCCAGAGTATGGGGCTAATCATAGTATGCACCATCGTAATATGCATAGTGTCACCGTGCATATCGTCATCCCTGTAATCTAGTACACAGTATAGATCAGTTTTCGACGTCCCATATTGTTGGCATTTGGATCTACAACAAATTTTAAACCACATATCCACGAGGGTGCATTCCAAAGAATTCAACAAGTAATTCATATAATAGTGACGTGACTCTGTTTCATCCTATAGCGGTAACCAGTCCGTGCGGAGATTTAGTGGTCCATTGTTGATCATGCAATGGTAGAGTTGCATATGTTAGGATTTGGGCTTATAGACATCCAAGGAGCGGCCGGGAGTCGTGAGGGGTCATGGGAGCATCTGCACGGATAATATATGGATGACCATAGGGTTAGGGAATGGAGTCCAACAGCGGTAATCAGTCCGTGAGGGTTCTCATTCCTAGGTAGAGAAGGATATTGAAACAAGTTGGTTGGTGCCATAGGGGAAGTTTCTGGACAACATGTAGTGTGTTATTATATGACCTTGCATTGGATTAGAAACCCCGACATGCTCCAGTACTCATGCCAATGGTTGTGGTAAGAGAGTGTTGACCTAAACCCCAGCCATGATTGATTGATGAGGACTTAACCCTTTTACCCGGGATCCCAACAGAGGTAACCAGTCTGTGAGGGATCAGATTGATTAGACCTACCCAGAGGAGGGATGATGTTATATCTTAAAGCATGTCAACCGTCTAGAGACTTGCATTGTTAGATCTTAGCAGCATTCATATATTTTGCATATCATTCTTTACATATATGCTTACTTGGATATACTGTTGATATGTATGTGAGATGTGCTTTCCTTACTAAGTTCGTCAGAACTCATTCCTTTCTTTGTATGTTAAAATATATTGTACAGATGGTATTCCTGAATCAGGAGAAGTTTCGTATGACTGGAGCAACTCCTATTAAGAGAATGTGGTGCTGTCAGTGGGAGACGGAGATGTTTGCCACGAAGTCTCTTGTGGGTGCTTGGAGTGTGCTTATAACACCCATTGACGGCAGAAGGTGGCAGATCACCTTGCATTTTGAAAAGTCCTGGAGAAAAACTAGAGAACCCCCTTCATTACTAAATTAGAAGAGCAGGTTTTGGCTTAAGAGCAAGCTACTAGAAAGAAACTGATTTAGTTTAATAATTGCTTCTGTTGAACTCGATAACTTTTGGACTTGATTACTTTGATTTATTCTTAGAGTATTTGGACTTCTGTAATCCTTTTTAATTAAATATTTGACCTTGTTCTTGCTTATGATTATTGTTATTTGCATTTATTGTTATTGATGATAAAACTGTGGATCCTATGACGGATCGCACCCACGGGTTGTCGGGCGAGACCAAGACTAGCGGGTGGGGTGTGACAGTTGTACTTCTTCAAAAGAAACCAAAAAGTGTTTTATCATGTCCCAAATAATCCTATTTAATCGTTGATTAAAGGTTAGAAACAACCTTACAACCCCTTGCCGAAAATAGAAACAAAACCAAAATTGGCAGGTTGGGGTCTCATGAATAGTAACAAGTAGGGTTGCCCAAGGAGACCTTGACCAATTAATGCAGGGGGTATGGGTTGCTCGGGGAGACCCATGATTGATCAACTTAAGGGTTATGGGTTACTCACGGAGTCCTATGGTCAATCAACCTAGGAGGTATGGGTTGCTCGAGGAGACCCATGGTCAATTAACCCAAGGGGTATGGGTTGCATGAATAGCGTCTAGTAGGGGTTTGGTTTGGGAGACCCTTTTCGAGAGACCCATAAGGGGTATGGGTCACCGAAACAGTACCCCATAAGGGTCGCTCAGGGAGACCCCTGTCCGAGTCTTGACAAAATTCTCTTTAAGAGTAAGATAGCAACAGGATTTGATTCTAAAACCCTTCCAAAGCAAGTAAAAAACTTTGAAAACATCTAAGAACAAGTTCCAACAATTGGAATTATTCAACAACCCAAATCAAATTGAAAACCTAACGAATCATAATTAGGTATTCTTCGAAATTTATCCAGAAAGAAAGATAGAATAGAGTGATTGTAGGATCACTCTAAAGCCATGATTGGGATAGGGTTTAGGTCTCTCATTAACTAAGGACCTCTACACAAGGATCCTCTAACTGCGAAGAAAAGAAACCAAAGATTACTAGAAGAAGAATAATATACTAACCTTGAAAAACTTAGTTGATGAATGAACGGCTCTCTGAATAGTTACTGCAATGTCGTCCCTCTTTGCCAAGAGTTTTCTGACGTTCTCTAGTGTCTTTGGAGTGAAATAACACGTTTTAGGTCGACGAAACCATTAAATAGGGATTTAAAACATTGAAATCCCCAATTTTCCCTTTGTACTCGTGAGCAGTGGATAAGGGTCACCCCCAAAAGACCCACATCCCAATCGACCCATACACTTGAAATTGATTCAAGGGTAGTTTCAAGGGTGGTTCTTCCCTTGACTCTTTTCCAACACAAACCACACTAAGGGGGTCTTATATGATCTCTACAACCTTCCAAACGTGCTGCCATTGAACTCTTGATCCACCTTCCATATCCGTCAGCGTTCAAGTTAAATCTTCTTCAAATTTCAATAACTCTTTAGCTTCATTATCTTCACCATCCACTTCCATTGGTTTGGCTTCCAACCCAATGGTCTCTATCAGAATGGCTCACAGTTGACTTCTACCCGCAGTTTGGGTTCTCGGACCTACAATACGGGTTTTTGGGTTAGAATCATGGGGGATTTCGCAACAATAATAATAACACCCTCACCTTTGGTGGACAAATGGGGCAGCTAACTCACAAACCACCAATTGAGCCTGAGTTAAGAAGATCCACCAGGCCACGACGTCAATCTACCAAGTATTCACCTAATCAATTTGTTATGCTAATAGATGCAGGTGAACTAGAATGCTTTGAAGAAGAAAATGATAGCAAGCATGGAGATGAGTGGTTGAAAGCCATGCAAGAAGAAATAAATTCTCTATATACGAACCACACATATGACCTGATAAAGCTACCTGAAGGTAAGCAAGCACTTGATAACAGTTGGTTGTTCAAGATAAAGGCTCAAGATAACAACACACAACCAAGGTACAAGGCAAGGTTGGTCGCGAAGGGATTTAGGCAAAAGAAAGGTGTTAACTTCAATGAAACTTTTTCACCTAGGGTAAAAAAGTCTTCTATACAGGTCTTGTAAGTTTAACTAATTGTATGGATTTGAAAATCCATCAACTAAATGTAAAAATAGTTTTTCTCCATGGAGAGTTGGAGGAAGAAATTTACATAAAGTAGTCAAAAGGTTTTGAATGTAGAGGTAAGGAACACAAGGTTTACAAATTAAGATCTACCAAAAAAAAAAAAAGGTTTACAAATAAAGAAAGAGCCTGTATGGTTTGAAACAAACACCAAAGCAAATGGTACAAGAAGTTTGATTCATTCATGTCAGATTATGGGTATAATAGAACAACAACAGATCATTGTGTTTTTGTTAAGAATATTTTTGAAGAAAGATTTCATCATTCTCTTACTCTATGTTGATGTTGGTTAAGATGTCAATAAAATTGACAAGCCCAAGAAACAATTAACCAAGTCCTTTTCCATGAAGTATTTGATAGTTGCACAACAAATCTTAGGCATAAAGATCTTTTGTGATTGAACAATTAGAAAGATACGCCTATCATAAGAAAGGTACTTGAAAGATTCAATACTAGCAAAGCAAAGTCAATAAATACCCCCCCCCCTTCTTGTCATTTCAAGTTGAGTAGTGAATAAAGTCCTCAATAAATGAAGAAAAGGATAAAATAATGCATATTTCCTACTCCTCAACAATAGGAAGTTTGATGTATAACATGGTCTGCACATGCAGTAGATGTTGTTAGTATATTCCTATCTTCCCTGTGTTTTGGAGGCCAGAAATTTGTATTGTAAGCATATACAGATGGTGATTTGGTAGGAGACTGAGACTAGGAAATTTACAGCAAGATACCTGGATACCTTTGTAGAGGCGATAGTGTCATGGTAATCCAAGCTGCAAAAATATGTGGCTTTATCATCCATAGAAGCTAAGTACGTCGTTGTCGTTGAAAAATGCAAGGAAATGCTATGGATGAAACAATTCACTCAAGAACTTGGTTGGAAGCAAGATAAGTATGTTGTTTACTACGACAGCCAAAATGCATTAATCCACATAAGTAAGAATCCAAGTTTCCATTATAAGTCTAAGCACATCCATGTAAGGTATCACTTTTTACGAGATGTATTGGAATGGAAGTAGTTGCAGCTTGAGAAAATCCATACTGACAAAAATAGAGGAAATATGATGAAGAAAGCTCTACCAAAGGTCAAACATGACTACTACAGAAGCATGGGAGGCATGACCAGTCCCTCCTTATGAGTCGGAGGGAAAGTGTGCAAGTCCTCTTCATTTACGGAGGGATGATGTCAGCAATTTCCTTTATTGACGAAACATACTAAATTCCAGAACTCATGGAATTGCCGACCATATGTAATAAATGCAAATAGGGACGTGAGAGATTTTCCTCTCTCAACCCCCCCCCCCCTTCCCCATCTATAAATAGGGTGGAGGGATGTTTGTTTGCAATACAGCACTCAAGGGAGAGAGAACATCTAAAGAGTGTTCGAAGTGTGTTGAGCAAGGTGTCTTCAAGGTTGGAGTGGTGGGTTAGTAACATCTTCAAGGATTGAGAATGTAAATTAAGAGAAGGTGCATAGGGTTATCCAGTTTTGGATACAAGATTGGGTTAATTATAAATCCAAGCACCGTACAAGTGATGCATTTCCAATCTCATAATCAAGAAGTCTCATTATGTATGTGGATATAGGCAAGCCGAACCACATAAATCTTGTGTGTGCTTTGTGATCATTTCTTCTATTAATTTCATGTAATACACACGTGGGTCCCACACAGGCACTATACACAAGTATGGATTTTGTGCTTCATTTTTCTTCATCAATCTTTTACATAGGTCGAAAAAGTGAATCATGTGTCGGTTTTTTTTTTCCCAACGCGATCGACCTGAAATTTCTAGGGTTAGATCAGAACACCTAACCTTTCTAAATGCAATGAATGACAAAGTAAAAATCAATCAAAAGAGGTTGAAGAAATTCCTGCAATTTGTCCAATCGGTACAAATATGTTGCTTCAAATCGGCATTGCCACTGCTATTGCCGCTGTTGTTTTCTCTGCCAACCTTGATCGTTGTTATTGAAGGAGGTGGTGACAATCAGTTTCCCTGATCCCTTCTTGGATCCTATTCCTCACCCATATTCTAGCATGGTGACTGGGTGTAGGGGTTGGGGCTGGGTGTGAGTGGAAATGGTATTTTAGTCATTTCATGAACAAACATAGCAGGGTGTTAGTTGGTTTGAGACATATAATTTATTGCATTAAAAGGACCCAACATTAGCTTATGTTCTACTAAGGGAACCCACACATAAAAACTCAAATAAATATGGCAAGTTAGATCACCTTCTATATGCCAAATTGCAAAAGCCTTGGATAGAAATCTCTCCATCCACAAGAGCCCTAAAGGTACAAGGGGCACGTTTAATTGGATAGTATTAGGGATACCTTAGCCGCCACTTCATCTCAAGCTTATGCAGCTAGGATTGCTTCCAAAGTACCACCGCTATTAGAAGTCCCACAACTAATCAAACACCAATTCCTACATTCAAGGCTTCCAAGAGTTCCACTATTATTAGAAATTCTATAGCTGATCAAACACCGATTACTACATTCAAGAAGAATTCTAAAATTGATACTCACAAAGACTCTAGTCAACCCAAAGAAGAGTTTAATACTAATTGATACAAAACACTTATCAATATTTTATGTACTTAACACTATAACTCAACAGAGTCCTAGAACCACAACTACTAAAATCCAAGAACACTGAAAAGAAGACGTCTCTTTCTATATGAAACTGTTATGGGTGATCCAAAACGAACCGCTGGACTGGGATGGGTCCGCCCGAAATGAACCAGGGGCTCTAGGTTCCATACAAACGAGGCTTGCCAGCCAAGCAAGAGCGCTTCTCGGATAGCGTTGGGCAGAGCCGATGATACAGAGATCGATGAGAAGTTTTGTCGCCTAGCAGCTTTGCAGCCAGCCCAGCGATAAATAAAGGTTCAATATAATTCCAACCAAAAACTTTATTTCTTAAAAGGATTTCATCCTTCTCTCTCGATGATATATTTGAGGAAGAATATAAATTCTCGTGATTTTATCCATCACTGAAACCAGCAGCAGCTTCTCTAGTCCGATTCCGTTCCACAAGGATGCCAAGACAATGATGATGGCCCGTTCTTCTTCTCAGAGACTACATGAACTGCCCGATTGACTGATGGCTCTAACATGGCTGATTTGCCTGACCGGAATATCCCTTCTCAGACGTTGTCCATCAGCATTAAATTCATCAATAAATGCTCGAGGCTCCATTTAATGATCAGGACAGCATGGAAGCTTCTGATTCGTCTTAAAGCTGTCTCGAGTACCGCAAGACCTCTTTTTGTCCCATCAGCTAAGGAACAACATCACATCAATGTGATATTTGAGTTGACCTTCAAAAGGAAAATCAACAGCTGTCCAAAGCATCGCTCAGGGGCGACATCAGCCAGGCTCAGAAGTCATCTCCACCGTTGGATCCCTTTTCAAAGCATCAACCCGCCATCACAGAGGGAGGAGGGTCTCAGACTCATTATAAATAAAGATAGGTCTCTCAGGTGAAACACACGCTCTCCAGCCATTACTCTTCTTCTTAACTTCACCAAGAACATTCCTTTATTAATCTCCTGCAACTCCTTTGAACATTTATTCTTCATGAAGTGATTCTCAGTATCTTCTTCAAGGACTGACTTAATCATTGAAGATGGTTTTCCATCCTCAGAGGCGGTCCACTCTCACTTCTATTCTGATCTCAGGTGAACCAGGAGAACCTGGCACTGAAAAAACCCGAACCAGGCTAGAAAGTTGATCCTCCCACAACAGAAACCTGGTACCAACTCCTTGTAAAATTAATGTAAAAATTACTCTCCCTTACACGCACTCTCTCCTCACGTCTCTCTGTCTCTCCTTCCTCACCGTGTCTCTTTTACTCTATTAGAAACAGAAAAATGATTCTCTTGAATGGAAGGAAGATAAAGAATTTTAATTCCGGTGCTATCGCATGTTAATTTGATAACATCCGACTTCAGTATCTTCTGACCATAATCCCGAGTGGAAGAGTGTGCATTAATCTATAATCCGGAATGGCCCGAAGTGCTGATTCATGTTGATTGTTATTGATGAATCATGCACACGGACTGATGAATATGTCGGGGCTTGGACTGCTAATTCATCTGGATCGTTATTGATGAATCATGCACACGGATGATCCGCTGGTTTGGTCCTCGAGCAACTAGTTCCACATGCCAGATTTTCATAGATTCTTGCAACACATCCAGCAAAAGCACATACTTACGAACAGCTCGCTCCTAAAGCAACCAGTTACCAGTTCCATACGGCAGGTTTGTGGTTTGCTCGTGGATTAATTATAGAACTCACTATGCTTACCATATCTTTAGTCACCAAAAAATCTATTTCTATGAACAATTTGATCTTTCTGTATGATCAGAGACCTCGTATCCTTACCATAGGCAAAGTGCATATCTCTAACACAATAGATATTACTAATCAAAGTTCCATTACAATCCATTTTAGAGGTCGATCATTCAATCAACCTCAACAAACCATCTACTACAGAAAGAGGGAGAAAACCACTGGAGAGAGAACTATAAGTTAAACATAACCATACAAAGAAGGGAAGGAGAAAACCAAGAAGAGAAAAACCCTAACAATTGAACATGAACACCAACAACCTTCAGCTCTCAGAACTTAGAAACCATGTATCTTGATCTGTTCCTTCTTCGCAATCCCAGCTTTAATCAGGAAATTGGAGACGTTCTTTCGTTGATCACCTTGGAGTTGAATAACTTTGCCACCCAATTTCTCATCAACCACAACACTACCATTGCAACAGAACTCTTTCTTAAGATCCTTGAGGATCTTCTCACAACTATACTCTTGTTTTAAACCTTGTACCGTTGTCAAGCTCTTCTTTCCATTCCTCTGTTGTATACGTATGTGTACATACTCCTTAGCCCCAGGGGCACCTGAGTCCTTAGCCTCAGTGAATGGATCGAAGGCAGAAGGGATCAGAACGTCGACGTCAACCATGTACCTTGATTGCAGTAGCTATGAAATGAAAGATAAATCCAACCTCAACTCGCAAACTGCAGCAACAATGAATAAATTCAGTTAAAACAACGAAGTCATGACGAATATCAGAAAAAGATACGAAAAAGATATATGAATCAAAGATAAAATCAGTTCCTTTCGTATAGGAAGGATGGATAAACTCAGCTAGCACAAGGCAAATTCAAAGAAACACATCCACTACAGAAATCGGTATGAGGAAAAGGATACGAAAAAAAAATGATTCAAAGATAAACCCAATCGCTCTTCGTAAACTGCAGCAATAACGATGGATGAATTCAGTTAAAAATAACGAAAATTCTGAGAAACATATACATAACAGAAAGAGGGGGAAAATATGAATAAAAAATAAAACTAATCTCACTCCGTAAAACCTGCAGCAACGACGGACAAAAACAACTCTTAACAAATTCGTTACAGAAAACAGAATCAAAACCCTGAAAACCTATAAAGATCGGAAGGAAGAAGGAATAGAAAGCGAACCTGATCAGAAGAGAAGACAAGCGCCAACCAAGAAAACCGTACAAGCTGCGATTGCAGAAGAATGAGATGGAAATTGGCTTTTGGGTACTATATATATAGGCGTCTGAGAGGGGCCGAGATTCTTCCAGAAGCGATTTAACTCGGGTTTGGGTTGAAGTTGGGCTAAGTCGGTGGGTTAGCTGTATTTGACCGGGCAGATTAAGCTCCCACTTGGACCAAGTTGGATTTGTTGGAAAAAAAACACTAACTTGGATTTGGGAAAACACGTCATCAATTTGGACGGTGATGATCCGATGATTTCTAGACGGAAGAAGGGTTAAGAAGGCTCCAGAGACGCGGTAGGATAAGACGACGGACCACTAGCGCAAGAATCGTGAAAAGAAAAAGAAGAGTAGGACAGGAGGACTAAGGGCTAGCGTATATGGGCTGCTGTCTGTCCACGCAAGTCTTACTTTTTGCATCTGGTGCGTAATTAGCACAGCTGTTTCACAGTCATATCCATGGAACGATGCTTCGATGGTTTCGCCAGCCGAGCAAAATGGCGAATAATCGCCGAGATCTCGGCGGCGAGAAACTTGTTTTATTTCCCTTTCTCTCTTTCTTCTTCTTCTCCGGCAAAAACGGCTGCTACCCACCTCAGACTCAAGGAGCAGATGTCTCTTTCTTCTTCTTCTTTTTCTCCGGCAGAAATAGCAGCGGCTGTTAGCCTGCTACCCATCTCAAACTCAAAGAGCAGTAGAAAAAAAGGGGGAAAAAAAAGTTTTGAAGTTTGGCCGGAAAATTGACGATTTTCCGGCGAAAGGTTGAAATATCAGTTTCGCTCCATTTTTTATTTCGCCCTCTGGCGAAATGGGCGAATTTCGCCAAAATTCGGCGAAACTACGTTCCATGGTCATATCTAACGTTACTTATTGATTAGACTGGATATCGACAGCTGAATGTGACGTGGACTAGGTCCAGCTTATTGCCTTTGCTGACAAGGACAAAATATTAATAACACTTAATTTAAAATACAAAGAAGAGGCCTTAAGTAAAAATTAATGACCACAAATAAAAATTAATATAATAATAAAGAAAGTAAGCCCCATCAGCACTTCAGCAGTACCTGTGACCATTCTCATTTATGAGTCCGATCAGTTATTCGGCGGCTTTACCACTGTAAATACAAGGGACACAAGGGTTGGATGATGGGATCTTTTTTTATTTTTTTTATTTTTTACATGTGGGTCCCACAGAATTTGTAGTGGTAAAGCCGTTGGGGAGTACAGTACTCTCCTGATGGGGTGATGATCCGAATTCCTCATTTGTGGTCGGCAGTCATCAGGGAAGCACTCATGGAAAGGATTTAAACCCCTTTTTATTTAATTATCTTTTTAAAAATAAAAAGAGAATGATTTATTTACTTTCGATATATAATTCTAGAAATGGATAATCAAGTGCTCATGACATTTCTAATACCACTACCTTCACAAAATGTTAGTTTTATCATATCCTTTGCAAGGGTAACTTTAATGTAAATATTCACTTCAAAACTGCCACTAAATCAAAAACTGGTTCTTCTAATCATGGAACGCTCTAATTGCGACTTTGCTGAAATTTCGGAAATTTCCTGGTATTTTCGACCGAGGGCGAAATAAAAATTGGAGCGAAACCGACATTTCAACTTTTCGCCCGAAAATCGACGATTTTCCGGCGAAACTACGATTTCAGACGATATTTTCAAACTTTCGCCGGAAAATCGTCCGGCCAAACTTCAAAACTTTTTTTTTTCTACTGTTCTTTGAGTCTGAGATGGGTAGCAGGCTAACAGCCGCTGCTATTTCTGCCGGAGAAGAAGAAGAAGAAGAAAGAGAGAGAGAGAGAGAGAGAGAGACATCTGCTCCTTGAGTCTGAGGTGGGTAGCAGCCGTTTTTGCCGGAGAAGAAGAAGAAGAAAGAGAGAAAGGGAAAGAAAACAAGTTTATCGCCGCTGAGATCTCGGCGATTGGCGAGATCTCGGCGATTATTCGCCATTTCGCTCAGTTTGCCTGGCCGCGAACCGAGCGAAACCTTCGAAGTATCGTTCCATGCTTCTAATGTTAACTTCCCTCACTCTTTTTATTTTAGGTCCTGTTTTATGATAATCTTAGATATAAAATCCTAAAAGGCTTTGATATTAATATATAATAACTTTTTTTCTGGCATAAAAAAAAGTATTCACCTTCTTATTGTAAAAGATCAGCTTTGTTACATACTTCAAAAGATAAAAGAAATAAATAACAAAGGTCAATTGAGTTGGTAATAATCAATCCCATCGAATGGCGAGATCAGAATTCAATCCTCGTTGATTCTGTATGTAGTGATCCCTACTCTTAATTTCTAGTAAATTAATATAAAATACTCCTTATGGAAAAGGGCCCTATGTGATGAGAGAGACTCGAGGGGCCCTATGTGATGAGAGAGACTCGAGAATAGCAAATGACCTCTCATCCTCTCACTAATACTTGTGGTCTATGATTCCAAAACCGGTTTGAAAAGGTATGTGGCGAGCAAGAGTTGCTCCAAAGATTAAATTTTTATATGCAAAATAATAGCAATAGGTTTAGCAACAGGGGTCGCCATAAACGATGCAATGTTAATCCAATGTGCTGTCGATGTGGGAAAGAGGAAGAGACCATTGCAAATCTATCTTTGAATGTTAATTTGCAAGGAGTACGTGATTTGTAAGCATGCTTAGTCATAAATTACCAAAGGAGAGACCATTTGATTTTGTTCAGTGATTCTAACAGGTAATCTCATTTTAAGGTGGCTCAACAAAGGAAAAGTGTTTTATGGTGAGTGGGCTTTTATACCTGCTGGGGTTTATGGGCTGCCAAAAATGATTTAATTTTTCAAAGAAGTTTATGGACTCCTATTCAAGTGGGGACTCAAGCCTATAAAGTTGCTACTAAGTATGTGGAGGCCCATTCATCTGCTATAATCTCTCAAAGGGTCCAAAGCTCTTTAGTTGAGAATGTACATCAGATATGGAGACCCCCATCTATGAAGCTAAATGCAAATGCCTCTTTTATTGTTGAGAATGTAAATACGGGTTTGGGCTTTATTTTTAGAGAATACAACGGCACACCCGTGTTTGTTGTATTAGAACTTGAAGCAGCCTCTTCGGCGCTAATAGCATAAGCTCTTGCTCTCCGATCAGGCCTATTGTATGCTCTAACTGAAGGAGTTGACTATATGCAGGTGGAATTGGAAGCTTTGGACCTGATTACGGCCAGTAATCAAAGAAGACACATTGTGGCCCATGACATTCAGCCCATCTTAGATGATATTTGCCACCTTAATAATTGTTTTTTGGATTGTAAGTTTTTTCATACTTCTAGGAGGTGCAACCATGTTGTTGACCAACTAGCAAGGAGGGCTAGTCAGTTACGTTTACGACTGAATGACCTATATCCAATCCTTGGATTCAGGCACTTTGTTCTTCTATTTCCTCAGCATAGCGTAATAAATACGATATATTTCATTACCAAAAAAAATATAAAATACTCCTTAAAAAAAATTATTCACCTTCTAAATTTAGATGGCTCAAAGACGTCTGATGATGCTAGATACGGAATAGTTAGGTTGAAATTTAAAAATCCAACCTATTTTATCAATGGCTAGGTGTGTCTCAACATACATGTCTGGTTCATCGTCAAAAAGATTACTTTTTCATCAACTCATCAACTCTACTATCTGATATCCCACAGTGCACTTTTTCTCCTCCTCTCAGAGTGAATTTTCTCCTCCTCTCTGAGTGAACCTATCCAA
The DNA here is from genome assembly GCF_041222555.1 of Hakea prostrata. Taxonomy (NCBI): domain Eukaryota; kingdom Viridiplantae; phylum Streptophyta; class Magnoliopsida; order Proteales; family Proteaceae; genus Hakea; species Hakea prostrata. Next base: position 32,024,264 of record NC_142609.1, read on the forward strand.
GCCTTGTTGTCACCCTTCTACTTCCATGGTGTCCAGCTCCAATAATCCTAATCCACACCCTAAACCTCTGAATGAGAATGAGAATGTCCCATTTAAGTGTTTTCATTGCAGGAAATCAAAGAGGTTTAGTAATTATGCCAAAGAGGTTTAGTAATTTTGTTTCCCTTGTCTTTTTGTATTTTCTTTATTTGGTTTCTTTGGGTCTTCCAATCACATTTTTACTGTTTTTGGCTGGCAATGTGCTCTGCAATAGCTCCTTTTGTTTAATACTACTTAATTAATCATTACTTTTTATCTTTTTGCAGTAATGGGTTGCTGTCCATGTGGTGGAATTATGCTTATTCCATCTTCTCCTTAATCCCTCCCGCCTTACCTTGTTTTTTAAATCTTGTCTCCTTCATTCAAATTTGCAGAATAGCAGATTATGGTTACTTTTTGTGTCTTCTTTTGTTTGGCTGCATGGAGGAAAGTGAATCTTTCGAAGTTCAATGGAAAATTACCCTTTCCTTTCATTTACTGGTTCTTTGGATGGACCCTTCTCTCTGTATCTAAGGTCCATTGAATTTTACTAAATAATTGAAGCACAATTGAGATGAGGTTAAGCAAACCCACAAAAACCAAAGACAGAAAAATCCGACACAGCCATGAATGGTTTTTTTGAAGTTGAAAACCCAACTTGAATTTGGCTATTGGTGTGAACTGGGAGTAATTTCAGTTGATGACGTTGATGATGATTCAAACGGGTTTTCTAATATGGTGGGGCTGGGGTCAGTATTTCTGACGGGAAGAAAATCATGGTCGTGTGGACCCAATCAAGATAAGGATCTGCCATTGATGAATTCTATGTTGTGTGAATACAAGAAAAAATTAAAGCAGATACTATTGCGTTCTGCGGCTTCTGCTTCTACTCGTCATAGCTTCACTTGATTACGTCCTTCATGAGGCGAGGCTCGGTGCTTCTGTATATTATCTTCCATCTTGCATATTGGGGTTTGTTATACTGGTTGGACCATTCTATCTACATACAGATTAAGTCTCTTAACATTATTTGTCACTTTATTGATGGATCATTCTCCTCTATTCTTTGAAGCAATCTAATTAGACTTTCAACGTGGTTTGTCTAGCCTATAGTTCATGCAAGAATTTGGATGATGAAGAAAGCTGAAACTGATCCCACAACAACACAACAATGGGTGTTATGCTTGGGAAGCTAAATCTTAGAGGTACTACTAACATTTCCTTGTGTTTTGGAGGCTAGAAACTTATATTGCAAGCATATACAGATGGTGATTTGGTAGAAGACTAAGACTCTAGGAAATCTATAGCAAGATACCTAGATACCTTTATAGGGGGTGCAGTGTCTTGGCAATCCAAGCTACAAAAATTTGTGGCTTTATCATCCATAGAAGCTAAGTACATCGTTGTTGTTGAAGTATGCAAGGAAATGCTATGAATGAAGCAATTACTCAAGAACTTGGTTGGAAGCAAAATAAGTATGTTGTTTACTACGACAATCAAAGTGCAATTCACATAAGTAAGAACCCAAATTTCCATTATAAGTCAAAGCGCATCCATGTAAGGTATCACTGGATACAAGATGTATTGGAATGGAAGTAGTTGCTGCTTGAGAAAATCCATACTTACGAAATTGGAGGAAATATGATGACGAAAGCTCTACCAAAGGTCAAACATGACTACTGCAGAAGCATGGCAAGAATGACCAGTACCTCCTTATAAGTCGGAAGGAGAGTTTGTGAGTCCTCTTCATTTAAGGAGGGATGATGTCAGCAACTTCCTTTATTGACAAATTCAACATACTAAATTCTATGTGATAAATCACATGGAAATTATGGAATTGCCAACCATGTGTAATAAATGCAAATAGGGACATGAGAGATTCTCCTCTCCCAAAATAGGGTGGAGGGAGGTTTGCTTGCAATACAACACTCAAGCGAGAGAGAACATCCAAAGAGTGTTCAAAGTGTGTCGCGCAAGGTGTCTTCAAGGTTGGAGTGGTGGGTTAGTGTTTGCAAAAATAAAATAACCGCAAACGCACCGTATCGTGTAGCTAACGGGTCGATCACAAAGAGATATGTCACTTTACAATTCAACCTCTTAATGATAATGCAAGAGTGCAATGATTCAAATTTGTTAACGAATTAATTAAGTTAAACGAGTGATCCTAATCCATACATCTAGTGCGATCGATTTGAGACTAAAAATAACACAAACATAACCAACGCATAAATGAAAGGCAAGACAAAAAATGTGAACAATAATTAAATAAAAATAAAAGGGAAGTGATCCGAATGTCAGCTCTGGATCGAGGGAAGTGGAGTATAATTAGGATGACTTTGACCATGGACCATTTGCCGTAGCTTACAGTCCACCGATCAGGGGAACGAATATCACAAAAGAAAAAAAAATACAAAAAGTAAATAACAAAGCAATAAAAGAAAAATGGAAACCTTAACAAAAGAGAGGCACGACCGTAGGCATCTTTGATGAAGGACCCAAGGGGAAGAGAGAATAGTAAACAAATGCTGAAAAATAAATCCTAATTTAAGAATATTGAGGGGTAGATAGAAGCGGGGAATGGAGGGGGAGAGAAGATTATTAGCAAAGGTTACTTACTTGCATCTTTGAATCTCGAATAATAATAAAAACTTGAACGAATGATTCGAATTTCAACCAAACAACCAGATCTAGAATGATCTAGATCTACAATTGTTAGACCCAAAGAAAAACGAATCCTCAAACTTGAAACTTGAAATTGAACTTGAATTTGAACTTGAAATTGAAATTGAAATTGCATTACATAAAGAAATTAAACCTAAACATTCAATCTAGAAATTAGAATCTCACAAAAGCAATCAAAGAAAACTAGAGAAAGCCTAAATAAACTAAAGAGAAAAGAAAGTGTGCTCCTCCTAAGCTCTAAAAAACGTTCTCCCTTGCTAGAGTATGCTCTCCTTTTATGGAGTTTACATGGGATATGATTCTTGACAGAGTTTGAATCAAACTCAAAGTTCTTATCTAAGTCAACTAAGGAGGGTTTTGGCGTACTAATCAGGTTGACTTAGAGAGATCAAATGCACAATTTCACCGTTGGATTTGAGGATCAAGAAGTCGTGAAGCTCTCCTCCAAAAATAGATCAATTAGACATCGGATGACCATTCGATGAAGGGTTTTATCCAAACTATACAGAGATACTCAAAAATGGGATTTTTCCCTCTTCCTTCTCTGAATATGATTATTTTCCTCTTTTTCCTTCTTTGATCAAGTCCCAAATAGGAAATAAAACATTCAAGCATGCAAGGACTGTTTCTTTCCATGTTCTTCTTTATTTCTAAAATATTTTGGAATAGGCCCATAATCACATCTTTAGCCCATCATGCTCCAGATCAAGTCCATTTTCGCACTTGAGAATTTGAATGGACCTCTTGACATGTAAAATTGCATGTTTCATAACAAAAACTTCAAATGTTTGTTTAAATCTTGAAAATTCCTAAAATATGCAAAAACAACATAAGACCCAAGGTAGCTCCACTCTAAGTGGGTAAAATGCATGTTTTATGCCCTAAGATTTCACTCATAAATGAGCTCATCAATTAGTAACATTTTCAAGGGTTGAGAATGTAAGTTAAGAGAATGTGTATAAGGTTATCCAATTTAGAATACAAGGTCGGGTTGGTTATAAATCCAAGTACTGTACAAGTGTATTTCTATTCTCATAATCAAGAAGTCTCTTTATGTATGTGGATATAGGCCAAGCCTAACCACATAAATCTTGTGTGTGCTTTTGTGATCATTTCTTTTGTTAATTTCACATAATACACATATGGGTCTCACACAGGCACTATTCACAAGTATGAATTTTATTCTTCATTTTTCTTCATCAATCTTTTACACAGGTGGAAAAAGTGAATTGTGTGTTGATATTTTTCCCTAACACAATCAACCTGAAATTTCTGATGTTACATCAAAACACCTAATCTTTCTAAATGCAATGAGTGACAAAGTAAAAATCAATCAAGAGAGGTTCAAGAAATTCCTACAATTTGTCCAAGTGGTATAAATATGTTGCTTCCAATCTGCATTGTTGCTACTATTGCCGTTGTTGGTTTCTCTGCCAACCTTGATTGTTGTTATTGAAGGAGGTAGTCACAGTCGGTTTCCCTGCACCCTTCTTGGATCCTATTCCTCACCCATATTCCAACATGGTGGCTAGGTGTAGGGGTCGGGGCTGAGTGTGAGTGAATAGGGTATTTTAGCCATTTCATAAACAAACATAATAGGGTGTTAGTTGGTTCTATTTTTTATTTTTATTTTTGGTAATGGGTGTTAGTTGGTTTGAGACACATGTAATTTATTGCATTGAAAGGACCCAACATTAAAAAACTCAAATAAATATGACAAGTTAGATCAGCTTCTATATGCCAAATTGCAAAAGCCTTGGATAGAAATCTCTCCATCCACAAGAGCCTTGAAGGTACAAGGGACACGTTTAATTGGATAGGCAACGTTGTAACAATTGAGGATGATGGGTTAGTAAAGCGGTTAAAGGCCCAACCTCCCTAGGGAGGTCTTGGGTTCACACCCATTCGGCGGCATTAATTATATAAAAGCTCCCTTGAGGATGTAATGGTGGTGCGCGTAAGCTGGCCCGAATGAACCTCATATCCAAAAAAAAAATTGTATATGTGATGTGGGTCTGTTGTATTTCTCAATCGAAACTAAAATTCCTCGCTTCTTTTGCTCCATCGGTGTATAGTTTATTACCTAATATAATCCAAAATATAGACTATCTAAAGCGGTGGTTACAAATATATAACCTATATTTTGTAACCGCCCTAAAAGTGATTTTTCAGATTTGCCCTTAGGCATTTAATTTATTAATTATATTAATAAATTCAAACATCTCTCACTTGCACAAGGGCAAATGTTAATCTCTCAATGTGTTCTAGACACACATGTATATCCCAGATATACATGTATATTGAACTCTTCGCTATGTATCCCGGATACATAGACCACCTATGTCCCACACACTAACATCCACAAGTCATACTGGCAAAATGAGTTGTGCGACCGGTGATATACCTATACGCGTGAGACACAAACTAGAAACCTTCCCGAAGGCCCAGAATGGCACATCACTCAAAGAAACATATAAAATAAGTATTAGTATACCACAGTGCGGCATTAATTATATAAAAGCTCCCTTGAGGATGTAATCGTGGTGCGCGTAAGCTGGCCCGAATGAACCTCATATCCAAAAAAAAATTGTATATGTGATATGGGTCTGTTGTATTTCTCAATCCAAACTAAAATTCCTCGTTTCTTTTGCTCCATCGGTGTATAGTTTATTACCTAACATAATCCAAAATATAGACTATCTATTTGAAGCAATTAATACAGCTACTATGGCAAGAAATTGCAGGTTAAGCCGCTTGTGGCTGCAATTTGCAGGTTTAGCTATTGTTAATCGAGTTGCACATTTGCTTGCTGCTTGCCAAAAGAGGAGTTGTTGGTCTTTGGTCAAATGAGCCGGTGGCGATGTTTGATTTGGCGGTCGCTTAAGCGTATTCTTCAAGTTTCAAATATGTAGTTCTTAAACTGCAGATCGATTTGGGTGAGAGGAAACTGATGAAGAGTAATTGGAGAAAAAAAATCTAATGAATAAAGGTAGATTAGGTGTTTAAATCTTTTTACCCTCATTGTGCACAAGGATATAATGATCTATATGATTATACCACTAATTATTCTAACAGAATTAGACCTATGTGTCTTTCAAAGATAGGGTGACAAGTTAATGTTTTAAGACCTCCATTTTAAGGTGTCTAAACAATTTGTTCTAAAAGAAATTACAATATTTTTAGATATTGATTTTCTAAATATTTTGAAAACAATTTTATGTCACTATATGGTAACATTCAACTCTAACAACAATTTAATGTCCCATGAACACTAAAATCCCTTTTTTTTTTCTTAACCATTGTCCATCTAAACCCATATAACTATAGCATTCTTCAACCTCCTCATTACTGTTTATCAAAATCAAAAAGAAAAAACCGACATTAGTTTAACGTATATCTTCATCATAAATAGACTAACCAACGAGAAACCCTTTTCTTGAAGGATACAGATGAACACAAACTCAAATTCTTAAATAGACTATCCAACCAGATTATTAACGTAATAACTCTCTGAATTCATGAGGCTCTCATTTCTAAAACTCGTAAAGTTTTAACTCATTGAATTTAGGGTAAATATCACTTACCTCCCCTCTTAGCTAGACAAATAGCACTTACACCACCTCTTAGTTAGATAATATCACTTACCTCTCCTCTTACCTAGCAAATATATCAAACACCTCCCCTAGCAGTTAAAATACTAAATTACCTTCAATTAAAATAATTATTAAAAATCAAAACACCATAGTTAAAAGGAAAAATTACTTGATTAACTAGTTTTAAGTTTTTGTTTACAAAAGTAACCACTCAATGTTTCACTTAACAAAACTAACTAAAACTGAGTTTGGATTTACAAAACTAGCCAAATGGTGATTTTTCATCCATTTGGACATTTTTACCCGTCAACTTAATCATACCAATATGGGGATAAAAATGTCCAAAGAGAATGAAAAATTAGTGACTTTCCCCTTTTGAACAAAATAGTGATTTTCCCTTTTTAATGTAGTTAGTTTTAGGGGTTAAAAATGTCAAAGAAATGAAAAATCACTATTTTGGTTAGTTTTGTAAACCCAAACTTAGTTTTAGCTAGTTTTATTAAGTGAAACATTGAGTGGTTACTTTTGTAAAGGAAAACTTAAAAATGGCTAATCATGTAATTTTTCATAGTTAAAACCTAAATTATCTTTAATTATTAAAATCCCAACATACCTTCTTTTTTTTAAATAATTTATCAAACAATTAAAAAACCCACGTGTTTAATTTTATCAACATACCCTTTTTTTTAATTGTATTTTTAATTTTACTTGATAGAAGTGCGTTTTTTTTTAATAGTTTGATAAAAATTAAAAAAAAAAAAAGAAAAAAAAAGGGTATGTTGGGCTTTTAATAATTAAAGATAATTTGGGTTAAAAACTATCGTGTTTTGGTTTTTAATAATTATTTTAATTGAGGGCAATTAGTATTTTAACTGTTAGAGTGATTATGGTAATTTAGGATTTAAAATAAAAAAATATATCTTTAGCCAATGGTAGTTTTGAGTTTTAAAAAAATACTTAACAGTAAAAGTTAAATTTAACAAAAAAAGTTAATAGAGGGGAGGTGTTTGATATATTTGCTAGGTAAGAGAGGAGGTAAGTGATATTATCCAACTAAGAGGGGGTGTAAGTGTCATTTGTCCAGCTAAGAAGGGAGGTAAGTGATATTTATCCTTGAATTTATGTAAAAAGATATCTAGACTCATGAGGCTTTCATGAGATTTTTATAAATTAACAATATCATGAGTTTAACAAGCTAAATTAACGACTTGTATATCTTATATCAATGTTTTGATAGTGACCAATGATGTAATAATTAATCATAATAAGGATGACCATTTGAAGGAAAATTGTTAACAATGCTGAGTAGCTATAGTTAGTTGTTTACCATAGTTAGTTACCTACAATCACTTTTACATTGTATAATATCTATAAATACTCTATGTACAGTACTTCTATACATCAATTGAAATATACATCTACTTACTAATATGGTATCAGGTTTTATTTCGGGCATTTGCCCTAACTTTTTCTGGGTTAACTTCCGCCATGAGAGCTGTCATGGCTGCTGATCTTTCTTCTTCAAATCTCAGATTCTGCGTGATGGCTGCTACTCTTTATGCGTGATATCTCAGATTCTTCTGCCTTTAGCAACCTTTCTTCTCTAGTGCCGTGATGGCCACTACTCTTCCTTCTTCTCTCGTCTCCATCAACGTTGCTGCTACCTTACCTCTTAAAATTTCTTCTTCAAATTTCCTACTCTAAAAGGCGCAATTCACTCTATTACTACATGGGTATGATCTTTATGGTTATTTGGATGGTTCTATACCAATACCTACATCAGATTCTTCCCCTGTTTCTGAAGATGGGGTTTCATCTATTTCGTCTATGGTTCTTTGGGATCGTCAGGATCAGTTGATCTTGAGTTGGCTCATGGCTTCAGTCTTTGAAAGAATACTTCCACATATCGTTGCAGCAACAACCTCTCACGAAGCTTGGGTGAAACTCCATCGCCTGTTTGCATCTGGCTCAAGAAGTCAAATCTTGGAGCTTAAGAATCAATTATTTTAAATACAGAGGGGTTCTATGTCTATCAGTGATTATCTGATTGAAATTCTTGGAATTACTGATACTCTTGTTGTTGCCCGTGCGCTGATTTCAAATGAGGATCTTGTGTTGATCACTCTGCGAGGACTTGGAGAACAATATCAAGATTTTAGAACCTCTGTTTTATTCGTGTTGAACCTGTCTCTTTTGATGATCTTCAGGGGTTACTTCCTGCTCAAGAAGTTCGGATGAGAGCTTCTGTTTCTACCTCTGTGAATCCCATTCTTAGTGCTAATATTGATGTTCAAAATACTACTGGTTCGTCACGCGCTCCGCAAGATTCTTATCGAGGTCGTTTTGGTAATCGACGGCCATGGAATCGAAGGTATTTTGGAGGTAGAGGTGGCTACAATTCTGGTAATGGATCTCGAAACCAAAACCTAGCTATTAATTCAATGAATCATATGGGTAATGGTTTTGCTAGTATGTCTGGTCAGTTCTCTTCTACACCTTCTTTATGAATGAACCAAGAGTAATCTGTCAATTGTGTCGCACTGAGGGTCATGTATGTGCTCAATGCCCTCAAAGATTTAATCATGCATATGTGGGTAAGATTGTGTGCTCGTCTGTTTTGTCTTCTTCTAAGTCTTCTTCAAATTCTTTTTGGATCCTGGATTCGGGCTCTGATTGCTATGTTATTGCAGACTTAGCCCATTTTGCCTTTCAAGAACCGTATACAGGGTCTCAAAATGTGGTAGTAGGTAATGGAAATGCCTTAGCTATTTCACACATTGGTTTGTTATATGTTCATCATGGTACTTCTATGTTCAAGATGTCTAAGGTTCTTTTAGTGCCTAAATTTCAAATACAATATGCTGTCTATTTCTAAGTTCTCTGAAGAAAATGGTGTTTACTTTGTCTTTTATTCCCACTACTTTGTTGTTAAAGATCAGCAGAATCATCAGGTTGTGCTGCGAGGCAAGATTTTTAATGGGCTATGGAGTTTCTTTCTTGGTTCATGGTGGTGATGTCAGTTCTACTTTCAAGAGTGCTTCTACAAGTTCTAATAGTCACAAAAGTTTTTCTACATTTTTTGCTACTGCTGTTGACTGGCATAGAAGACTTGGACATCCAGCATCTTCAAGGACTATTGACATACTTAGAACTATTGGAGTTAAGAGTTCGGTTGTGCTTCCTTTTTGTGATGCTTGTAATTGTTCTAAAAGTCATCGTTTGCCTTTTCAAATTTCAGATTCTGTTAGTCTGTGGACCTTTGGATATTGTTCATAGTGACTTGTGGGGTCCAGCCCCTTCTGTTAGTTTTGATGGCTTTCATTACTATGTAGTGTTTGTTGATCAGTTTACAAAGTATACATGGATATATCCTTCGAAATACAAGTCTGATATGCTAGCAGTTTTTCAAAGATTTAAGGCCATGGTTGAGAATTACTTTAAGGTAAAGCTGTGTTCTCTTCAAACTGATGGTGGGACAGAGTAAAGTTTGATTAAGTTTCTAGGTGCTAATGGAATTTCTCATGGGATTTCATGTCCATATACTCCCTCTCAAAATGGTACAGCTGAGAGGATGCATAGACACATCGTTGAGTCTAGTTTGGCATTATTATTTCAAGCTAATCTTCCTCAAGTTTTCTAGATTGTGGCCTTTCAAACTGCTGTTTACTTATTCAATCAAATTCCCCTCTCAACTTTGGATCATAAAACACCATTAGAGGCTCTCTTTGGTTTCAAACCTGATTATGGGTTGTTAAAAGTGTTTGGGTGCTTATGTTATCCTTGGTTACGGCCTTATGCATGTTCTAAACTACATCCTCGCTCTATGCCTTATGTCTTTATTGGGTACCCGTCAGCTTACAAAGGTTACATGTGTTATGACCCAGCTACACATAAAACTTTTATTTCATGACATGTTGTATTTGTTGAAAATACATTCCCGCACAGCACGATGCAGCATTTAACTTCTTCAATGTCTACTGAACAACGGCTGCCAGCAGCAGAGTTTCTTTCTATTGACAGTCGTTTACCAATTTCTGGATTTGCTGAAAAACCAGCTGTATGTGGTGAAGCTTATCTTCCTATGGATAGTAATTTACAAATTACTAGGCTTTCTAAAAAACCAGCCGCATGTGGTGAAGCTTCTCTTATGTCTCCTTGTAACACTTCCCCTATTTTAAATACAGCTGCTGTAAGAACTGATTTGGTTCCTTGTAACCAGGCTGTAACATCTTTTAATAAGAATATCCCCATCCCCCTATGTGTTGGGTGTTTGGGTGAGCTGGGGTACTTATGGGCCTAAAGACGCAAGCACTTTAGACAGTGGGCCTTCTAATTGTTTTGCTAAAGAAATGGGTACTTTAGATAATAGGCCTCCAGCTTGTTTTACCAAAGAAGTGGGCACTTCTGCTAATGGGCCTTCATCTTTCTTTCCTAGTTCAGAGGATACATTATTCACTACTGCTGTGCCTCTGTCTTTACCAGCAGCAGGTTCATCTTCCGACTTGGATACCACATTACCCTCACATCACATGACTACTCACTCTAAAACAGGGACTTTAAAACCAAAATCACGCCTTAATCTTTTGGTTTCTAAAGTCGAGGAAGATGTTCCCACTACATATCTTCAAGTAGCGAAATCTGCTCATTGGCGTCATGCAATGCAAGAGGAGTTTAATGCCTTGGTTCACAATGATACATGGGTTTTAACTCCTTCATTACCTAATCAAAATGTTATTGGGTGTCAATGGGTTTTTCGCGTCAAAAGAAAACCCAATGGTTCTATAGACCGTTATAAAGCAAGATTAGTTGCGAAAGGTTTTCATCAACGGCTAGGCTATGATTTTGGTGATACTTATAGTCCTGTTGTAAAGCATACAACTATTCGGATTATTCTTTCTATTGCTATCTCCAATCATTGGCCTATTCGGCAACTTGATGTTTCGAATGCCTTTTTACATGGATCTACATGAGACTATTTTTATGGAAAGCCAGCTAGATTTGTTGATACGGCTTGTCCTACACATATCTGTCAGTTAAAGAAATCTCTATATGGTCTTAAACAAGCTCCTCATGTGTGGTTTACCAAACTTACTACATTTATTAGTTCACAAGGATTTGTGGATCACGTACTGATACTTCCTTATACTTCTACAAATTTGCGGATGTGACTATTTATTTTCTCATCTATGTAGATGATATTTTGGTTACCGGCAATAGTCTCCAAGCGATTTCATCTCTTATTAAATCCTTGGCCACCGTTTTTGCTATTAAGGATCTTGGCGATTTGCATTATTTTCTTGGTATTGAAGCATGTCGTACACCTGAGGGATTGTTACTTTCTCAACACAAGTATGTTACTGATCTTCTAGTACATACTAAGATGAATGAAGCTAAATCAGTTGCAACTCCAATTGCTTCAGGACCTTTGTTATCTATCACGGATGGCACTCTTTTAGAGGATGGAACTGAGTATCGTCATATTGTTGGAGCTTTGCATTATTTGGCTAATACTAGACCTGATATAGCCTTTGTTGTAAATCATGTTTCTCAGTTTATGCACTCTCCCACTGATCTACATTGGGGCGTTGTCAAGCGGATTCTTCGCTATCTTAGGGGAACTTCTACCCAGGGTTTATATTTTTCCTCGACCTCATCTATGATTCTGGCCGGGTATTCTGATGCAGATTGGGCTGGTTGTCCTGATGTTCGCTGCTCTACAACTGGTTTTTGTGTTTTCCTTGGTCATCATCTTTTTTTCTTGAGGTTCTCATAAGCACCGTACTGTTTCTCGTTCATCTACTGAAGCTGAGTATTGTGCTCTTGCTGCTGTTGCTACTGAGATGCTTTGGATTCGCTCTCTATTTCAAGAGCTTGATCTCTTTCTTCCTACGGCTCCTATTATTTGGTGTGACAATATTGGGGCTACTTACATGACTGCCAACCCCATTTTTCATGCTCATACGAAGCATGTTGAAATTGACTTTCATTTTGTCCAGGATCTTGTGGCCACGCGACAGTTTTCTATACGCTTCGTCTCTACAATTGATCAGTTGGCAGATTTAATAAGGGTTTACCTCGTCCAAGATTTTTCTCGATTCGGGACAAGTTACGATCATGGATCTGTTGTGCTTGAGGGGGCGTGTTAAGGATGCTGAGTAGCTGTAGTTAGTTGTTTACCATAGTTAGTTACCTACAGTCACTTTTACATTGTATTATTGTATAAAATTTATAAATACTCTATGTAGAGTACTTCTATACATCAATTGAAATACATCTACTTACTAATAAAAACCCATACATTAAAAGGTATTTGACCTTGTGGATTATCAAAGAGCTCAAACTCTTCGAATACCCTAATATTTTATGAAGTATCATAAATAGAAGGTAATAGATTGAAAGACACATTATTATGTGAGGTATGACCAGCAGAATCAAAATCTTGTTGTTGAATATTATGCAATCTATGGAGTATGATCAGCAGAATGCCGTAAATTGATACCATATTATTATATGAGATAATGACCAATGGAACTAAGAAAAATTTTTGTCATTTACAGTTAAAAGTGAAAATACAAAAGATGGAATATAAATCTTATACATATATTATGCAAAGAAAAAAAATTTCATACGGAATGTCCGCCCTGCATTTCTTCACCTATATAGTGGTAAAATTGCATGACATAAAAGGAAGGATAAAAATGAACACATCTGACATTAGAGCCAATGATGCCAAATAATCAACACTAATGAATCGTTTCACGCACCATATGAGAATAATACAAGAGCTAAAAGTTTTCTCCAACTCTTAAATATCTTTCAAAACACCCAATGTATACCAGCGAGGCTGAAAGACACCTAAGAGTAGGTCCACAACATGATGGATACTAAACTCAAACTTGGGGGACCTCTTCTGGTTTGGGTCATTCTGTTTCTATTGAATCGATTAATAATACTTAGCAGATGGATAATATATTATAGCTAATTTATCCCAAAAAACTCATGGAATGCAAATTCTATTTGCAAAATTCTTGTGACATTTTGTTGTCCCATTTTTAATGACGCGGTTTTCTTTATTAAAGAGTTGTGTATCCAAAACAAAAATCTCCCATTTGGGTTTTCTATGTTTCCCTTCTACTTCCAAGGATCATTAAGCAATAGTAGCATTTTTTCTCATCTACAGCTTGACCCTTTGTTAATTTTCTCACTACAAAAAACGCATGTTAATTTGATACCATCCGGTTTCAGCATGTTCTGATAGTAATCCCCAGTGGAAGGAAGAGTGTACACTAATCTATAATCCATACGGCAGTATATAATTTGTGGAGCATCTTTAAGTTTAATCTACCACTGGAGAGAGAACTATAAGTTAAACATAACCATACGAAGAAGGGAAGGGGGACAACCAAAGATGAGGAAAAAACCTCCAACAATTGAACATGAACACTGATAAAGAGAAAATAAAACTGGCCAGAGAACCGGGTTAATCGATTCTGGCCTGTACCGGGTTGGTCAGATCTAACCGATTAAATCAAACCAACTCAACTCACCGACCATCTTATGATCAGTCAACAAACAGGTATACTACATTTTTGCTTTTGTAGTGATCAATGCAGACTACTGAATAGAGCTTCAGAAGTGATACTCGACCTCCTCCCATTATTTGTAGGTACTTCTAGTTGAGAGGAGGAACAGGATTGCTTAGCAACAAACACCATCAAACTTTCAGCTCTCAGAACTTAGAAACCATGTATCTTGATCTGTTCCTTCTCCGCAATCCCAGCTTCAATCAGGAAATTGAAGACTTTCTTTCGTTGATCACCTTGGAGTTGAATAACGCCTCGCAATTTCTCATCAGCCACAACCTCACCACGGCAACGGAGCTCTTTCTTAAGATCCTCGAGGATCTTCACACAATAATACTTTGGTTTAAAACCTTGTACCGTTGTCAAGATCTTTTCTGGGTTCCTCTGCTGTATACGTATGTGTACCTCGAGGGGGTCCGAGTCCTTAGCCTTAAAAGCAGAAGGGATCGCGGCTTTGACCTTCACAAGGTCGAAGTTGAATCTCAACCGTTGAATTTCGTCGGTTGCAGACGGCAAAGATATGACCGACTGTTGAATTTCAGTGGTCGAAGTTTTCACCGACTGTTGAGCTTCAGTGCTCAAAGCTTTGACCGACTGTCGGGAGGCCGACGACGAAGTTTTGACCGACTGTTGAGTTTTAGTGGTTGAAGTTTTCAGCGACTGTTGAGCTTCAGTGCTCAAAGTTTTCAGCGACTGTCGGGAGGCCGACGACGAAGTTTTGACCGACTGTCGAGTTTCGGTGGTCGAAGTTTTCAGCGACTGTTGAGTTTCAGTGGTCGAAGTTTTGACCGACTTCGAAGATTTGGCCGATTGAGTGGTCGAAGTTTTGCCCGGAATTACAATCTCACGGCCCATTGTGTTTGGCTTGACGGTGAAGATAAAACCAAGCTCAATTCGTAAACTGCAGCGACATGGATAAACTCAGTTAAAACGACGAAGTTCCGCAAAACACATTCATCACAAAAATCAGATTGAGGAAAAAGATAAAATCAGTTCCCCATTGTAAACTTCAGCAACGATGGAAAAATTCAGTTAATCGCAACGAAAGTTCACACAAACCTAAGCATTACAGAAATCAGGGTATTACAGAAATCAGGGTATCACAAAAATCGGAATGAGGAAAAAAATATATATGAATCAAAAAAGATAAAACCAATCTCTCTTCTTCGTAAACTGCCACAGCAATAGATAAATTCAGTTAAAACTAACGGAAGTTCCGAGAAACATATACACAACAGCAACAGGAAAAAAGATATGAATCAAATCAAATATAAAACTGATCTCACTTCGTGCACTACAGCAACGACGGACAAAAAATAACTCTAAACATATTCAATACAGATAACAGAATCAAGAAAACTTCACAAGCTATAAAGATCGGAAGGAAGAAGAAGAAGAAAAAAAAGCGAACCTGATCAGAAGAGAAGAGAAGCAAGCTGCGATCGTAGAAGAATGAATTCTTCTTTGGGGTATATATAGTCGTCTAAAGGTTTCATCGTGACGACCGCACGATTTATCTTAGGTTTGAGCTGACGTTGGGTAAGTCGGTGGGAACGAGCAGATTAAGCTCCTACTTGAACCAACTTGCATTTGGATTTCTAGATGGAAGCAGGTTTAACAAAACTCCCGAGACGCGGTTGGTGGTGATATTTTTTTGCTTATGGGTCCCACTATAATGTGTGGTTGTAAATGGGGTTTTAAATTTTTTTTTTTGGGGGGGGGGCGGGCCGCCCAATTTTTTTTTACGCCAAAAAAAAATGCAAACCAAAAAAAAAGGTATTTAAAAATTTTTAAAAAAATTATATTATTTTTTTTTTTTTTCCTTTTTTTTTTTTTTTTTTATATTTGTGTGGTTTGTGGGGTTGCTTGGGAGCAGTGCCTACGAACCAAGCAGTGAACGGTCAGATATCAATCTTGAAACTTAGATTAGATATTCACCGTTGATTATCAGCATGTGTAACAAAAATTATTTTAAGTGATTCTGACTAGGTTTAAGTGGCTTTAACTCGGACCGTAAGGTCGGTTCATTCTGAACCAAACGAATCATACGCTTGCCTAGGAGACCGTCAATTGAACGTAAACGATCGATCGGATCAAACTATTTTGCCGGAACACACCTCCCCTGCGGTTGCGCCGCCTCCTCTGGGGTTTGTCCTCTTGGCTGTTTATAATTTATGGATATCTAGAGTGAATGGAACTTTTCCAGCAGCGACCGTAAGCAACTCCTCGCCATCCTTCCCATCGTTATACGGGTACACAAGCAAATATATCTTAAACAGTCCGGATCACCCAAACCTAAATGGCAGAAACAGACTGAAACTATCAGAGCTTTCGCGATGTGTTGCAGTCTTGCAGAGCAACTCACCCTTTGAAGAACACGTTAACCAAAGAAATCCTGCTAGCACGCACCAAAGATTATGGCTCTTAACTATGCTGACAAGCCCGGATTGATGAAAAACTTTAAATTAATAGCATCCAACTTCTGTTCTAAGTTTTATCTAAGAAGGTCAATAACTTAATATAGGCAATTTAAGTAACCCATAAACCTTTTGTTTTTGGTCTCAGATTCTCTTCTAAGTTTTAATGCTTTTGAGGCTTAAAGCTAGAGCGATCTTCGGTTCCACAACGCCAAGGCCGTTCGTCTTCGGAGCTACCATGAAAAATACTTGCTTGCAGATGAAGACAAGGAATCGGTGTGCCAGAGAACATACGGTGCATCTCCGAATGCAAAGTGGACGGTTGAGTTCCTCGAAGATCCAAACTAGATCCGTCTCAAGAGCCGCTATGGCAAATACCTCACCGCCTCCAACGTTCCCTTCCTTCTTGGGATGACAGATCGCAAAATTCTTCAAACTTTGCCTCAGAAACTTGATTCCTCTATAGAATGGGAGCCTATTAGAGAAGGGTTTCAGGTGAAACCTAATCGCCAAGGGTGTTACCTGCATGCAAATGGGGGCCTTCCTCCTTGGCGGAATTTCGTCACCCACGATACCCCCAATTTAATAAATTCGACTCAGGATTGGTTGCTCTGGGATGTCGATACTGTCCAGATTAAATTTGACGATGAACAAGAAGGTGCTGATACAGCTTCAGTCAGATAATCGAACATGGAGGTTTGTAGTTACTGTGATTTCTTTCACTTCTTGTTTGAGCATTTCACTGAGGGAAACGAAGAGAAAACATGTTAGGCTTCAGATCTTCTTACAATTAGCTCACGGGTTCACACTAATAATTTTTTTGTAGTCTGATCGCAGGACAATCTATTACAACATCGCTGATGAACATGGTTATGTTCAAGATGACATCTAGGGTCATAGGTTAATTTTCAATGGGAACAGTGTGGACGAACTGACCCAGAAGTTGGAGAAAGTGACTAGACTTCAACATATCAACATTTGTTCTCGCAATATATTGAATGGCAAACTTTATCCCGTCCGGATGCGCTTCCACCCAATAAACCAGGAGGAGGCGGACGCAACCGCTAGGGGAGGTGTGTTCGGCAAAAAACAGCTGAAAACGACGATGGTGTCCCAAAGTCAGCAATCAAAACTTTACCCATTTGATTAATGGGTGCTGTTCAGCTGACGGTCTCCTAGGTAAGCGTATGATTCGTTTGCTTCAAATGAACCGGCCTTACGGTTCGAGTTAAAGCTACTTAAACCGAGTCAGAGCCACTTAAAATATTTTTTGTTACACATGCTTAATAATCAACGGTGAATATCTAATCTAAGTTTCAAAATTGATATCTAACCGTTCACCTCTTGGAACAGTGCCACGTAGGCACTGCTCCCAAGCAAAATCCGTCAATTGCATACCGAAACCGTTTAACCGTACCGAACCGCACCATCTAAAACCGTACCGTTAAAAATTCGGTACGGTACGTACCGAAACCGAATTTCTTCGGTACGGTTCCAATTTTAGGTACTCATACCGTTGGTACATACCGAAACCGTACTGAATTGATACCGTATCAAATTAAGAGATATAAATTGTAATTTTACACTTAAAACACTTAACATTTTTCCTATTTCAATTTTTCGTTTCATCATTTACTCATCTTCTTAGATTTACTTGTTTTGTCTCTATTAATTAGATTTATTTTCTTTATCTATGTTAATTTCAAATTATATCGATTGGTTGATCATAATTTCATTAGGATCTTAATGAATTAATCACAAAAGCTGTATAAGTTCATTCCTACCAAAATTGTATCGCACTAGATACCGTATTTAAATCGTTTTTCCATACCGATTTAATACCGAAACCGTACCGAACTATTTTTGTAAATACTGAAACCATACTATACCTTTTAAATTCGATACGGTACGGTTCTGATTTTTGGTATTCAAAGTTGGTACTGTACCGAAACTGTCTCGATTAACTTAATGGTAAAGCCCTTGGAGAGATGATCCGAACTCCTAGCGTACATGAGCTGCCGTCTATTCAAGCAAGATGAAAAAATTCTAACACAACAAAAATTCACATTAACCTAATCATTACAGAAATCACCGTATCACAAAAATCGGAATGAAGAAAAAAAATATATATGAATCACAGATATAAAACCAATCTCTCTTGGTAAACTGCCACAACGATAGATAAATTCAGTTAAAACTAACGAAAGTTCCGGGAAACATATACACAACAGAAACAGGAAAAAGATATTAACCAAAAATAAAACTGATCTCACTTCGTGCACTACAGCAACGATGGACAAACAACAACTCTAACATATTCATTACAAGACATCGAAGAAAGAAAACCTGACATCATATAAAGATCGGATGTATGGTGGTAGTATTGCCATTTTACCTTTTTTATTTCTACCCCTTCGTTTCACGGGTAAAAAAATTACATTTAAAGACCAAGATGTCATTTAAGGAAATTGCTTTAGGGCCTGTTTGGTTACATGAATCCAGAGATTTCAAATCTCTGGATTCATGAATCTGAGAATTATACCCGTTTGGTTGTAAAAATCTCTAGATTCATGAAATCTAGAGATTCACCTTTTTACACTAAAAACATGAATCTGTAGATTTATGGGTAAGGGGTGAAATCCAAAGATTTCAAAAAAGCTATACATTTGCACATTTACAAAAATCACGTCGATCAAATAGTTTTTTAGGATGATTCCATAGATTTCATTCCACAACCAAACATCTAATTTTATAAATTATAACTCCATAGATTTGAAATCTATAGATTTGAAATCTCTGGATATTTGAAATCTCCAGACTCATGTAACCAAACTGGCCCTTAGTAAATGATCAAAATTGTCAAGCTGAATTTCAAATTGTCGGATTCGAAATTTCGGTTGAGATTTCAATCCGGCGGCCGAATTTTTTTGCTTTGACAGTCCTGCGCATTTAATGCACAACACTGAAGCAAGGTCCGTTATTTAAATACCATAATGTCATCACATTTTTTTTATTTCTTTTTTTTCAACTTACTTAGGTCTTGAACAAGAGTTCTTTTCTTTAATTTACTTAGATCTTGAATAAAGGTATGAAATACTAATAATTTTAAACATAGGTACAAAATACCAATATTTGGATACCTGAGTAAAATTTTCTACTTAAATATACTACCCATTAAAGAAAAGAAATAAAAGATTTACAAAAATATTTTGATCATAAAATGATATAGATCTTTAATTGATTTTTTTTCGCTTCTTTTCCTTCTTGGCAAATAATGATATGGAATTTTTTTGCCTTATGGGTTGTGGGTCATGGGTGAATTATTTTTTGGGGGAATTAATTTGTTTTCCTAAGTTATTAATGAGTTAGGATGCTTTGCCCTAATTATGTTCTTCCATATATTATACATATTTTTCACATGTTTAGGTGGGGTTTGGACGCCTGTGGTCTACTTTATCAAGATTGTTTTTCTATCAGGGAAGAGGTATGTCCTGTCCTCTTTATACGTTTTTCTACACCACAATAAATGTAAGGTCCATGTAAGATTGATTTATTTTGTTAGTATCCAAAGGTAAATCTCACATTTATTTTGTGGTGAAGAAGTCTGGGGGAACACATACCTCTACGGCTCTACCCTAGAAGGTAGAGGATCCAAGACTCCTTTATCATCTCCACGACGGCTTCCCAACCACAAAAACACAGTGGGGCCCACAGGTGAAAAAATGATTTTTTTTCTTTTTTCAAAATGTGTTTTTCACCTGTGGGCCCCACTGTGTTTCTGTGGTTGGGAAGCCGTTGGGGAGCACTCTATGCTACCGCGACGGGGAGCTGATCCCAACTCTACTAAGAATAAGCTTCACTCCTGAGTCTTGAACATGTAACAGGAGTATAAGTGTCATGATCCCAGTTTCCACAGGCTTGGTGGGGGCACACATCATGTACATTCCACTAGGGCACATGACAGCTCCTCTTCAGTATCATCTCTTGATCATCAATAAAAGCAAAATGCTAGACAAAACATTTCACGGCAAAACAAACAACCTACTTGACTGTCTGACCCATTAACATATACATAAAATCTAGAGTCCTGTTATGTCTACAGTTGACCTTTTAACAATGTCTAGTGAGGAAAATACAGTTGCAAAAGAAATATACATATATTCACAATCCAGTTATACAAACATCAATCGCAACAAAAAGAAGGTGAATTTACATCTTCAACCATAAAGGCATTGTCAGGTGCAGCACCCTTGCCTTTAATATGTATCTGAGTACCTATCAACATTCAAAATAATGAGCTTTGAGGCCCAGTAAGCAATAAAGACAACCATGTAAATAAGTCAGGCAGTTCATTATGCATCAATTATCACATCAAAATCATATAACATCATACATTCCAAATTTTCATTTCGTTTTCCTTTTCCATTATCCTTTCCCTGTTCCTTTTTCCTTTTCTTTTCCTTTTCCTTTTTCCTTGCATTTCTGTTATCTGACATTATAGTCTTGAGCCTAGGCAAAATCCAGAGGATGCACATGTCTCTTCACCACCAAAGTGGCTTCTGTCTCTTCACCACCGAAGTGGCTTTTGTCTCTTCACCACCGAAGTGGCTTCTGTCTCTTCACCACCGAAGTGGCTTTGTCTCTTCATCACTGAAGTGGCTTCTAGGCACAAGGCCTTGTACGCCTCGTGGATTGCCATCAGCACAGACTCACTCTTTTCACTTTTCAGTCTTGCTTCATGCCTTCCCATTTGGGTACATAAGTACCAGGACTTACAAAAGCTGTTACATTTTATTCCTTTTTCTTTAACTCTTTTCATCTTCAATTCCCGAATTGCATTACCATGCTCTGCCCATTTCAATATACATTCAGTATCATATGAGTAAAGCTGGACACAATTCCATACAATTCAATCATTTAAACATGAGAGCATGATATCATTTAATCTCATCTAAACACAGTTCATGCAATTCCATCATTTAAATATGAGAGCATGATAATTTGCATTTAACATGCATAATCATTCTTTCAAATGCATAATTAACAGTTCAAAAATACTATCAACATTCCATTTCAAGCAGTTCAATCAAGTCATTGAGCCGTCATCCAATCTCATGCATTTTCGCACAATACACAGAAACATATATCGTGCACTTTCCATAAATTGCATCAACGAATACATAAAATAGCTTTTATGTTATCATGTGCATGCTACATATCTATTAAAGGAAAACATTCACTTATCATACATAGGTTGATCAATATTATTTACATGTTCCGTGCGTGTCTTGACCTTTGTTCCATCATAATTCACTCTCCCTGTATCTCGATCGATCAACAGCAATTACGAAAACGCAGGAGCCAACAGGAAATTTTTCCCTTTTTATATTATTTTCTCTCTCCTCCTCATTTTCTCTCTCCTCCTTTCTCTCTCATCTTCCTTTCCTCTCTCCTCCCTACGGTTTTCCTCTCTTCTTTCTTGTCTTCCTCTTCTCTCCCCACTCCTTCTCTCTCCTCTAGGCTTTCTCCTCTTTACTTTTCTCTCTCTCTCTCTTCTCCACGTTCTCCTCTGTTCCTCAACTTCACCTCACGCACAACTCACCTCTCCCAAGTCTACCCTCTCTCTCCTTTAATGACCTCACCGGCTCACCCCACTTTCTCTTTCTCTCTCTCTTCTTTAAGTATGCTGCAGCATATGTACTTATGTTTCTACAATCTGAAATTCTATTTCTTACCTCTTAACTCCTCCTCCTCAACTACACGCATGCTCAGCTTCCTCTCTCTCTTTTCATCTTTAAGACTCACTCTTAACTCCTCATCTCTACTTCTTCTCCACTCTTTCTCTCTCTCCTCTCCTCTCCTCCTCTC
Source organism: Hakea prostrata (assembly GCF_041222555.1). Lineage (NCBI taxonomy): Eukaryota > Viridiplantae > Streptophyta > Magnoliopsida > Proteales > Proteaceae > Hakea > Hakea prostrata. Next base: position 32,046,425 of record NC_142609.1, read on the forward strand.
CCCACTCGTCTCTCTTTTCTTACTCTTCTTCTCTTGCTTCTCCCCTACGCAACAATCAATCTTCCCCTTTAAGTTTCTTAAGTCGGTCCTCTTAAGTCGGTTAATATTATAATATATATAATACATATAATATATATAATATATATATAGTATATATTTAATTATATGACTAATCGGCTTTGTTATGGGCTTGTGGGCCCGTTGTAATATCTTACGCAGGGCTCACTTTGAGGTGCTAATATTAGTACCTCTGGGTTCAGAAAATCATGCCGATCATTTCCTCGTTTTCAGTTCAGTCTAATTCTACTATTGTGGGATCCACGAGCGATGTCTGATCTCGACCCAATATCAATTTGATCCAGCCTCATTTAAACTATCCTTTAACTATACTCAAATCATTTAATTAAACCGTCAAATCAATTATCGAATCCGTTAATAATCTTAAAGACTGATACATTCACACACAATAATAAAATAATAATATAAAAAGATGCGAGGCATCACAATAAGGAGAGGGGATCTTACTTGTGTGGTGCGTCTAATGTGGTGATGCCTTTAGTGCCAACAGTTGGACACATGCCATATAGATTCTATTCAATCCCCAGTTGCTCAAAACATGGTTCATTTCATTTTAAAGAAAAAATGATTTTGTTTCACTTAAGTTGTTGACTGTTTATATGATCTTCTGAATGATTGAAATTTAATAAAATCCACATGACATACATTCACTATTGGATACAAGCACCACCATATTAGATGCACCATTGAGGAACGTCCAAGAACACGCAATATATGTGCTCATTTTTTTTTATTGGTCTCTCCATCTCAACATTTTGCTTTAGTATAAATACACATGACTATTTAGCAAATCTTTGGATCAGGATTAGGTCGAGATTTCGACTGAGACCTTGATCTCAATCTCATCCATTAATTTTTAACGGTTGAGATTGAGATTTTGATATGATGACCGAATGATCTCATTGAACCTAATCCTGAGGGGTGGCTCAGTTGGCAAAGACCAACGCTTCCACATAGGAGGTCAGAGTTTGAATCTCCTCGGGGTCAGAGGCGAAGCCCCACCTATATTAATTATATAAAAAGCGTCTTGAGGATGTAGTCGTGGTGCACGCAAACTGGCCCGAATGAACCTCATTCCAAAAAAAATTTCATTAAACCTATCTTGCTCAAGAGACAAGCAAAGTCCCTCCATCTCCACTTGCTTAGATTTCTGCAAACTAAAGCCAGGGAGAAGGGAAAAAGGAAAAAAGAGAAGAAGAGAGAAATTAAGATCGAAGGTGAAAGAGAAAAGGCAACCCAGGTGATCTTGGACGGCTGCACCAGCTGCTGGTACCAACTAACTGCACTATAACCGTTGCTTTGAATTCAGCATTTTTGATTTGATATGCTGACGACATTTATCACCCAATCCCATGTTGATTCACTTTTACTTTTTTCTTTTCTTTTCTTTTCTTTTTTCATCTCCTTTTCCCTTTCAACTTTGATTACGCATTAATCTCTACACCTACATTCTCTGTCAAGATTAAGGGATCACCATATTCCTGGTTCTCAGGAACTCGGGGTCTGCGTCAAGGATGCCCACTGAGCACTTATCTTTTCTTATTAATTATGGAAGTTTTGTCTCGCCTCTTAGATGAATATAGATCTCTTAAGCTGCTAAGTGGCATAACGGTGGGAAGGGGTGCTCCGGAAATCTCCCACTTATTCTTTGCAGACGACACCTTCATTTTTTGCAAGGCAGATACAGAAGAAGTTCTAGCTCTTAAAGCAAATCTGGAACTCTTTGCGGACCTCACTGGACAAGAGATTAACCTAGAGAAAAGCGGAGCATATTTTAGTCGGAATGTACCCACTGGAGACCGAAAATTGTTGCTATCAATTTTAAAGGTCACTGAAATCAAGGGAGATACAACATACCTAGGGTCCAATCTAATGGCAGGGAAGAGAAAGGTCAAGAACTTGCAATTGGTTATTGACCGAATGACCACAAAACTTGCAACTTGGAAGGCCTCTAATCTGTCATTCCCAGGCAGAGGCATTCTGATGCAATCATCGATTCAGTCTATGGCTCTTTATCAGATGCAATGTTTAAGATTTCCAAAGACAACTTGCAAAAAAATTGATGCGCTGTGTCAAAGATTCTGGAATGGTCAACCCAACAAAAGCAAGCAATTGAACCTCATCTCATGGGGAACTAGTTAAACAAAGGACCACGGATGAGGACCACCAATTTGCGAATTGGTGGAAACATATGTGGAAATTACCCATCCATCCAAAATTTAAAATTTTCTTTTGGCGTGTGCTAAATGAAGGCATACCGGTACGGGCAAAACTTGCCCAATGGTGGAACACCATGCCCGAATGTGCATTATGCGGAAAGGAAATTGAAACATTTTGGCATTTATTTCTATACTGTGAATGGGCAAAGCGAATTCACAATGCGGGTCCATCGGGCTTACGCACGGAAAATTGGTGTGACATAAACTTTCTGAATTTGTGTCAGAACATCTGGTCACAACTTAACCCTTTCAATTTCAAATGGTTTATGTCTGTATTTATCATCTCATGCTATTTCATTTGGAAAGAAAGAAACAATAGGGTGTTCAATCAGAAAACACCTTGCCCCATGAAGGTGTTAACTGATATACAACACTGGATTGTAGCTTTAAAATTACAAAAGGAAGAAAATGACAATGCACAAAATGTACCCATGTACATAAATAATGTATTGCCGCAGCAAATGGAATTAAATTTTTGCACTAATCTACCAAGAAGTAACAAAAATATTCTGATGTGTGCAAGGATTTTTAACCACCAGCTAGGACTGGCGGGATGGAGCATTGGGAGATGCAGAGATAGACATATAGAGTTGTGATCGTTAAATCCAAAACCTCATGCCCTAATTACTTGTGGACCGAACATACAAGGGTATTTCAAGACAATAGAGAAGACAAGAACATGATTACGGAGTTCGGCATAGCCTACTCTCCGGGATTCAGGTATGAATCCAATCCACTATATAGTATGGGAGATTACAGACCTAGAAGAAGAAAGAAAGGAATACGAAACACCTGATATAGTAATCTCTGATCTCCAAAAGACCATCGAGTGTTCGCCTCACTCTTGCGATCAGAAGCCCTCTCTTATCTTCACCAAGAACCAACTAAAACCAGAGATACAGGTGACCGAAGACGACTGCCATGGAAGTTCCTTCAAGCAGCTTCAAGAATCGTAGCAGAGGAATAAGCCAAAATGAGAAAAAATGATTTGCATACTCGTGCGAGCCAACCCCAAACCCCTAATATAACTAGGTATGAACCATAAGAACCAAACCGGTTCGGTTCATAACTAAAACAGGTACAAATTACCAGATTAACCCCAACATTCTCCCCCTTAATCTGTATTCCCCAAAAAACCAACTATAGTGAATTGGATGCGACCGTCATCATCCACGTATACCTGCACACACAAGACAAAAGAAAAAGAAAAAAAAAAAAATATATATATATATATATATGCAAAATACCTAGACACACTAACCATGCAACACTAATGACTCCATGCAGATATACCATGCAACAGACTGCACCATGTAGAAAAAACCCTAAACATAACTCATAACTCATAACTCACTCATACAACTATGAAGAGCACACATGCACACACCAGGCATATATCTCAAAACTGAGATAAACAGAATTAAGAGTTATAAAAATTTGAGCAGCATCTCCCCTAAAACTGCAACAAATGCAAAACCTGATAAACAAACAAACAACCACAAGACACACACCACAATCTAAAAAAACAAGTAATATACAACTCAAAACTTACAGAACATATGTACTAAAAAGCAACATCACCAATTCCCAACAAATCAAGACAATGTAGAAATTTAGAAAGAGGCAATGACTTAGTACCACAGTCTGCAGGATTATGCTCGAGACTTACCTTTTCAACTAAAAGTGAACCATCGCTTATTTTATCCCTGAGAAAGAAGTATTTAATGTCTATATGTTTGGTTCTATCATGATAAACAGGATTCTTACATAAGAAGATAGCACTCTGGTTATCAATAAAGACAACAGGTTTAATCTTCAAAATACCAAGTTCACATAACAAACCATTCAACCATGTACTTTCTTTAACACATTCAGATGCAGCAACAAGCTCGGCCTCGTAGTGGACAAAGCAACTATAGGCTGTTGTTGCACCTTCCAACGATGCAATTACCGGATAACAGAAAGAAATAAGAAGATAATGATTTCCTGTTATCTACATTACTAGCATAATCTGAGTCAGTATATCCTTCAAGAATAAGATCACCAGGTGTGGACTTGAACACTAAACCTTTATGAACAGTACCTCTCAAATACCTTAAAAGCCACTTGAGAGCAAGCCAATGTTCTTTACCAGGATTAGACATAAACCTACTCAATACACTAATAGCATGAGCAATATCAGGTCTAGTACATATCATGAGATACATAAGAGAACCTAAAAGACTAGAATAAGGGATCTTTGACATTTCACCTTTTTCAAAGTTATTCTTAGGACAATGATCATTTGAAAGTTTAAAATGTGCAGCTAAAGGAACATTTACATGTTTACAATCAAGCATGTTAAACTTCTCAAGCACTTTCAATAAATATAATCTCTGACCAATGAACATTGTCACATCCTCCCAGCCGGTACCCTATCTGGCATACCCGAGAGTGTGATCCACAGCCCGAAGATCAGGTATCGAGTAATCAACCTCCCACATAAACAATAACATAATCATGAACAATCATAATAAAAGTGCGGAAGATAAACCATAGATCCAATAAGGAAAGAATGAATCATAAATAAATCAGAATACTAGATATAATCGAGTGTTAAACCAGATAAGTAAAGTGAGGCAAAAATCCCACTCTACAACCAGCGGAAAAGTAGCTCTAAAAGAGAATAAACTATACAAAATCTAATCCCAGTAGCAAGTACAATGGGTAACTAAATTATTCTCCACTTTATAGACAACATCCTTATAAGTGTAAATCTCATAAATGGCACAAGGACGCTTCCACTCAATGGTCGGACTAAGCATCGTACGGAGCATAACCACTCGCGGGATCTTCAGTGTAATTGTGGTAACCGCAATCACCTTCCTGGAGATATGCCTCTTCGCCTTGCGCTTCTTCATAGGGACCGTCATAATACTCAGTACCTGCAGGATAGTCTAACAAACATTGTACAATAAAGGAATGAGTTTCAAAGAAACTCGATAAAGCGATTAAATCCATAATATCATAAATGGCAAGATTTCGGAACAAACATAAATGCAATATGATATGAGACAAGCAATGAATGAATGAATCTAACTCTATGTATGCTTGGTCTCTATTGGCGGACATGCTTTAAGTCATAGCACCGTACTTCTTTAGGAAGGTCTCAATCACTCATCATCAGTTGGTAATGGGTCCGGCATCCCTCGGGACATTCCATGGCTGGGGGTTAAGTCACCACTCTCTCACATCACCATTGGTCTAAGTACCGGCGCATGTCGGGGTAAAACCTAGCCAAATGCAAGTCTTCTACTTAGTTACATCAAGTCGGATCCAGATACGTCCATTCCTCGTCCCCGACGATCCTTTCCGGTATCCTTCACACTAGAGTCCTCATAGTCCCTGACTACGGACTCATCAACCCTATGATCATCCACATATGGTAAACGGGAAGCTCTCACGTCCTCTCACGGGTTGGTTACCGGTCTTGAGCGCCCGTGAGCCCAAGTCTAACCATATGCAACCCTACCAATAAATGGCCCCCACAATGTGATTCCTGTCCTCTCACGGGTTGGTTACCGGTCTTGAGCGCTCATGAATCCCCATTGCTACCACGGGTCGTTCGGTCTCAATACCCCTCCGATTAGGGTCTGACATAACAGGACATCCTAGCCAAACACTACTAGACAATCCTAGATATGTCATCCAACAGTTTAGGAAGGTCTCCAGAGGGCATCTCCGGAAACATCCCATAATATTCCCGTAGTAGTCCAAGGACAGAAGTGTCAAAAGGACACCTCTCCTTTCCAAACCATACTTAAGCATACACATGCATCAATTCAGATCATCACATATATGGTAACTTCATATATGGAAAGAAATCAATAATTACAATCACTTTGTATATAATTGGTAAGTAAATCATACATGAATCAATTTAAGCAATGCTACTGTAATCAAGGTTATGCAACAGTAGTATATCATTGTAAGAATCTAATTAAGGAAACATATCAATGATATTCAAATATAGAAACTAGATTCATGCTATCTATGTAATTAAGGAAATAACCATCCTTACCTTTTATAACTCGCAAAGGAATCCTAAGAAATCAAGTAAGATCTTGGCAAACTTGAGAAGAAGGTCCTAAACAAGTGTATACAACATATTAGGAAAGATCCCTAACAGAAAAGATACCAAAACATCCAACACGGACCAATTCTCGGAGTTCTTTGTACTCATTGGTCGAGTGGATTGGTCGACTGGTTCGATCGACCAATCGATCGACCAATGCAGACGATAACCTAAAAAAACAAAGTTTTAAGATATGAAATCCGAATTTGGTGGTTCAAAAGGGTACTAATCAAGGGGTAAACTACATCAGTAGTATTCTAACATATAGGGGACCTCAAAACACCAATCCAATCAAGACATCAAGATCCAAATTAGGAAACAAAAAGTTACCATAATTAGATCAACCATGGATCTTGATGTATTCGATATAGAAATCAAAGACAAGAACAATAGGAGGATGGATCATTGCTTCAGGTAAAGGTATCATGAAAAGCATACTTAGATCTTCAAGGAAATAGGCTTAAAAGCATAAATCTAAATAAGGAAACAAAACCTACCATATATGTAACTATCATGATTCATGAAGAACACATAGTATGGTAGAAGAGAACAACTAGAGATTGATAGATCATGGATCATGAAAAGAAAACACAGCAATTAACTACTAACATGATCAATATAGAAGATCCAAGGAGATCAGAATTCAAATCAGAAGTTTAACAAAGATTAGATCATGGTTTGATCATGATTCCTTCAAAAGCTTGCAATGATCATGGTTAAGATCATTGTTCTAGCCTCTAATCCTTAGGATGATCATGAGAGACAAGTCCAGAGATGTTTGCAACAGAGAATGCAGCATCTCCTCTACTGTCTCAACTCAAAAAGGAAAGAAAATAAGAGATAGAGGAGAAGAAGAGAGTGTAGACATACCTTTTGATGAAAAGGAAGAGTTTCGACGAAGATCCGTCAAGAGAATCACCAAGGATGCAAGGGAGATGACTTGCAGAGGTCTTTGGTTCGTTCCAAAGAGTTTGGAGGCAGCAAATACGAAGTAAACTCGAGATTGGACTTAAATAGAGCAAGCAAAACCTAATTGCCAAAGACAGCACTCATTGGTCGAGTGGATTGGTCGACTGGTCCAGTCGACCAATCAGTCGACCAATGCTGACAGCAATTCCAAAACAGGGAATTGAAGACCCAGATCAAATCCAATCCTAAAGGGGTTTTGCACACATGTCAAGTGACTTACCTAATAGGTAGAAATGCCTTCAAACCATGATAGAGAGCACTCCAAGTCCATCAACTAATCCGATCTTCATCAAGATTCAGTTTCCATAAATAGAACTTCATCATCAACTCTCATGGATTCAAAGCCAGACACCAAGTCCTCCACTGGGATGGCCCAAAGCTGACTTCTTACTTTACTTCGGGTCACTGGACCTACAAATAACAAGGTTTCCGGGTCAAGGTTAGGGCTGGGTTTTACAAACATAGTATCCTCCCCCTTATCCCTATGAATCTCAATCCCTAAAATTTTCTTGGCTGTCCCAAGTTCCTTCATCTCAAATTCAGATTTCAGCTTGTTCTTAACATCTTGAATAAGACTAGAATCAACACAAGCAATCAATATATCATCAACATAAAGTATAAGATATAACACAACAGAATCTGAAATGAGAAAATATAGGCAACTGTCATAAACACTTTTCTTAAACCCTACACTCAACACAAATGAATCAAAACGTTTATTCCATTGCCTAGGAGCCTGTTTAAGTCCATAGAGAGATTTCTTCAACAAGCAAGCTTGTGATTCATCTCCAGCTGCCGAGATGCCTAAAGGTAGTTGCATATATATCCTTTCTTCTAAATTGCCATGAAGAAAGGCAGTTTTCACGTCCAATTGCTCTATAGTCATTTTGTTACGAGCAACAAGGGACAACAACAACCTTATAGTCTTATACTTGGCAACCGGAGAGAAAATTTCATCATAATCCACCCCTTCTCTTTGAACAAAACCTTTTGCAACAAGTCTGGCCTTATATCTTTTGGAATTATCAATTCCATCATCTTTGATTTTAAATATCCACTTACAAGGTAATAACCTTTGATCCTTGGGTTTCTGAACTAGTTCCCAAACCTGGTTCTTATTTAATGAATCTAATTCATCATTAATGGCTTGAACCCATAAATCTTTATCTTTGGAACCCAAAGCTTCTTCATAGGAACTAGGTTCTTCTAACCCAATATCGAGAGACGAAATATCGGTCTCATGTGCAAAGTTGGCTACATACCTTCTAGGTGGCCTAACCACTCTCCTAACTCTATCCCTGGCCAATTGGTAACTACTCAGATCAGGAACTTCTTCCACCTCACCAGTGGAAGTCTCAGGAGAGGGCAATGGCCCACTCTCAATCTCAGAAACTACAACCTCAGACTCTTTATTACCAGAGCTAGGTTGAGGGGAAGTCAAGGGTACTTTTGGTATACTAGAATCAAGAGTCCGAGCGGGACTTAAGAAAACATCACTTTGCCCTAAATCAAATTGAGTGAAGTCTGTCATTCTTTGATCAAGTGGATTCAAGTTGGTATTGTCAATGGAAAGACAAGGGAACACACTCTCCCTAAAGAGAACATCCCTACTAATAAAGGTCTTAACACCAGGCACAGTCCTATCCCATAGCTTATATCCTTTCACCCCCTCAGGATACCCTAGAAAGATGCTCTTTTTACTCCTGGGTTCTAATTTTCCAATACTCTGATGAGCAAAGGATTCACACCCAAATACCCTGAGGTAACTAAGACTGGGAGGTTTACCCCACCACATTTCCTCAGGGGTTTTAAACCCTAAGGTAACAGAGGGACTCCTATTGATTAGGTGAACATTTGTTAATGACTTCACCCCAGAAACCCTTAGGTACTCCTGAACTAATGAGCATACATCTAGTCTTGTTTAAAATTGTCCTATTCATTCTTTCAGCAATGCCCTTTTGCTGAGGGGTGTATTTAACAGTCCTATGCCTTTGAATCCCTTTGTCATTACAAAATCCATTAAACATTTCATTAAACAAATTCTAATCCATTGTCAGTCCTTAATGTTTTGACTTTCCTTTCACTCAAGTTTTCTACCAAAGCAACCCAATACTTGAACTTTTCAAAAGTTTCATCCTTGGTCTTCAATAAGAAGATCCACACTTTCCTAGAGTAGTCATCAACAAGGGATAAGAAATAAGAGTTTCTACCATAAGACAAGACTGAAGCAGGTCCCCACAAATCAGCATGTACATATTCTAATATATCCCCAGATAAGTGAGACCCATCTCCAAAGCTTAACCGGTGCTGCTTACCTAAGACACATGACTCACAAAACTCTAAGTTATCAATAACATCCTTGCCAAACAGGCCTTGTTTACTTAGAGCTTGCATTCCTTTATTGCTTATGTGTCCTAGCCTAGCATGCCACACACTAGTGATATTTGACTCACTTGACAGACAACAAGTATTGGAGATATTATTTAGGAATGTACTACCATCAAAAACATACAAACCAGATCGAGAAACGCCCTTTAAACATACATGAGATCCCTTAGATACGAGAAAGACTACCCCCAGAGATACAAGTTACAAACCCAGCACTGTCAAGGCTACTAATTGAAATCAAGTTTCTCTTTAAGTCAGGTATGTATCTAACATCATGTAAGGTAAAAACATATTTATTGTGATTTAACAATTCAACAGAACCAATACCAACTACATCACATAAATCATCATTACCCATCATAACTTTGGCATTATTCAACTCAGACAAGTGTGTAAACCAGTGTATGTGTGGACACATGTGATAAGTACAACCTGAATCTAAAATCCATCCTTCTTGCCTACTAACCTCAGAAATGGTAAGCACCTCACTGATGTCTTCATAGACATTGGCTTGACCATTCTTGGGTCCAGGCATATCAGAATGGGTAGTCTCCAATTCCTTCATTTTTCTCTTATATGCAAAACAGTTTTTTCTTAAAATGTCCTACTTTCTTGCAAAAGAAGCATCTCTTGAGGTTTGTATCAGACTTGTTGTTCCCATTATTATTCTTATTGTTAGACTCATGGCTTTCAATTACTTTTCCCTTTCCTTTTGGTCTCCCTTGTTTGTAAGAGCCCTTGCCCTTTACAAACGGGTTTTCCCCATCGCCCTTAGTCTTACCGAGAAGCCAATAGTTCAGACTCCCTATTCTTTAAGGCATCAATCAATTGTTCTAGGGAAATGTTTTGACATGCATATTTGATTGAGTTCTTAACAACAAGGTAATCATTATGTAATGAATTCAATAGGATAATAGACAAGTCCTGATTTTCCAATTTAGTCTTTTCCCCTGTATTGGCTAAGTCTTGAATCAGCTTCTTAAATATATCTAGGTTCTTGTCAAGGGTAGTTGTAGGGTCCATCTTAAACCCATACAACCTCTCCTTCAAATAAATTTTGTTACCTAGATTCTTTTTCTGGTATATCTGCTCAAGCTTATTCCAAACTTTTATAGGAGTGTTGTCTTCATCATCAAGACACCTGATAACCCCATCAGTGATGTTCCAGAGCATGCAACCAATTGCATTCTCCATCACTTCAGTCCTCAAGACTGGATCAATACTTTCAAAGAAAGCATCTGGGTCATCTATTAATCTTAGGAGCTTCTGCTGAGCCATTAAGGCTCGAACCTTCCTCTTCCAAATCCCAAAGTCCCCAGTGCCATCGAACTTCTCAATATCTACCCTGGAACCCCCCATAGGAGTATCCAAACTTAGGTAGCTAGGGTCCCTCCCTAGTCCTACAGCTCTACTAGAGCCTGTGGTTATAATACTAACCACACTGGGAGGTGTATCCTCCCCTGGTAGACTGAAACCCTTACTTGGCTCCACTTTGAACTCGGTACAAGACACTAATCAGTATATAAGAATCCAATTCACAATACTGATTAATCAATTCTGAAAAAATAAAAGATTATTCTAATAAAGTGTTAAATAATCAATATTAATCACAAAAAACATAATCTCAGTTTATACAAGTTACAGCAGCCTAATAATCAGATGTTAACACCACAGATCAATACATACCAAGTATTAGATCAATATTAACAAAGAAAGTTAGACAACAGATAGTATAATGAGAGATGCAAAATTAAATGAGATTAATTAAAAACCTAATCATATCAGAATTATCTACCTATACTCAGATTGTCACCCAACAGGTTATAATCAACTTAACAAAGCATACCACAGTTATATGACATAATTTTAACAGAGATTTTATAGGACCGAATCATAGTCATAACACATACATATCATATGAGATGAAAACAATTTCATACGATTAACAGTTATGACAGAAATTGAATGGAAACTATAAAAAACAGAATTATCATTCATATAACAGAGATATTAGCAGCGAAAGAAAATAAAGAATTTAAGAAATAACCTGAGACAACCTTAACCGTATAAGCAACCTTCAAATTTAGGATTTAATTGTATTAACAATACCTAAACGAAGCAGGGAACATGACTGAGATGGCTCTGATGCCAATCTGTGATCGTTAAATCCAAAACCTCATGCCCTAATTACTTGTGGACCGAACATACAAGGGTATTTCAAGACAATAGAGAAGACAAGAACATGATTACGGAGTTCGGCATAGCCTACTCTCCGGGATTCAGGTATGAATCCAATCCACTATATAGTATGGGAGATTACAGACCTAGAAGAAGAAAGAAAGGAATACGAAACACCTGATATAGTAATCTCTGATCTCCAAAAGACCATCGAGTGTTCGCCTCACTCTTGCGATCAGAAGCCCTCTCTTATCTTCACCAAGAACCAACTAAAACCAGAGATACAGGTGACCGAAGACGACTGCCATGGAAGTTCCTTCAAGTAGCTTCAAGAACCGTAGCAGAGGAATAACCCAAAATGAGAAAAAATGATTTGCATACTCGTGCGAGCCAACCCCAAACCCCTAATATAACTAGGTATGAACCATAAGAACCAAACCGGTTCGGTTCATAACTAAAACAGGTACAAATTACCAGATTAACCCCAACAAGAGTCTATCAATTTTGGAAGACAAAGCACAAATTCACTGTTGGAAGCAACTCTTTTTGGGATACAAACTGGGATGGATATAGCAACCCATGATGGAATTGACATAGAAGAAATATGGATTAACTATCAATAGATTCAAGATCTTCTACCTCAACCATCAAAAGGAACATGGCCTCTAAGGGAAGTACAGAAACTAATGAAGCTTGCCAACACAACAAAAACAGTTATATATGGCAATTTCCCAAACTCTATGCTCCAAATCTATTTTGAACATTTAGCTTTTTCAGCAACTAATCAACCGGATGACTGTAATAGACTATTATCCTATGGCTGTAGGTGCGTTCTAGACGTTTAATTAATAGTAATTTCTTTTCTTTGATCAAAAAAAAAAAAACTTTGATTACGCATTTACGCGTAAACAAGTTAATGCTTCTTCTTTTTTACCCCTCTTTTTAAATGCGTTAACTCCGTTAATATCCACCTGGCTCTTATGTACTTTTTGCTTTGTTTCTTGATGTTGTCTTTAATTACCAAAATCTCTTTTGGTAATATATCATTTTTTAGTAGGAAAATGCTGTTTCTATTGCTGGTTTTACATGTCTCTCATCATACTTTGTTTTTGTTTTTTTGTGTTGTCCACCATTTACTTCTTCCATGGCTATATTTCGTTTCTCATGTACAAATTGTGAGTTTGTGACGCAGTAGTTTTTTTTTTATTTTCTTTTTTAAACAAATGAAAGACATCAATGTTATTGAGTTAAATGTTACTCGTGAAATGAAGGGGTTGAAATAAGAAAGGTAAAATGACAACACTACCACCATATAAAATGAAAAATCCCAATTTCCATGAAATGAAAAACACTATCATTATTTTGATCAACTCCTACTTGAACCAACTTAGATTTGGGAAAACACGTCATCAATTTGGACGGTGATGATCCAATGATTTATGGATGGAAGAAGGTTTAGGAAGGCTCCAGAGACGCGGTAGGTGGTGATTTGTTTTTTTAAATGTTTTATTATTCCTTATGGACGCTGCGAAAATGTGTCTTTTTGTCATGTTAAAAGGGAGTGTAATGCAGTAGCTGACTTCCTTGTTGGTAAGGCTGTGTTCGTAGCGTGCCAGACTCTTTGGCCTATTGTAGAACCCTTGGTTTCTCGATTTGTGTAATCTTGATGCCTTGCGTGGGTCACGCGTTAATAAATAGACCCTTTTCTACCAAAAAAAAAAAAAAAAAAAAAAACGCTACAAAAATGTTACAAAAAATGAAGGAAACACCGACTCGTTCCCGATAGTCGAGTACTCTTCTCATTTTCCATTTTTTCTTTTTTTCTTTTTCTTTTTTCCCTTGTTAGGGTAATTGTATTACAAATTCTTCAAACACACAAAAATGAAATTGCAATACAATTGAGAGATGAAGATCTTTAGTCAATTCGGAGAGCTTGAAGTTGCAATAGAACGAACCACCGATCAATGAAATTGAGTCACACCTTGAGTGTTGTCTTTAAGGTAATTGATGCACCCTACTACCAAGGGTTCTTTGCACCACCACCTCCAAGATAAAGCAACCTCCAACTAGAAGATGAGGTAGTTCTTCTAGTCCTTTCAAGAAGCCAAAAGCTAGAGCACAACACTTAGACAAACTCAAAGAAAGATATTAACTTTGTAACACAAATAATGTGAGAGTGAGGTGTGAAATCCCCCGGATTTCTACCCCTTTAATCCGTGGCTTCGAAACCAAGAAAACCGGACCTCGAGTTGACGGCAAATGTGGGCCATTCAAGTGGAGATCAAAGGGTTGGAAATGGAACCAATGTTTATGGATGACCCTTGTGATGACTCATCAACTCTCCTAAAGTTTAATTGAAGAGAGAAGATTAATCATGATTGTGTAAAATGGGTGATCTTGGAACGGCCATAGATCGATGATAGAGAATCCGATTGACGCGAATAAGGTATCAAAACGAAGAGCGTCGAAAGACCTTTCCAACAAGCCAAAGATCTCCCAATTTGGACTTCATTTGGCCCCTCAATCAAGGCCGGTCAGTCTAGCCGGTCGACCACCCCCAGCCTCCGTTTCGGGGCAGACGGGTTTTACCCTTTAAAACCCTATTTTGAAGCTCTCTTTCACTCATACTCCCATTTTATGTTGCTAGTACGAGGCTGAGGCTCAAGGAGGAGGAGAAACCAAGGGAGAGGAAGGTTCCTAACCATTCGGACCGTTGCCGGCACCCTGATCATTGCGGAAACGTTAGGAAAGGTAAGAAATCATCAAACCCTCTTCTTTGGGCTTTGTTTTAGGAGTAGTTATTCGCTATAAATGTTGGATTTGAGTGGTTGTAACATGATAGGTGTTTTGAATGCTTGCAAATAATTTCATTTATGTTTCCCTTTTGTTTGTGAGTGGTTTGTGCAAATCGTTGCAAACGACTTTGCATTTTGGCTCTCAAACTCAACCGAGAGCACTCGCGAGAGCCCAAAATTGGGGCTTTTTGATTGAGATGGAATTAAATCAAATTGAAGGTATACTTAGGACCCTATTGCTGCTAATTAGACATTCCCAAAGTTTTGTTTCGAATCGATGGTGAAATTTGATTTTCGCTGAAATTAGATTGAGAAAAGTGGGTTCGAAACTAGCTAGCAGATTAGGCTTTTGTTGGGTGATTTTGGGAACCTTATTAAACCCAATTGACTTCTAATTTATGTCTAATGATCCTCTAACATGATTAGGTTTATTTTGATTATAATCACCAACTCATAAGTGTGACTTTGTGGAACTTTGGAGAGCTTATGCTAACTAAAAAGGTGAGGAATATACTCAACCTTATCTTGCATGTTTAATTATGTAATTAAATTTCATTATTAATATATTGCCTTGCTTTAATATTTATTATCTTGTGATTATGTGTGGGACTTTGCACGAATGAAAGGTAAGCAAGTATCTTTGCTTCTATTTTCAATATTTTTTGAAAACAATATGAGAATGTATGAGATGGATGAGATTGAATGGGATTGAGTGTTTTCTTTTATTTTCAAATTCTAAATTATTGATATGAAGATATATGGATGATATTGAATTAAATTACTCTTTTTATTTTATGTTTCAAACTAAGGTTGTGGGTTCGCCCATTACCCTAGTGAACTTACATGAGTATGCATCTAGACTTAAATACGTGAATGCTAAGTGTCTAAAAGTGTTTGGCTAGGTAACCTCATGAGTACTACTACCCTTCCTGCAGGGGTATTGAAGCCGATTAACCCGTGATGTTAGTGGCTGGGTCCTGAGCGTCAAGCAGGTCCACTATCACCATAGAGATGTAGGGTTGCATATAATAGATAAGGGCTCCTGGGCACTAAAGACCGGTGAAATGATCCGTAGAGAACATGGAGAGCATCCTGTCCATTATATGTGGATGACCACTGGGTTAAGGAATGGGATCCAACAGATGCCTCCCGTTGAGGATTCCATTCATAGGTGGAAAGGTATTGAACCAAAAGGGCATTAGGCATTAGGGGAGATATCCGGACCATATGTAGTACGAGACATTATGACTTTGCACTGGGCTATGATTATCCTTAACACGCGCCAATCTCATACCAAACAGTGATATGAGAGAGTGGTGACCTATATCCCATCCATGGCTTGACAAGACTTCACCCAACAACTGCGGAGAACCCAATTCTCTTGTTGAGGGAGAGTGACTGAGACCGCCCAAAGGAGATTGGTGTACAAACTTAATGCGTGTCTACCATAGAGACCTCATGATAGAGTTAGGAGCATAATATCATAATCATTCATACATCATATCACTATCATTAATTACATTATCGATACTCAAGCTATGTGTGTGGTGTGGGATCTTGTGTACGAATGCATGATATGATATGGAATCTTGTGTACGAATGCATGATATGATGTGGAATCTTGTTGATGAATGTATGGTAAGATGTTGAGTTGACATCACTTAGTTCTGTTGAATTCATTCCTTTTTATATGTATGTTTCTATTAGAATATTCTGCTGGTTATGAGGACTCCTTCCAAGTGGAAGATTCGTCGCCGCAGGGCTTTCTTAAAGGAGTAACTGAAGAAGATGTAGACTTGCATGGAGCTTCATGCCCGTGCAAAGACTATTCTTATGAGGTTGGATTCCATTGTGGAATCAGTTTAGTTTAAATTCCGCTATGACAATCAATGCTTCCTTCAAACTCTGATGTCCATTTTGATTAACTTTAGATAATGGATGATTGTAACCTTTTGATAATCCAGATTTAATAACTTATTATTAGAATTTGATTTATTCTTGTCCTTTTAATTATGCTATATCTTGTGTTGTATGGAATTGTCACTGAACCTAGGTCCTGCGATGTATCACCCCCACGGGTATTTGGGTATGGTCGGATCCGGCTGGGTGGGGTGTGACATGAGGAGTGTCTCAATTATACACCACATGCAAGAAAATGTTGGGTTTATATAGGCCCAAACCTCACCTTACACCCCTTAGGATTCTTGAGGCAATGAATTGGAAAATCAATTCTCCACTAATGGAGAATCAATGGCTTATCCCTCCTCCACTAATGAGAATAAACCACCTTGACCTAACCTCCCCACTACTTGGAGAAGTAACTCTCATATTCACTTCTTTGAAATGAATTAGATTTAATCCATTCAAAGACCTTAACCCCACTCATGGTAATGGCCATGAATGGTCATGAAGTTGAAATGAGAAATGAAGATCAAGAGTTAGAATTTGAGTAAATTTCATCATTCAAGTAAGTCCACCTCATCACCATGATCAAGACCTTTAAAACCCATGACCAATGTCATGAAGAGCCTCATAACCAAGGTCATAAAGGGCCTCCTTTACTCATGATGCCTCATTACCACCCTTATCTCATGGGTCCCACACACTAACAAAATAATTAAATAAAGAAATGCAAAAAACTAATTTTGAAACTTAATATAGATTTTTAATAAAAAAACCTAACATCCCTTTATCATGATTTCGTTTCACTCTGGTTTTTAGACTATTTTTCCTTGTTATGAATATTAAGTATTGCAGAGGCTCTTTTTTTCTTGTTTAAGGATGGAAATGGGGATGCTCGAGTTAACCCGATGCCCCGGTCCACTTGAAAAGTCCATTTTAGGAATCCTTACATTACATTGTGATTCGCCACGTTTGACTGTCGGGTTCACATGTTACACTTCTATGGTGTTTTCGGTGCCTTGAGGAGGAAGGCCAAAAACAAGGTCAAAAAAGATGGCTATGATTCTACGAACCTTAAGGCTGCGTTTGTTTGCTGGAATAAAGGTGGGGTGGGGAAAAAGGATGGGAAAATTCTTGAAAAAAGTATAGATTTTTCACTTTTCCCTTAAATCCCAAAATGTTAGATTATTTGGTTGCATGGGGTGGGAAAGTGAGAGACAAGCCCAACTTTCCCACCCCAACCCATTTTAAAACCCCACATATTTGGTGGGACTTTATGGGAAAGTTGGGAAAAGTAAAAAGTGGGACCCACCACTATGACTTTTCCACAAAACCCTTTTCTTTCCTTTCCTTTCCTTTCCTTCTCCCTCACCCCACTACACATGGGACCCACGTTTTTTTTTTTATTATTTTAAAAGGCTTTGATATTAATACATAATTTTTTTAAAACAAAAAAACAATCATTTACCTTCTTATTATCAAAGATCAACTTTATTACGTACTTCAAAAGATAAAATAAATAAAGGTCAGCTGAGTTGGTAATAATCAATGCCTTCAAATGGAGAAATCAAGTTGATCCTCGTTAATGCTGTATTTAATGATCCCTACTCTTAATTTCTAGTAAATTATATAAAATACTCTTTTAAAAAAATAAAAATAAAAAGATAAATATCATTTATTCCCCATCGTAGTTGAATAATATCACTTACCTCCCCTCTTACGTAGCAAATATATTAAACACCTCCCTTTTGTTAATTTTTTCAGTTAAATTTAATTTTTATCGTTAAATATTTTTCTAAAACTCCAAACTACCATTGGCTAAAAATATTTTTTATTTTAAACCCTAAATTGTCGTAATCACTCTAATAGTTAAAATACTAAATTATCCTCAATTAAAATATTTATTAAAAACCAAAACTAAAATCCAAATTATCGTTAGTTATTAAAAGCCCAACATACCCTTTTTTTTTTTAAAAATCATCAAACAATTAAAAAAACCCAAAATAGTAGTACGTGTTTAATTTTATAAACATACCCTTTCTTTTTAATTGCATTTTTAATTTTACTTGATAGTAGTACGTGTTTTTTTAATTGTTTGATAAAAAAAATTTTAAAAAGGGCATGTTAGGCTTTTAATAATTAAAGATAATTTGGGTTTTAGTTTTGGTTTTTAATAATTATTTTAATTGAGGATGATTTAGTATTTTAACTATTAGAGTGATTACAGCAATTTAGGGTGTAAAATAAAAATATATTTTTAGCCAAGGGTAGTTTGGGGTTTTAGAAGAATATTTAACGGTAAAAATTAAATTTAATCGAGAAAGTTAACAAAGGGGGGGTATTTGATATATTTGCTAGGTATGTGATATTATCCAACTAAAAGAGGGTGTAAGTGATATTATCCAGCTAAGAGGGGAAGTAAGTGATATTTACCCCCAAAAAAATCACCTTCTAAATTCAGATGGCTCAAAGACGCCTAATGATGCTAAATATGGGATAGTTAGGTTAGGATTTTTTTTTTTTTAAGAAGAAAAATATTAATATTATTGTAGCAAAGACAAAAACTAATAGTGTCTAATACAATTAATCCTTTCTTGTGTTCTATGGAGGATTTAGATGCCACATAAATGAACCATTGTCGGAGTGTGGTATATCAAAACCTGTTGAGTTTAATATCATTAATAGAAATAAATTAGTTGTACAAAAAATGGGACAAAGACTAATGGGCCAACTTCTGTGTTTCGACAGCAAAAGTAGATCAAATGCTTCCTCCTCATTTCATCAAAACTCAGATAGTTGAATGTTCGAAAGTTGGGCTTGATCTATTCTGTTGCGTAAACCAAATAAAAGCACCTCAGTGAGATCTCCTTTTCTTAATGCTCCTATGTTGACATACTTTAGTTGTCCTTCCCAAAATAGTCTCACATTCCATTATGTGCTATTTAACTCTGAATTATGTACCCCTGCACACATCAGAATTGGTAAGTGACTCAAATTAGTCATATTTTCACAAAAGCAAGTATGTTGTTTAGAAATCCTTACTTGTGTCGTGTTGTGTGTGATTTATGATGTTTCTTGTGTTTTGAGTTTTAGATTTTGATCCAATTGAAAATATTATTTAAAACTCGTATGGGGTTGGGGGATTGCTTATTATAAATTTTGTTATTTCATTCTTTCCAAACAAAATAACAAGTAATTATAAAGACAGACACTAGCCACCATTTGGATGGTTTGTCAAGATCAAGATTTGAGATGAAAGATTGGCAGAGGTCACTGATAGATGTATGTGGGACTCCTTCCATTCGGAGTCCTAGAGGGCCGGCCGCCCAGATCTTCTTTGTAACAACCCCCGTATTTCTAACCTGGAACTGTATTGTAGGTCCGATAACCCGAAGGTCAAGCCGGAATAAGTTGTGGAATATCTGGATTGAAGTCCATGATCCATATCCTGAGTCCATGGATCTGGATTCTCTTGATGAAGAACCTACTTTGCTGAGAAAGTGGATTTCCAATCAAAGTCAAGATATGTTTGAAGATGTCTGAATTGAAGGTAAGACATCCCCCACATATTGTTTAAGGTTAGGTTTGAGTTGGGGATCAACCCCTTGAGCAAATTAATCATGGCAATAACTACTTCTTTTAAGCGACATAGCTCACAAATACTCTTAGCTCTACTAGAAATGGATGCAGTATAGTAGTCAACTAATGACACTTTACAGAAAATCCTCATGTGTCATTCTATTGGCAATCAAAATCTTTTACTTTATGTGACTCAATGCCATGAGTGAATATACTTTATAGTTCCCACGAACCTGTATGGCATCTTTATAACTTGAGTTTAACTTTTATGTGTTATATTACATACCTCAAGGCTAATACATACATTAATACTTACATAATATGCAACATGATAATAATGTGAATACCCATGTGTCACCAAAAAACTTTGTTGAATTCAAATGACAAATTATCAATGCATATACAATGTCAAGAGACAAGTACAGATGGAAGATCTTATTACACAATAGAGCAAAATATACAAACTCCCACTAAGCAACCGCATTTAAGGATGTTCCTAAGCCCACAGTTACTACATGTCTTTGAAAGACGTCTGAGCGGAGACCCTTCGTTAAGGGGTCTGTAACTATATCATCTGATATGCTCTACTATGATGTCACATTCTTTAGCTTTTTCCCTGGAAGTCAAATAATTGATCATGTGTTTAGATCATGTGATCACACATTTCTTGTTGTTAACTAACAACACAACAAAATTATTAAATACAACTTGGATAGGTTTATCCACGATGTTAAAATAAAATTGTCAATTATATGATGAAATTCTTTAGTCAAACAATATGAATAACTGCATCATAGCATTCTACAAACTCTACCTACATAATAAAAAATAAATAAGTATACCTTATTTCACACTTTTCATGATACTGTCCCTCCTGCCATCATGGAAAACAATCTGATGTGAACTTCTTATTTTCCTAACAATTAGCAAGGTCAAACCCTATATACCATGTTGCTATAGGTCTAGAACATGCTTATATAATCACTTGTTCTCTTCAAGTACCTCATTATAAGATACTCTCTTTAATTTTTTCTCTCAGTATCATTTATAGGGCAACCATATTAAGCTCAATATATCTCCATTGAGAATCAAAACATTCTCAGGTCTGCAATTTAGCGTACTAAACTTCTTTAAATATAAAGCATATATGCCCTATAAGAAAGATTCAATAAATGGCATGAACAATCCCTATGGGTCTCAATGCCTAAAACAAATATATCTTTACCAAGGTCTTTTATATCAAAATTCTCAAATAACAATTATTTGGTCTTCATGCAATAGACCAATGTCACTACTAGTGAGCAAAATATTATCAATATAAATAACGAATAAGATAAAAATTTCTCCCACTGACCTTCCCATATATACTGATTTATAAGGTTCTCAGCAAAATCGAATAAAATCACAACAATATCAAACTTTAAGTATCATTGTTTGGAATCTTACTTAAAACCACAAATAAACTTCTTAAGTCTTACCAAAATGATTAAGATCATCTATCGCAAAACCCTCAGGTTAAATGATATAGACTTCCTTATTAAGATTTCTAATAAAAAAGACAGTCTTCACATCCATCTAGTATAACTCTAAATGAGTACTTAAAGAGACAGACAAGAAAATCTCACTAGTCAACTTCTTCTGTCTGAATAAATTTCTTAGCTACAAGTATGGCTTTAAACCTTTCAATCTTTACCTAGGAATCCTTATCAATTTTATACACCTACTAATGGTTTATAGCCTTTGGGCAACTTAACAAGCTTCCCAAACAACATTATGTCTCATCAACTATATTATATCCCTTGTTGCACCCAATCAACAAATCTAATTAGAGATTAAAGACAACTTCCTAGTAACTGAGTCAATCATAATGTCAATGTTATACTCATGTTCACTAAAATTAAATCAAATAGTGTAGGAACGAGCTACCCTTCTTAGTTATATCAAACTCTAGAAAACTAACTATCTATGAATCCACAATTATTGTGTCTCGACAAAGATGGTAAAAACAGGGTCGGGTAATAAACAAATTAACAATGAATACCTTTATATTCCAACTTCTGCAATACTGGATTGTACAACCTTAGCTTTGCAAAACAACCCCAAACTTTAAGATGGTTCAAGTTAAATTTATGAATATCTACAATGAAAAAGGAATCAAATGAACAATGAGAAAAAAATTTGAAAAAAAAAAAAAAAAAGACACGGGTTGTTATCAAAGCTTCAACCTATAAAAAAATATGGGTAAATTAGTTCTACGAACTATACTCTTCACTATATCCATAAGGGTGTAATTAAGCCTTTTGGCTACACCATTTTGCTCATGACTCTTAAGTATAGTAAACTGATCAATTATATTTGAATCCTCCAAGTACTTGGTGAATGAGCTCTTAAGCTGTACAACATTCACATGTCTGTCATACTATTCTCCTCTCGATCAAATCTAACAAAAAAAAAAAAAAAATTTGTGACTTTTCCTAATTGTTTCTCAACTTTAGTCTTAAAAATTTTGAAGATCTCAAAAGATTCAAACTCTTCATTAATTGAGTATATAAATCATATTAAAAGTAGTCATCAATAAATATGATGAAATAATAATTTATACACAAGATTGCTGAATAAAGACCAATATCTAGTCACCATAACCGAATGGGACAAGTGAAAATTGGATTCTCAACCGAGAGTCAAAAAATCAATACTTTTTATTCTCGCAAATGGCTAACTAAGACTTATACTCGATGCAACTTCTACTTACAGAAAAAAACAACGGTCATCTCCATTTTATAATGAAGCTTTATAGATCCCAAATTGTTAGTCTAACCGGATTCTTTATCTTTATCCTTAGCATTTTTGTGAATATTAATGCTCATAAGAACAAAGTTTCATCTTGAAAAAAATTAATTGGTCTTTATAATTCTAAACTTCATAGAGGGTGCTAAGGTCCTTGATGAACAACAATAGGGGCAATGAATAAAAACATTAAGAGTCTTGAGTTTTGTTTTGAAAAACAATCATCCTAATAAAATAATTCATAACTCCTCCAAAACTATCACACCTTATGATAAAGAACTTTAACAAAAATATACTTATTTCAATACTAGATGAGACTCAATATTTTTATGATACTATACCCAACAGTTTCAAAATAATGCATTCAGTTGGTAAACCACTCTTCAAGTGTTCCTTGATGGACTACTTAATGGACAGTAAATAGACATAATTCTATAACCAACAATTTCAAGGTAGTGCATTCAGTTAGTAAATCACTCTTTAAGTGTTCCTTGATGGACTTCTTAATGGACAATAAGTAGACATAATTACTTTTCACCTCTATAGTGTAAATCAACTTTTGTCTTCTATACTCTTATGAATCATATCCATAAGTTTCTCAGTAACTATGAATGTGTGGTCATGTATTATTTTCCATAGTAAACAATACATCTTCTATAATTTCTTAAAGTTTAACTTTATAAAAATCTAAATAACAATCATAATAGAGAATATGTAACTAACATCAAAAAATGCATACTTTATTAGTATATTATATAACTTATAAATACACCGCTAAAAAGAGCACACATATATATCATCATGAAAATACTTTTATGTAGAATTTATGACATACAATTGTGATACTCCATCACTTTGTTAGCACATTAATATATAACTTATAAGTACATTATTATAAAGAGTACACATATATCATCATGAGAACAAATTTTTATAATATACAGTTGTGATACTCTCTCACTTTAATAGCACAATGTGGGTAATATGTAACCTCTAAATGTATCACTAAAAAGAGTACACATTCATCATTATGGAAACACATTTGAACAAAATTCATGACATACAATTGTGATATTCCCTTACACATCAACGGGAGGGGGGTTTCACCCTCCGTAAAAAACCCCCCCTGGGGTGAAATATTAAATTGGTTGTTCCCCCCCCCCCCGGGGGGGGGGGGGGGAGGGGGGGGGGGGGGGGGGGCCCCAACCCACCCCCCGCCCGCCCCCCCCCCCGGGCCCCCCCTTTTAAAATTTTTTTTGATTGGGGGGCGGGGGCAACATTAAAAAAATATAAAAAAAAAATGAAGAGGGGTTCCACAAAAAAAGAAAGAAAGGAAAAAAAAAAAAAAAAAAAAAAAAAAAAAAAAAATAAAAAAAAAAAAACAAAATACGATATTATTATTATAATAAAAAAAAAAAAAAAAAAAAAAAAAAAAAAAAAAAAAAAAAAAAAAAAAAAAAAAAAAAAAAAAAAAAAAAAAACAAAAAAAAAAAAAAAAAAAAAAAAAAACAAAAACCCCCCCCCCCCCCCCTAATATGTGAGCGGAGAAAAAGGAAAGAGATGGAAAGCGAAACAAAACAGTAATGATGACCATGTTATGTTAAGAATGATTTGTACCCAACATATCTTAAATTTTTATTTTTAACTTTTGAGGGGAAAAAAAAATTATAAAATTTTCAATGTAGGCATTAGTTCACTCTCAACCAAATGTTGTATATGTCGTCATCTTAATGCTAATACATAATTACCACTTTTGGGTGTATAAAAACGTAGTAACACTAAGAGACATTTCATTATATTATATGATCGATATTCTACAAACCTAATCATGAGTGTCACTTTGGCAGTCACCCAAAATCAAGCTCATGAAACTCTCTCATGTTGGGATATATTTTATATTACCTACAATATGATATTATTTGTAATTTTAAACCGAATGGCAAGATGTTGGATTGCCGATAAAATTACAACACATGCTAATACATTGTTCAAAAAAAGGCTTCGAGATTACCAGAAGGCAATTAAATTTTTTTTTTAATAAAACATGCATAATATACATCTTATAATTGCATAATAACATATAAAACATGCTCACAATACAAAACTAGAAGACAAAATAAAGAAACCATGTTAAAAATTTGTCCAACGGTAAAATTATAAAAACAACATAAACATGTCATATCATGTTTTACATCTATAGAGGAGGAATTTGGTCCTAAAATGGTTCCATTGCGTTCAGAACATAAAACCCCAACAAAACGCTTTAAAATTCCTTACGGTTTGACAAAAAATTAAAAAATACTAATTAAGGCTCTTTTTTGTATCAATTCTCATTCTCTATTATGCCTATTTTAAAAAAAATAAGTACAATAATTCATTATTAGTCAAAAATGAAAAATGGTTTGGTGAATTTTGTCAAAAATAAATTATAGAATGAAACATAAATTTGGTATGTCAAAATAAAAATTTATTAGAAAATGATAGTGACCTACTGACCTAGTGAGAAAAGGGAAAGAGAAAAAGATATATAATTTTTTATAAAAGAATATGTATTGACTATTTTACCATCATTTTAACCATAAATTTTTAAGTAAACCTTTGCATAAATGAAGAAAATGTAACTCTCACCATAATCCATAATAGAAAAAAGTATATTATGGATTTTGGAAGTTCTTTTATTATTTTAAATAAAAACAAAAATGATAATAGATGCCAAACAATTTAAAATAATAAAACATTCTCATAATTGAAAACGATAATGGATACCAAAAAGAGCATAAATATATAATATTCTAATTATTATTGGCTCAATTAAAACATAATATATCATATTTCATATATATAGGGGTGGGATTTGATCCTAAAAATGGTTCCATCACGTCCAAAAGGGTCCAAGACGTAAAACCCCAAGAGAATGGTTCAAAATTTCATACGGTTTAGCCATAAATTAAAAAATACTAAATGTATAGTATTCGTGAATTTTTTTTTTTTATATTTTTTTAAATCAGATCAGTTCAACCAAAAGCGAACCGGATCAAGCCAAATCAAATAAACCGGAATCAAATCGTTGACTGGTCAAATTGAGTTGACTCACGGTACTAGTGGGTTGACTCGATAGGTCACAACCGTGTCGGGCAAGTCAGCAAATCAAGTATCAAACTGGTTTGACGGACCAATACAAATCCGTTTGACAGACCAATACAAATGACCCCTCTGGACCACGAAGGGGCGGCCCAACCCAACTAATTTTTAGGTCATCAAACGTCACAAGTCGGGTCCAACCTGACCCATTGACTCGGTCAAACTGTTACATCAACGTATTTTATTTTAATTTTAAAGCAACCATCAAACGCACGGGCGACCGAGTTTCAATGGGGCCCATAATATATCAATTTTTGGTTTTTGAGCCACCGGAGGTCTCGAAATTTCAAGATTCACTGTAGAAAAAAAATTTATATGGCAAAAACTTGATGAAAATCCATGGGAGAAAATTCACAAAATCTATAGGTTCAATTTTGGAGCCATAAATTCATCAATTAATTTATTTATGGGTTTTTAATCAATTCTATGTTTACTCTGATATTACATGTAAGATTAAATCTAGTAAGGATCACATTGATTGATAAAAATACCATAAGATAATAATAATACAAGATAATAAAACATACTTTATGTACGATCTATTGAGAGAACACAATGGAATCTTTTCTTTAGTCTCCCACAAATAATAAACCTGAAGTTGATTCTATGATCAACTTGATACTAGATCTTCTCATCTAGACTCCTCCCTATTCACTAGCTCCATAGTACAACCTCTCTGAATTAACACTTTATGTACAGGGAATAATGTGATGCATTAAGATTTAGAGGAGAGATCTAGCATACTTTATACAAACAAACTCATTAGATCGATCGTCTATCAAGATCTAATGTTCCCTATTAGCCACACTAGCCAGTCCATATAAGAGTTTTAATAATTGTGTATTACCATATCAGACCAATAAAAAAAACAAATCAGAGTGTAACACAATCAATAAAGCACATCTTATTTGAAATATTTTATTAATATTGTAACATTATATTCTCCCATACTTAGATCTAAAATATGGACCAGCTTGACTTTCATTCTTCCATACTTAAAAAGTTTACAAAAATACAAACAATGGGAAAAACACCCAAAAGCACTTTTGGATTAACCTTTGGGTGCCATCTTTGCATGATAAAACACTGACCTACCCTCCTAAAGGTGGGAGTCAAATTAAATGGGCATCTCAAGCCACCCAAACAGTTTATGGGATACAAATCTTTTACCATCTATTATTTCTACTCACTTTGTTTCTGAGATTTTGCAAAACAGGATCACTGATGAGGATGATAAAGGGCAACCTCCAAGTTCTCTAATAGGAAAGCTGCCCTACCTCCTACTTATCTCTCTAGAGTTAAGAATCTCAAGTGTTGGTACTTCTTTCACAAAAAATTTCAATTACACCCTAGGTAGAAGTTCTTTTTTTGAAGAATGTTTATAAATAGCATACCCTTTAGATCCTTATTGGGTAAATGGGGTACGTTGCCTACTTCTTGTCCAATTTGCAATCACCCTGTTGAAACAATTTGGCGTGTTTTGTGTGAAGCATATCCTTCTGCAGGTATATCAGGCATCCAATCTGAATTTATTATAGCAGACTCGTCTGTATATCATGGTTTACGCCGCGGCCCCGGCCCCGCGCCGCACCCGTGCCCCCCCCGCGGGCCCCTGGTACCCCGGCCGCTGTCTGTTGTTCCGTTGTGTGGCCGAAAGGGGGGAAAAATGCATGATGGTGGACAAGGATTCCATCCAATTATAAAATGAATAATATCTGAAGCAAATTAGAATATTTGCACCTTTGTGAGGGTGGATGACAAAAGAGTGATCCCTAAGAAAGGACACCTACAGATCATGCCACAAATTAAGTCTCATCTGGAATAAATCCATATCAACTTCAATTTGATGCAGATTGACATTAAGAGTCACCTGGAACAGATCATGAGTGTCCTTGAACTTCATTTTTGCCTATTCTTCCCTTCCTTGATGTAAGGGAACTTTATCTTGCTCCTGTATGATCTTCTCAAACAAGGTATTGTTGCCAAAAACAAGACCAGTAGTGTCTTGAGCCTGTTCACAAGCATACCAGACCAACCACATAACATGAGAAAGCAAGAGCAGTTGATTCCTCGAGAGAACTCTTTGGTTTCTAAGTGAGATCATGATAGCAAATAGTAAATGAAGGTACACAGAATGGAACTTTCAATTTCTTCCAATTCTAAACAAAGCCAAATGATGAGAGTTTGTAGAGGTACTGTTAAGCCTTAATCATAGTATCATAGCCGAACTGGAGTCCAATCAGATGGTTTAAACATGATCTTTTTCCTCGTGTCACCAAATCAATGGAGGCTGTATAATCACCATATCTAGGGTTTCAACTGATTCCAATTAATTCTTGATTGATCTTGGCTTGATTTAAACCAGAACTGATGAAAGCCAGTCCAAACTCTGTATTCAAAACCAATCTAGAATGATTGAAATTATACAGAAGTGTGCTCTGTAGCCACTTGCTTATAAACAAAATGTATCTAGAACAGTAATTCAATTGACGAGGGAAAAATATGAATGCGTCAACAATCATATTACCTCCGCACTGGTAGCTTTTGCCTTCTGTTGTCGATATGGGGTTGCATTCTAAAATTATAATCGAACAGTGTGCTGCAATGCCTGTGTTTTAGTGCATTGATCATCAGCTGTATCAGGTCAAATTTAACCTGCACAAGATTACCATACAGACACTACCGAAATGCTTCAACAAAGAGACCTGCAGCTGAATGATAACTCAGTCCAAAAAAGTAGACAAAATAAAATCCAGAAGGATCTCTCCAGTTATATTCAATCATTTAAAAAGAAAATAACCACTTGTAGCTGGATTAGCTTAATAACTCAAAAAGATTTAAGCAATTATGCGAATATCAGTTAACTGACCTGAGACATTAACATCTATGGTATAGGTTCCATCTAGCTAAAAGAACTCAGGCTTCATGAGGTGTCTGAGGTATTTAGTCCATATAAAGATGACAAGCATTCTAGTGGGACAACCAACCAGTGAACTAGTGAAGGCACGCATCAAGGTTAACTTCTAAAAGCATGGAGGATGGATGATCTTGTAGAAGGAAAGACCTATATTGCTAAGGTATGGATCTGTTCTAATTCCTAATTCTGGATTTGTGCCTCTGCATACTCTCTGACTCTAAATGATGACGGCAGTAATAGCTAAGAGAACCTATGCATTCATGTTCAACAAAAACAGATCGATACAATATGGGCAGGAGTCTTCTGTCTAGGAGGTGTGGCCCCTACACCAGCGTGGGAGCCAATGAGAACATGTGTAGAAGCATAATGGGTTGAGACTTAAACCTTAAATGAGGAGGTCGGTGATCATCTTACTCATACTCTCTTCAGGTGCTCCGAACATACCTGAATTTCTCAATATAAGATACAATCCATGTGTAACTTTCAGCAAAAAACCACATCCACCACTAACTGCATTTCCACTGAAAGAAAATGCAAACTAATCTCAGCAAGCAACCAATTTGGAAGATATAGGCAGTAGTATCACTAATTTGAATCACTAATTTGACTCATGTAATTACATATATAGTAACATGGGTAATATCAAGGAAAACACGTTTAGGCAGAACATCAGGGATAGAGTCATAAGACTCATAACCTATAACACATGGCTTCTGAATTATCCATTTGCCAAACCAACATAAATCCTAAGTTAAGAACCTACCTTTGGATGATAATTGTATCACTCAAGTGTAAGTAACATTACCAAAAAAAAAAAGTGTAAGTAACATTAATCCTCAATCAATTAGCAGAGCAAGGGTACCTTTGGGTTTCCAATTGAAAGATCAGGTATGCTTCAGAAGCTCCTATTTCCCCCAATAGACTTGAAGCTCCTTTGGGTATGGATCTGTTCTAATTCCCAGTACTGGATTTTTGCTCCATACTCTTTAACTCCAAATGAAGATGGCAGTAGTTAAGGGAGAACCTATGCAGTCATGTTCAACAAAAACAGATAGAAATAACATGGGCAGGAGTCCTTTGTCCAAGAGGGGTGGCCCCTATACCAGCATAAGAGCCAATGAGAACATGTGTAGAAGCATAATGGGATAAGATTTAGACCTCAAATGAGGTGGGTGATCATCTTATTTGCTCTCTGGGTGCTCTGAACACAGTCCTTTTTCCCATATAATTATCTGTAACTTTCAGCAAAACCACATCCACCACAAACTGCATGTCCATGGAAAGAAAATGCAAACCAATACTAGTAAACGACCAATTTGGAAGATATAATTACATGGGAAATATTAAGGACAATACATTCAGACAGAACATCGTGGATACAGTAATAAGAGTCATAACCTAAAACACATGGCTTCCGAATTATCCATTTTAAACACAAAACCAATAGAAATCATGAAGTTAAGTACCTACTTTTGGATGATAATGGTTAGCATTTGAGTGAGTGTAAGTAAAGTTGGTTCTCAATCAATTAGCTGAGCAAGCATAGCTTTGGGCTTCCAATTGAAAGATCAGGTATGCTTCAGAAGCTCCCATTTCCTTAATCGACTTGCATTTTGAACAGATACTGTTTCCAAAATGTAAGATGCAAATGAAAAATCCCCTGTTTGAAAATTGAAACATGAATGGAAGTAAGTCTCAATGGTCAAGAGTAAATGGTTTGTCACTGCCTAATGTGATTTAGGGAAATGGTCATGCACAAGGTTTCAAACATCTGGACTCAGATCTCCAGTACAGTAAATTCATGCCAAAGAACATAGAATTGGGGAGCCTTGAGATCTGAGGTCCAATCCTGGGGTCCTTGGGGCAGATTTGGATTACAATCAGGATGGAATAATTCAACTCAAATAACCCCCCACCCCCCCCCGCAGTTTCTTCACCCCTGAAAAACTGCTTGGGACTTGAATTCTGGACTTCTATGGATGCAAACATAACTAAAGATCTTACTGCAATCAATTATGGTTTTAGATAAAAGGAACTGGGGGGGGGGGGGGGGTCTTGAAGACTCCATTTATTGATTCACAATGACATTTTTTAAAGGTATATCCTCTTGTTCTGCATAAGATTATAATAGTTCATAATGCTTTAACTCATTTGCAACTAATTCTCCAAAGTAACAGGAAAATTTCAGGAAAAGTATAAAAAAACAGAAAGAAATAATCATGCATCTAATTCATCAAATATCTCACACTTGTAATGGAGTCAAAAGTCCTACATCCATTCGAAGTTCCAAGGCTCTCATTATCTTTCTTACAAAGCTGTTTGTGAGTGCAAATCACAAACTCAAAACACCACCCCGTGCACCCCCCCCCCCCTCCCTCCCCCAAAAAAAACAACAAAAAAAAAAAAGTGGACATTTTCTGCTTCTTTGTAAAAAACAAATTCGAGAATGGATTTATGGTTTAAATACTGTAGGAGATACATCACAATTCTCATGGTAGTGAAGAATAAAAAGACCAAAATTCATATATATGGACCATATGAAATCAATAGGACCTTAAGAGAAGTGGTGAGAAAATATATGCATAGCTTAGGCTTTGTATCTAGCATGACCTCAAACAGAGTTGATTGGAAAGCAAGAATCCATGTAGCCGACCCCATTTAGTTGGGACTAAGCTTATTGTTGTAGCAAGAAAATTAAACACATCTTGAAGCAAATAAAAATTTTTAATACATGATACCATTTCCAAAACTTCATCTTAAAAACAATTCAATAATGGAGATGAAACAACAATTGAGGTCTCCAAGGCACAGGATAGATCAAATTGATACAAAAATTAATCTCCTCAAGAATTTGAAGCAGTCCATCACCTTTGATCCCAAAAAAATTTACAGGAAATATGATTCCATTATTTGTCTACAAGTTACCAAAATACCTATACAACTTCAGCTAATTACTAGAGTCAGTACAATTCGGTTCATGTTCATAACAGCAACACAAACACACCAAAAAAAGGAAACATTGCTCAAAGAAAATGATGAAACAAAGAAAAGATCAATTTTACAAACTCATACCCTTATAGAAATTTCTGTGAACAAAACTTACTACAATGCGCTTTAAGAGGCATATACAAGTATTGCTTGATGGAAAACCTAGTAATATTATATGGCAAGTCTATATGCTCAAACCAGCCCCAGCAAGCAGGTTTGCAGGTTTCTTGCGTATTTTATATTACAACAGTAGGCCATTCACAGATCTCCCTCTCTTCCCAAAGTTTGATACAGTGTTCCCCTTCTTGTTAAAATCTGAAGTTGAAGGTTCAATGCTGTGCCCATTGAATATTTTTAATGTCAATTCCTTCCTTAACCATCTCATAGAGAGGACTCATCTCCCTTAACTTTTCCACCTGCCGTACAGTAAGCTCAACTGCACGATCAATCTCTTCCTCCGTAGTGAACCTCCCAATCCCAAACCTGATAGAAGTGTGTGCCATGTCCTCATCCACTCCCAACGCCCTCAGAACATAAGATGGTTCCAAGCTAGCACTAGTGCAGGCACTGCCACTAGACACTGCGATCTCCTTCAATCCCATAAGCAAGCTTTCCCCTTCAACATAAGCGAAAGACAGATTCAGATTCCCAGCATACCTCCTCTCTTTGCTCCCATTGACAACAACACCAGTAAGCTTGGAATTAATCCCATCAAGCAGGCGTTTCTGCAAGGCAGAGATACGCTTGTCATCATACTCCATCTCCTTCATGGCTAACTCACAAGCAGCACCCATGCCAACAACCAGTGGGGTTGGGACAGTCCCACTCCGAATCCCTCTCTCTTGTCCACCACCATTCATCTGGGGCTCCACCCTGATTCTTGGCCTTCGCCTGATATAGAGAGCTCCTACCCCTTTTGGTCCATAAATCTTGTGACCGCTCAGAGACATCAAGCTCACATTCATCTTCTCCACATCGAGAGGAATCTTACCCAAAGCCTGAGCAGCGTCTGTGTGCAAAGGAACGTTGCGTTCCTTACAAATTTGGCCAATTTCCTCCATGGGTTGGATGACGCCGATCTCGTTATTGACGGTCATGACAGAAACAAGCCCTGTATCAGGACGAATAGCTTCGCGGAGGCGGTCGAGGTCGACGATGCCGTCAGGGCCAACAGGAAGGTAAGTAACATCAAAACCCTCCTGTTGAAGATGTCGGCATGAATCAAGAACGCACTTGTGCTCTGTTTGAGTGGTTATAACATGGCGCTTCTTCTCCTTGTAGAAATGCATCAAACCCTTCACGGAGATGTTGTTACACTCAGTTGCGCCCGAGGTGAAGATGATTTCCTTCGGAGAAGCGTTGATTAGTGAAGCTACTTGGGCTCTGGCCTTCTCAACGGCGAGGTCAGACTCCCAGCCATAGAGATGAGTACGAGAGTGTGGATTACCGTAGCGGGAGAGGTAGAAGGGAAGCATAGCATCCAAAACCCTAGGATCGACTGGGGAAGTGGCTTGCACATCCAGATAAAGCGGCCTTCCGGAAATTTTGACGCCTTTGATGTTGATTCCCTCTGTGTTCTCGAATTCTTCCTGCCGAAGAGGCGATGGTTCTTCTCTGGCCACCGCTGCTGCGGCTGTGGAGAGAGGTCGGAATTGGGTAGAACATCTCCTGCTGCTGCTGATGTAGATT
This sequence comes from Hakea prostrata, assembly GCF_041222555.1. Classification (NCBI taxonomy): domain Eukaryota; kingdom Viridiplantae; phylum Streptophyta; class Magnoliopsida; order Proteales; family Proteaceae; genus Hakea; species Hakea prostrata. Next base: position 32,080,169 of record NC_142609.1, read on the forward strand.
TCTCGGAGCTTCGAGCCGAGAAGCCTTGGAGCCATGGTTGTTCTCCTTCGAGAATCGTTCTCGATCAGATTGGAATAACCATTCAGTGAGGGGAAGAGGGAAAAAGTAGGATAGGGATCGATTCTAATGTTTTAATGTTCATTACGTGGCGGTGGATTTTTATTTTTTTTTTTTTTGGCGGTGGATCAACAATAATAACGGTTTTTGCGTGGAAATTATCAATTACCTTCCTACAAAGGCAGCATTATTGCCACTAATTGAAGGCAAATGATGTTTAAAGATTTAATCCTACTTTTAAAGTAACCATTGTGGAAATTATCAATTACCTTCCTACAAAGGCAGCATTATTGCCACTAATTGAAGGCAAATGATGTTTAAAGATTTAATCCTACTTTTAAAGTAACCATTGTCACGTTGCTCTCCATGTATCCTGAACGTGTCTTTTTATCAGAAGAGCCATGATATTTTATACAAAATAGTGGCGGTGGATCATAATTGTGACTATCCAGACAGAAGCACTCTGGGCTCTTCGAAAAAAGTTGCAACAACAAATTATGTAGGGTCTATTAGTAAAAAATAATAAAATATTTAAAAAAATAAATTTCATCAATCTTAATTCTTTAGGCCTTACTAAACCCCACACCCTAACCCTGTGGGTGTCCCTATAATTCAAGATTATTTTTTATCTTTATAGAAAGTTTAACTTGCTACATTAGCATTTAACTATGATTTTTTTAATAGTATGAAGTGTTCTTGATATATTTTTACACTATAGATGTCTGATTGATAAACTAAATAATTCGAGCAACATTAATTTCAAGGGATAACGCAAAGCGGCGTTGAAAATCTTCTTCAAATTTTCTTTGACTAAGTTGACTAAATTAACCTTCTAATTAAAAAAAAATCAAATAAAAATATTTTTCTGATATAAAATAAAAGTATATTAGAGACAAAAAAAAAACCCTAGAATGAGATCAATCAAACTCTCCATTGAATTGAGTGCATTTTATATTTATAGTAGAAGTAGCATCTTTTCTAATATGAAAATATTAGAGTCTACAAATAAATATAATATATGATTCTTGCACGCAATAAAATGTTATTGATATGGAATGATAGATCACCACCCAAGAGAGAAGGTGCATAGAATGGAAATTTTGACTACCAAAATTGTGTGTTGAGATGACTGTAATATTCAATTAAGATAAGAATATGAATCACTAAGATTGCATGCTGAGGTGCTTAAGATCTTCAATTAAAAGTATTAATTCTTTGAGGGTGATGGACATCCATAATCAATATTATTCATAACATTATTCATTATATATCCATCAATAGATAATGTACCTCGTTAAAATCTTACTAAGAAAAAACTTTGTGGAAAAAAATTTTGGTGAAAAAAAAGAGTATACATATTTAAATAATACGTATCACTAGCTATCTCATTAAAAACCTTACTAGGAAAACCCAGTGAGACAAAACCTTGGTGAAGGAAAAAAGAATACAACACGTATTTTACTTTCCCTGATGGTAACATTAGTGAATATCTTTTAGTCTACACATCCCAATCTTATGTACTAACTTTTCAAAATTTGAAGTAGGCAATGCCTTAATAAAATAATTCTGTCAAATTATCACTTGAACGAGTTTATTGAACATCAATTTCACCATTTCGTTGAAGATCTTGAGTGAAAAAGAATTTTGGTGAAATATGTTTCGTCCTATCTCCTTTGATGTATCATCCCTTCAACTGAGCTATACATGCAGTATTATCTTCATATAATACTGTTGAAACCCCTTTTTATAATGGAAAACTACATGTTTCATGAATGTGTTGATTCATTGATCTTAACCAAACACATTATTGGCTTGCATCATAAATCGCTATTATCTTTGCATGATTTGAAGAAATGGCAGCAAGTTTATTTTGTTGAACGTCATAAAATAGCTATACTTTCACTTGTGAATAAATAATCTGTTTGAGATTTAGCTTTGTGTGGATTAGATAAATATCCTGCATCTACATAACGAATAAGTTGATATCCACATTCATTTGAATAAAATAATCTCATATCAATAGTTCATAGAAGATACTGAAATATATATTTAATACCATTCTAGTGTCTTCATATTGCAAAGAATTAAATATTGTCAATAAACTTATAGAAATTGATTATTCGGTCTTATACTATTAGCAAGATACATTAGTGCCCCAATTGCATTGAGATATGATACATAATTGTTTCATGGATCGAAGTTCTTCATTGTTTCATTGGTCAAAATTGATTTTTTATATATTAAGCGATCTTACAACTATTGGGGTGCTCAATAGAGGTGTTTTATCCGTATAAAATTGCTTTAAAATCTTTTGTGTGTAAATTGATTGATGAACGAATATTCTATTTGTCAAATGTTCAATCTGCAAATCAATACTATACTTTGTCTCTCTAAGATCTTTCATTTCAAATTATTTATTCAAATAGTCAACTAATTTTGGAAGTTCTTTAAGAGTTCCAATAATATTTAAATCATCAACATATACACTTTTATAATAACAAAGTTAAATCCATATCTTTTAATATAAACACAAGGGTAAATTGGGTCATTTTTGTACCATTCCTTTAATAAATACTCACTAAGGCAATTATATCACATACACCTTAATTGTTTTAATTCATATAACGATCTTTGAAGTTTTATTGAACAAAATTTTCAAGAATTTTTATATGTTTCAGGCATTTTGAATCCTTCAGGGATTCTCATATAAACTTTACTATTGAGTGAGCCGTATAAATAGGCTGTAACAACATCCATCAAACGCATGTAAAGTTTTTTATGTACTGCAAGACTAATAAAATATCTAAATGTGATTGCACCACCATAAAAATATGTTTCTATATAATCAATGTCAGGCATTTGATAAAATCATTATGCTACAAGTCGTGCTTTATATCTTACGACTTCATTTTTCTCATTTCTTTTTCACAAAAAACCCATCTATACCCCACTGGCTTTACACTTTCAAGTGTTTGGACTACAGGTTCAAAAACTTTATGTTTTTCAGTGAATTCAGTTTCACTTAAATTGTATCTTTCCATTTTGGCCAATCATTTCTTTGTTTACATTCATTCATGGATTTAGGTTCAAAAACCTCGTCTTGTTTCATTATCTCGATCGAAATATTATACGCAAAAATGTTGTTGACAACTATATCTTTTTTGTTCAATTTTTTCCTATAGTGACATAACTAATTAAGATTTATTCATTATTTTCAAGTACCTAAACCTCTTTTGAGGTTTTATGGAAAGTTTTGCCTTCAGAATTTTTATAATCAATTGTTTTCATATTATGACCATTTTGATCATTTGCTCCCTTTTTAAGATTTTTATCCTTAGAACCGATTGATTTTCCATGTTTTAAACATGGTTTAATATAATTTGCACTAATAGATTGTCCTACAAAAATATCAATTCGAATTAGATCATTCACAGCTAGAATATAAGATTTAGTAATTATTGGCAAGTCAGTAAAAGCATCTGACAGCTGATTTGCTATATTTTGTATATGAATTATATTTTGAACTTCAAGTTCACATTGCTTAGTACGATGATTTAAATAAGATAAAGACAATGCATTTAAATCAATCTTTTTTTCCAACTGTTTATTTTCTTCCCTTAATATTGGAAAAACTGATTCATTAAAATGATAATCAGCAAATCTTGCTTTAAATAAATTTTTAGTCATTGGTTTAATATATTGAATTATAAAGGGAGATTCATATCCAACATATATTTTCAAATTTTTTGGTGACCCATCTTTGTACGTTGTGGTGGAGCAATTGAAATATAAATAGCACAACCAAATATTTCAAATATAAAATATTGGTTTCTGACCATAAACTAATTGTAATAAATAGAATTTATGATAATTTGTTAGCATGATGCGTACAAGTGATGCAACATGTAAAATAACATATCCTCATGCCGACATAAGGAGTTTTGTTATCATAAGTAATGATTTAGGCTCTTTTTGGTATCAATTCTCATTCTCTATTATGCCTATTTAAAATAAATAAGTACAAGAATTCATTTTTGGTCAAGAATGAAAAATGGTTTGGTGTCAAGATAAAAAATTGTTAAAAATGATAGTAAACAAGTGAGAAAAGAAGGAAAAAGTATGGTTGTTATAAAAGAATGTGTATTGACTATTTTACCCTCATCTTACTTATAGAACTTTAAGTAAACTTACACAAATGAAGATAATGAAATTCTCATCATAATCCATAATGGACAAAAAGTTCATTATGGATTTTGGAGGTTTTTCTATTATTTTAAATAAAAATAAAATTCATAATAGATGCCAAACAATTTAAAATAATAAAAATTTCTCATAATTGACAATGATAATTGATACCAAAAAGAGCCTTAACTATTAATTAGAGACGTTTAATAAATGATTTTGACATACCATTTTGGGTATAAATATGAGCGACAAACCTGTTCAACTATGATTTAGTTGACATATAATAATTATTAAAAACATGAGATGTAAACTCACCAGCATTATCAAGACGAATTGTCTTTGTTGTATAATCTGTTAATTGTTTTCTTAATCTAATTATTTGAGTAAACAATTTCACAAATGTCAAATTATGAGTTGATAGTAAACATACATGTGACCATTTTGTAGATGCATCTAATAAAATCATATGATATCTAAATAGTCCACATGATGATTGAATGAGTTCACATATATCACCCTATATACGTTCAAAAAATACAAGGGATTCAAATCCAACTTTAACTGGTAATGGTCTAATAATAAGTTTCCCTTGAGAGCAAATAACACAAGAAAATTCATTGAGTTGAAGAATCTTCTAGTTCTTCAATGGATGACTGTGAATTTTTAATAATTTTTAGCATCATATTAAACCCGGGATGGCCCAACCGGTCATGTTAAATAATAAAACTATTAAAATCAATATTCCTTTGATTCACCAAAGCATGTATTTCAACCATGCTAATATTTGTGGTACAAACCGAAAGAAAAAACAGATAATTTTTTCAAAATGTATTTTCTACCTGTCATTTTTGTAATAATACAAAGATATTAGATTTTACCAGTATATGTAGTTTCAATATGATAACCATTTTGACGAATGTCTTTGAAATTTAATAAGTTTTTTTTAGAGTTATTATAAAATAATGCATCATTGATTAACAATTTAGTTTTGTTAGGTAATAATAAATTAGTTATTCCTGAGCCTTCAATTAATTTTGTACTATCAGTTATTGTATAAACTTTGGCTTCCTCTATCTTCAAATAAGAGAAATATTTGATCCCTTAATATAGTATGCGTTGTAGTATTATTTGCGAGACATATATCTTCACTGATCTTGGATCTAACTGAAAATTGAAGGATATCTATATTCTTCATTAAAGTAAAATGGAATACATCGAAGATATGTAAAAATCATAAAAAAGAAATAAAACTTAAAGAAAAAAAACTATTTGAAAACATAACATCAATTTTATTCGAATCCAAAAAACATAACCATTGCTCTCAATCATTAGATGTTTGAGTGAAAAGGGAATCCCTTTCTCTCATTTAGGCTGTGTTTGTTTGCAAAGGTGGGGTGGAAAAAAACATGTGGACCCCATGTGTAGTGGGGTGAAGGAGAAGAAAAGGAAAAGAAAGGGTCATGTGAAAAAATAATAGTGGTGGGTCCCACTTTTTACTTTTCCCAACTTTCCCACAAAGTCCCAACAAATATGTGGGATTTTAAAATGGCTTGGGGTGGGAAAGTTGGGTTGCCACATCAGCAACAAGTTTTCTTGATTCAAGGAACATTGTTTCTCACTTTCCCACCCTAAGCAACCAAACAATCTACCATTTTGAGATTTAAGGGAAAAGTAAGAAATCTATACTTTTTTCAAGAATTTTCTCACCCATTTATTTCCACTCCACTTTTATTCCAGCAAACAAACGCAGCTTTAAGGTTATTCTCGTCTTCTTGAAAAGTTTAATTTGGCTGTAGGTATGCCTCTATGGTAAGGTTATCATTGATATAATTTTATTTATTGGGGGTGTAAATGATAAATTAGGTAAGTCAGAGAGTTGCAATAATTTTAGTTGATAACTAAGGGGGTGGATATGAAATTTTATTCCAAAATTTCCGCAGTAATATGTTTCGCGGTTCGCTTTACCTCTCCATCCCAACAAAGCATAGACTGAGCAGAGCAACGCCACAGTAAGGAAGAAGAAGACGACGATGCCGCAGTAGTAGGTCTATACCTGTCACTCCGGCCTCTGCTTGACGCCAGTCCATCCGGAGTCCTCTTCTTCTTTCTCCGACGCTTACTTCCTCTTTTCTGGTCACAAGAAAAAACCCTTGCTATCGTCGACTCAGTCCAGCAGGAACAGAAAGTGTAAAAGAAAACACTCAAGACCTTCTCTTAATTGGATTCAGACGGTTTCAGGCTATGCGCCCATATGCCTGAAGGGGTTTATCAATTTTACAGACTAGCAAAACTCTGCTACCGACATCTCTATTATCAATCCAGTGCTGACAATAAAAGATAGCGTGCAGCTTCGAAGAGGTATGCAATATCTATTCTGTAGGGATGGATGGCTTGGAGATAGATGAAGGGTTTATTTGTTACTTCTTATTCCAAAATCTGATTCTTGTTTTTCTTTTTCCTCATTTGTTTGATTGAATCGGAATGTGTTGTAAAAGAATTTGAGAGATACGAAAAAGAAGGGTATTGAAGTTAGAGTTTATGAGGAACTTCTTCTAGTATCGTTAATTTGTTAGAAAAATGGGCTGTGTTTGTTATGCTATGAATTTTAATTGAGTGTAACTTTACAAGAAGAGTGGTGGAGGACAGGTATGAGGCTCAAACATGTCTTTTTTGTGCATGAACAAGGTCCTCCACCAACCTTGCATGATCAAAGTCAGCGAAACTGACACACATTCTTGGATGCTGGGAACAGAAGGCTGCTTAAAGGTGATGAGGTTGATTGCATATGGGGGCGAGGGTGGGGTGTTGCTCAGGTGGGTGTGGGCAGGGATTTTCTTTTGTTTGGGGGAGTGGTGGGAACAGGAGGAGAGTCAGAGACTGGTGTGGAAAGATGCAGAGGGCAGTAAAGGTGTTGGCAGTGTGCTGCTAGGGGTTGGTATGAGGGTAAAATTGGTTTTTTTTTCATTTCTTTTCTTCTTTTTATTTATTTTATTTTGAAACAATGTATAACGACATATAATCTCAGTTTTCTGTAGGAAACAAAAGCTTTTGGCTAGTTTCTATGAGTAAATGTAGATTGAGTGGAGTATATTAATTGCATTTATATTATAGCTTTTGTCTTTATTTTGGTGAATTTTTTTTTATCCTTTTTGTCTTTGATTTGTATCATGTTTGTAACAGCAGAAGACTTATGAAAACCAGAAATGATAGTGGAGAAGAAGAAGAGAAAAGAGAAGATGGAGGAGAGGGAGGAGGAAGACTTGGGCTAATAAGCCAACTTTCCTCCTTGTGCAGGCTTATATTTAATGTAGAAAGGAAACCTGGATTTGGGAATAAACTTCCTAAATCTGATTACATGCAAAAGTAGAAACTAAATCATAGCGAACTAGCTTGTGGTTGGGTTGCTTGATACACCAGCTGCAAGGGTAAAAGTGGAACAGCATAAGGGGAAATATAAATTCACATGTGCTAGGCTAAGTGAAAACTTTCAAATTCAGAGAAACCCTGAAAGTAAAAAGGGGCAATCCTGAGCCAAATCCTATTTTCAGAAAACAAAGACGGGTTCAGAAAGCAAGAAAAGGGGATAGGTGCAGAGACTCAATGGAGGCTATTCTGACGAATGGAGTTGACTGCATTGGTAGAATACTAGAATCAAATCCTTCTATCGAAAAAAAAACTTAAGGATAAATCTATATAAGTGTGTATACGTCTTAAAATAGAATATCAAACGATAAATGACGAGTCGCGTCCATGTTGTATTTTTTCATACACAATGGTCATATACCCTTTACATAGCAAGGCCATTAACAATTTGAGCAAATTGCATTGGCACCCCAAAATGAAGGCCTTAAAGCACTGACACCCCACTTTATGTTTAAAAAGCATAGAGACCTCAAAATTGGATTTTCGTTGGATATATTTGTCAAAATTATCACTATAAACAGTTAAATCACTGTTTATTTTCAAAAGTTTCCCTATAATAAACAGTGTTTGAAAAGTTTTCAGTGATAAATTTGACAAATATATTCAACAAAAATCCAATTTTGGGGTCTCAATGCTTTTTAAACATAAAGTGGGGTGTCAGTGCTTTAAGGCCTCCATTTTGGGGTGCCAGTGCAATTAGCTCTTAACAATTTTCATTTAGCATTTTTAATAATGGTAGCTGGTAATGGCTGATTCTGTAGTTTCTACTAGTAGGACATAATCTGTATACTTTTGTACATGAATTTTTGCTCAAAGGTGAGTTTCTGGGGTCCTCTTTATGTATACATTGCAGAAGATGAGAAACACATTTTCACTAGTTATTTGGATAACTGAGCTTTGATGCATTTGATAATTGTTATGTTTGCTTACTTTTGGACCAATTGATTATTAGTGCAGATATATTTGAGGATTGATGAATTGATACATCTATAACATCTAGAAACCAAACTTCCTATGGTTTTTCGTTCCTGGTTGTTAAAGACTAAAGTTCATCACCCTTTCCGAAGCTTTCACTCTAGCAAAAGATTCTGGAATCCAGGCACTGAGGATATTCTTTTTGGTGCAATTTGTGTTAATCTACGTCATAAGCAATGGAGATTCTTGGAGAAGATTGCTTGGAATCTGACAGATTCATTAGTGGCACGGGTTATCCTACAATTTCAGTCCTCTCCGCAGTTGTCTTTGAATTTCTTCAATTGGGTTAGGGAGCAAAAGAACTTTTCACATTGTTTAGAATCTTATAGTATTGTAGTTCATGTACTGGTCAAAGCAAGATGGTTTGATGATGCTTTGTGTCTCATGAGATACTTAATGCAACATAGATGTGTATCCCCATTAGAGCTGTTGGAAGCCTTGATTGGTAGTTATGAAACCTGTTTGTCGAGTGTTGCAGCCTTTGATGCTCTAGTTAGGGCCTGTACTCAAATTGGGGCGACTGAAGATGCTTACAAAGTGATTAAGAAGTTGCAGACAGTAGGTTGCTGGGTTACTATTCACGCTTGGAACAACTATTTGGATCATCTCATTAAGTTGTCTGAGACTGATAAATTTTGGAGTACATACAGGGAGATGGTCTCTTACGGGTATACTGAAAATGTGATTACGTGTAATTTGATTGTTTGTGCTCTTTGTCATGAGTGCAAATTGCGTGAAGCCATGTCAATGATATACTGGATGCTGAAGAGGGATTTGTTTCCCAATATTGTCACTTTCAACATGCTCATTCATGGGGTTTGCATGGCAGGGGATGTCCAACTTGCTCTGGAGATAATGAGGAAGATGGGGGTCATGTTAGAGGGGTTTATCAAACCCAATTCAATCACTTATAATTCCATCATAAATGGTTTTTGCAAAGTTGGGAGACTTGCCATGGCGGAAGAGATTTGGGTGGACATGGTTAAAATGGGGATTGAGCCAAATGCAAGGACCTATGCGATTCTGATCAATGTGTATGCAGCTGAAGGAAGATTCGAGGAAGCTTTTAGGTTATGCAGTGATATGGTTGAGAAAGGATTGATGCCTAATTCTGTCATTTACAACTCAGTTATTCATTGGCTTTGCAAAGAAGGAGACATGGAAGAAGCTTCTTTGCTCTTCTCTGACATGATTGAGAAGCATGTTTCCCCTGATAGGTTCACGTACTCCACTCTTGCACAAGGGCTTTGTGGTAATGGGTATGTGGATGAAGCCATTAGCATTCATAACCAAATTGTAGAAAATAATCTGGTCGAGGATGCTTTTATGCACAATATTCTTATCAATTACTTATGCAAGGGCAAAAAAACAGAAAAAGCAAAACAGTTGCTTGCATGTATGTATGTTCGGGGGATCATTCCTGATGCAGTCACATATTCTTCTCTGATTGATGGATACTGCAAGGAAGGACAGATAGATAATGCCATTTCTGTGTATGATGAAATGATAAAAGAGGGTCGACAACCCAATTTGGTAACTTACAACTGCATTCTTAACGGTCTGTGCAAGGAAGGCCATTTGGATTTGGCGGTACTTTTAAAGGACGAGATGAGGAGGATTGGGTTTCCACTTGATGTTTTAACCTACAATACCTTGATAAATGGTTACTGTAGTTGTGGTAAGATTGACGAGGCCATTGATTTGGTCCAGGAGATGCAACAGGAAGGAATTTTGGTGAATACGGTTACTTTTAATGTGTTGATCAACCTCTTGTGCAAAAATGGTTGTATTGAGCAGGGAAAGGAACTCATGAAAAGAATGGCCTGTCTAGGCCTAACTCCTGATTGTTTTACATACACAACTCTTATCGCCGAATCCAGTAAAAATTTTGGCATACAGAAAGTACTGGAGTTGCATGATTCCATGGTACTAATGGGAATAATTCCTGATGAATACACTTACAGAGTCATTGTGAGCTTGCTGGAAAAAATTTGGGAGGATACCATGCCTGAAACTTGAGAATTTTTTATTGAAAAAAACGGAAGCCTCTAATTCTATTGGTTTTATCACCAGGATTTTGATGCATATTTTACAACTAAGTCCCACCAATGGATGATGCTGAGGGATAATTTGTTGTCTGGTTGGTGTTATATTTCTACCTTCACCATTCTTGAAGAAACAGTCTTCTCGGAAGACGTTGAACACCATTCACCTTTAGGTCTGAATTTGGAGTGCATTTCAAGATTGAGAATACTTTCTGATTCTAAGATGACAAAATGGCTGGTATATCTTCTTGTTTTTGTACCAAATGCAGCCCATTCGGGAAAAACTCACTTTTCCATTCCATTTCTAAGCCTCAAACATAATCTCTAGTTCCGATGACAAATCCTCCTCTCTAATCTGAAGAGGACATGGATGGGGGAGCGGGGAAGAGGAAGTTCGTTTTGGTTCATTCAAAGCTACAAGTTCGCTGCTTTCTTCACCCAGTCTCGATTCTGTACTGGCACTAGACACTCTCAACTACCATCTGAATTTCTGTTCCAAGGAGAATAGGTTTACGAGGGTTTTCTGGGTGTTTGGTTATCAGGTATTTTCAAGCTTCTAACCTAAGTCACTGTTGGAATGATAATCAGTACATTCTAGTCTATCATTTCCTGAAATTTTAATCCAGTTCATGTTGCTCTATGGTTGTTTAATCTTGTGGCTCCTTTATTCAAAAGGAAGAAGGGAAAGGCAAAACTGAAAACAGAATTCTATTAGCTACTAAGTATCCTAATGATGCAACCTCAAAATTGAGGGCCAGTTACAGCATCCAATAATTGAATTCAGCAGGCAAGTTAGGGTTTTCTCAAATCCTGGGGTTGGGAATGTAGGGGCTGTTTAGGGTATTTAGGGCTTGTAGGGATGATCTACTAGGCTCGGCTAGGGTTTGGAGATCTTGGATTGTTGAAGCCATAATTTGAATTCTGTTATTTTTAAATTCAGATTCAAATTTCAAGTCTGGGGTTTAGGGAATTCTAGGGTGATGTGAACCCGATCTAGAGTTTGACTAATTGATGTAATACCCTAGATCTAGGCCCACTCCAGGATCCTTTTTCTGAGTGTTAGCAGTCTTCTAGGGTCTGGAGTACCCTACGTGATGGAAACCCAATTTTAGGGTTAGGGTTCCTAAGGTGATGTCCTTAAAATTGAGGGTTTGCCCAGGATATTCTTCCTTTGAACCAGCAAAGAATTATCAAGTTTGGATGGGGATGATGAGTTGGGTTTGGGCAAGATTTGGCTTAACTAACTAAATGGGATGACAAGGAAAAGTTTAGGGTTTTAACAAATTCCTATGGGATGATTAAGAGATATCCATAATCAATATGGGATGGAACAGAGAGATATAGGGTGCATTAAAGATTCCTAGGAACCCTGCAATTGGGTATGGGAGGGTTTCAGGGAAGTTCTTGAAAGGGGTTTGAAGATCTTGGAAGAGGGTTCTTGAATGACTCTTGGATTCTTTCTTCTTTTTTTAATTTTACCCTTCTTTGCTTTCTTTGTTTCTTCTTTCTTGTGATTCTGCCACAAGCCAAAACAAAATGGGGGGGGGGTTTGCAATGAAGAAAAGAAGGGGCAGCAGGGTAGAGGAGAGGTGGGGGAGTGGCTAGGGAGGATTGCAGGGGGCAGGGGGAGGGACTTAGGGGCTGGGGATGCTGCTGCCAAGGGTGCAGCAGCAAGGGTGGGATCTAGGGTTGCACAGGCCAGGGAGCGGCTAGGGAGAGGTGCAATGGGTTTGCGGGGCGAGGGAATGGGGTGAGGTCTGCTGTACTTACTTGGAGACTGCTGTAAACTCTTGAAGAAGATGATGGAGACTGGACAAAGAGTGCTTAGACACAAGATAGATGTTGATCTTTGAAGAAGAACTCAATCCTTCCTCAACCATGGCCCCCTCAACGAGGAACCACGATCCTCATCTCATATTTAATTTTCATTCAATAATCAAACTAAAGAAAATACAAGAAAGAGTAGGCTTATTGATAGCCTAGTAAAGACTCCAACCTAAGTGGGTTTCCTTTATAGATTAGGATTCCCTTACAAATAATCTCAACCATCTAAATAAAGACTTAAGATCTATTGGAATCTCCTTGACAATAGATTCCCCCTAAGACTCCAAGACTAGTCAATAAAAGGAACTCTTCTTGTAAATAAAGACTTGTGAGAGTCTATCTTTAAAGAAGACTTTCAAGGACTCTAGGAACTTATCTTTAACTCAAACTAGACTACTAACTAACCAAGACTCCTCTCAAAATTAAAATCAGCAAGCAATTAGGGCTGGGATGGACCAAATTACCCCTCTTGGAGAGTTTGGCCTACGTGCGCCCCTTTGGAGTGGCTTTGGGGCCCATTCCAAGGTTTTGGCCAGGGGGTGAACTCTGGTTCACATCACTACAGTTGCTGGTATGTAGTTGATTTATGGGTGCTAAGGTTGAACAAGGGAAGGGCTAGGTTTGGCTAGGGTTTAGGAGCTGGGGTTTGAAGAATTAAGTCTGAAACCGTTTCATTTCATTAATTTTAGGGATTGAATATTTGAGTTACAGATTGGGGAATCTAGGGTTTTATGGCCATTAGGGTTTCTAGGGTTTGGATCAAGCTAGGGTTAAGGTTTGAGTGTTAATTGGGTGTTAGGAAAGCTAAACCTAAAAGGATTTCAGATTGGGATGAGGAATGAGAGATCTACAGATTTTGAAGTTTTTGGCGTTAGGGTTTTCTAATGAAGAAGATGAATTGCAGAATTTTCTAGGGTATGGAGGTCAAGGGAGGGGGCTGAACTTAGGGTCGAAGTTAGGGTATAGGGAGGGGAGCAAGTCCTAAGGGGGTGGGTATAGATCTAGGGGTTAAGGCCATCTAAGGTTTAGGGTGTGGCTGCAATTCCAGAATTTTATAAATTCAGGACATTTGAGAACTGCTGCAAGCTAGAGGAAGAAGAAGAAAGAAAACAGAGGGGGAAGTGTTGGGGAGGGGAGGGGAGGGGATGATAATATCACATTGGTGCATGACATTTACATTGATTCTTTGGTGGATTGTGATGTTTCATAGTCATTTAAGACTTTCAGTTCAAAAAGTTGATAAAAATGCATAACAATTGTGCTTACTTTGAGATATTGACATGATGAATAATAAGAAACATGTATCTACTCTAAATATTTCATCTTTTATCTGAGTTTATAGGTCAGCACAAATCTGAGCAAGACTGGAAACAAGGGGAGGCCCTATGAGCAAATTTAGTAACAAAATCTGAAATCTGGCAGAATTGCCCTACCTGAGGTATTTTGGCCATAATTTTCTCATCTCACCTCGGATTAAGGTGATCCAAGATGATCTGGATAGCTGACAAAAATATCTACAACTTTCTGGTATTGGGTTTTCTTATAGTCAGAAGGAATGGGGGTCAAATTAATGGGTACAAGAGCAAAGACTAGGAGGAGCCAAAAATAGAACTGGGAAAACGAAGAAAAGATATTTTTGGAGAAAGCAGATTTTATTGGCAAGAGACACCACTGCCTGGCTGTGTTTGACCGAATAACACATTAGGTATAACCCTAATGTAAAGTGGGTGGCTGAGTGAAAAAGGAGGGACAGCCACAATTTAAAAAGAAAAGAAAAAAAACGAAGGTGAAGAGGAGGAGAAAAACCTAAGGAAGGATCGTTGTGGCTGACTACCGCATCTTCACGAGCCCTTATTGAGAAACTTCCCTCCCTTCTTCTTGATTCTTTTTGCCATGTCTCAAACTTTTTTTGTAGTTCCTATTTGCTTGCAAACCTGAGTGGCTAATTTTTTTGTCTAGGGTTATGATGAAACTAGTGTTGAGATATTGATGTAATTCTTTGCTACCTTGTGATTAATTACAATTTTGTTGGTGACTTTTTCATCTATTTATTATTCTTGCATATTGAGCATCGTGAACTCAATTTTATTGTTACATATATGATGGTTGCTCGATACGTGATTAGATCTAGTAGATGAATTCTTTTAGTGGTTCAAAATCTTTGCAGTGAGAATTGTTAGTCGTGAGGATTCAATAGCATTTGTTATAACCTGTTATGAATTATATGACATGAATACAAGAATCACCTGGTTTTAGGTACTGGTATCATATAAGCTGTTTGTGTCAGTATGATACAAAGAGAGTAGTGTAGGTTGCTTGCGCCTGCACTATTTCGTCCAACCATGTCTTCTCTAGTCACTAAGAAAATTGTGTTTGTTCTTGGTAGTTAAAAAGAGCATAAATATTGATCATTAGCAGATTCAGAACCCAAGCCCTTGCCTCCTTTAGATTTTCTCCAAAGTCATTGCACTCTTAGTAGTAACTATTCATTGCACCATCTTTCTAATTAACAAGTTTCTCATTTTAGTGTAAGCAATTTTAAGTTTTTTCTTGTTAACTTCTTCCCTGCGGATTTGTTCCCTTGCTAGTATTATCAATAGGGTAGTAGGGTATTTTTGGGAGCATAACGGCAGCTCGTCAGTGGAATTGGAGATTAGTGCTGGGGAAGGGATTATGGTGATGCCGCAGGGTTTGGGAGGGGGAGGGGATTGTTCTCACTTCTCGATGGGGGGAAAGGGCTGTGGTTCCAGAATTATGGTTAGAGGGGAAGGGGGAAGACTGTAGGAGAGAGGGGCGGGTAAATCATAGGCTGGGGTTTGGGGAGGGGGCTTGTACATATTTGGGAACTGATTAGGTTGCTGCACCTTGAAGAAAGGTGCTGGAATTGATGATAAACTACAGAAAACTCTCACTGAAAGTTGCCGCAGGCCCCCTCTAGGGAACTCCAACTTCTTTCCTTGCCTCCAAATTCAATCTCAATTTTATTCATCAAAATCGATCTGCTGTTTACATAGTTTGAAGGCTTATATTTAACTTACTGAAAGAAATTAGACTAGGATTCAAGTTAAACAAATCAAACTTGGATTCTAACTTGCAATCCTATTCTGACTAAAACTTCTAATAAATAAACTCACTCAAGGAACCTTCGTGATTTGCTTTAGGGCCTGTTTGGTTGCGCGCCCCGGGGGGTTTAAACCCCCGGCCCCAAAGGGGTTTTTTCTTTGTTGGGGGTGGCCCCCCCCCCACCACACAAACCCCCCCCCCCACACATATTTTTTTGGGAAAAACCAAAAAATTTCCACCAAAAAAACAAACCAACCAAACAAAAATTTTTTTTAACCACCCCCTCTGAATTTTTTTAAGGCTATGAATTTTAACTACATTTTTTATTTCAACACCCCACCAACAAAAAAAAACCCCCCCTTAGAGAGTTTCAATCTAAATTCTAAGAGTAGATGCAGATTCCTAGCAGGGAGTAGGACAAACTTTAACGGACTCCTTCACAAGCTAGGATTTCCACTCTAATCATGATTCTTTAATAACTTGCAAAGTAAGGACTCATTTTCAAATATAAATGTAGATCTAGGGTCCCTCTAACATGATGGACCCAATTAAACCATAACTTGAACTCAACAAGAAATTGCAAAATTACGAAAATACACCTATACTTGGAGGAAATTGCTTGGGTTGCTGGTAAGCCCCATGGGCCCTCTTTAGGTGGTCTTGGATTTGGTTTACATCATAGGGTTTCTAGTTCTAGGGTTTTCTGGCAGTGGCTTGGGTGACGGTTTGGGTCAAAGGTAGAGGGAAAGGGAACAAAGAAACCAAAAGGGGAAGGGATGCAGGTGAGGGGATTGAGAGATCTAGGGTTTTGGGGTAAAGAAGATGAAGTGCAGGTTTTAGGGCCTTGGATGGGCAATTGGGTGAGGGATGGGGTTGAATGCTAGGTGGGGGAGGGGGTGATTGTCCCAAGAGGAGGTGGGAGTTGGGAGTTGGGGAGGAGATTAGAAGATGTGGGGATTAGGGTTTGGGGAACGATGGAGGAAAGAGAGGGGGTGCTTTCTTACTAGTTGAGAGCTCGAAGAAGGCGAATTGCATGAACGAAGGTCACAAACCAGGATGCCGCAGGTTTCCTCCCTTGGAGACCACCACTCCACTCAATATCTCCTTCAAAAAAAATTTATTAATCATAAAAAACTGTGTTAGTTACATGTGTAAGGCTGTATTTATAGCCTGCATTGAATGACTCGTACTTGGACTCAAGTCACTCAACTTTGAAACCAAAACAAAGAAGGATTTCCTACTTTATTTAGGACTCCTACTCTGCTCAAGACTCTCACTTAGAAAGGGAAACAACTAGGAATTCTGTTTTAAGAGAACTCCAAACTATATATAACTGCAATTAAAAGATCTTCCCCCAAGAACTAATCCTATTTAAGATAAGATTCCAACTTAACTACTCCTAAATAGACTAGGAGCCTTTTAAAGACTTATCAACAACCAACTCAAATAACAGAATAGAATTAGGACTGGGATCCTAATAAAATTCTAGTTCTACACAGGTCAAATTAAGTTGTTCTAGGGGTATCCAAAATGACCGAAATGCCTCTATGCTGGTTGAAATTTCCTGGGCTGTTGGCAAGGACAGGGTGCTGGGCAACCACCGTGGCCCTTCCTTGGGTCTCCCTGTTTGTCCTACATCAGCTCTCCATTTCTTGAAAACATTCATCTCCAATGAATGGGAGGGATTCCCTTGTCTGTTCAGCTTTTTGAAATCCTTGTTGGGGCCTAAGTGGAGGCAGCCTTGACCTGTGCTTGGAGAGTCCTTCAATCTCCTTATGTGGAACCATAAAGAGCTGCAGGCTGTTGTCTGAATTTTTTTGGTTTGTCCGAAGAGCTTGTTTCGTCTTAGCTTCTTTTGGCAAGTTCAAAGGTAGGAGTACAACTGAGACACCCCTATGTTTTTGGGATTAGACTAATTAGAAGTTTTATTGCTCAACCTTGCTCCTTGTGGTAGGCTGGTAGTACTACCATCTCCATCTACATGCTGGAAAGACAACCTTTATAAATAGTGGCATGCCTTAATTCTTATCTCCTGTACCTGATCCTTCGATTATCACCATAGTTGTCACGGCGACGAGGCGATACAAGGCGGTTTAGGCTAGTTGAGGCGATGAGCAATGAGGCCCTCCGAGGCGCTTAAGGCGGTGAGGCGTTAAGTGAAATTTTAGTGTACATCTCATTCACTATAATCCATTATAAATCTATCATATCTTATATAATAAAAATCTAATATTAGCCTACCTCAGTCATCCAACATACACAAACCACACATAGTAGGTCCTAAATAAAAAGTGCGAAGACCAAGAGAAGAAGTCCGCGTCGGCTTGCCGGAGTGTTGTAACGGGAATCGAAGGGAAGAGAGGAAAAGAGAAAGAGATTAGGATAAGAGTGAGAGTGTGGGACTTGAGTCAAGAACTTATTATCTTTCGACTTTGTTTGTTTTCATTTTTTTATTTTGATCACATATAGCGTCATTATAAATATGCATATAGGTTCAAACAATAGATACTTTACAATCGGAATCTAATAAGTAATTCAATATATGCCTTCAATTTGGCATCTTTCATGTGATTTAAAAAAGGAAAAAAGCGGACGCCTTAAGGTATAAGGGGTTTGAGGCGCCTAAGGTGACGCCTCATACCCTAAGGCAGTTGCTTTATTGCCTAAAAATAAGGCGACGCCGATTTGAGGCGCTCCGAAGGCACCGGGCCGCGGGGGCGAAAAAGGGGCCCCGGGGGCGGCCCGCCCAAACAACAGTGCCCCCCCCCCCCCTCTTCGCCCCTTTTCTTCTCCCCCCTTTTCCTCCTCCCCCCTCCTTCTATAACTATGTTATCCATTGATAAGTTGATTTCATGCATATTATTTTATATGATTAATTAACTATATTTTCATGTATTTACAATTGTTTTATATCAATTTACCCTAATATGATATGAAAATGAATATGTTGCACCCTTTCCTTTAATTTCTATAATTTTGGTGATTTTATATATTTCCTAACAAATTCTAATCAAGATTTATTACTTTTACGTGTAGGAAATTATCAATCAAATCCGGGTATTATTGCAAGAGTCCTACCTCAAGTCAAAACATGAGAGAATGAATCCTTGCATGCTTTTATGTTTTATTTCCTATTTAGGATTTGATCAAAGAAGGGAAAAGAGGAAGAAGAATCCAATTCAAATAAGAAAGATAGAAGAATCCCATTTTTGAGTGTCTTTGTCCAGTTTTGATCAAGATCTTCATCAGATGGTCATATGGTGTCCGATCGAGCCGATTTTTGGAGGAGAGCTTCACGACGTCTTGGTCTTCAAATCCAACGGTGGGATTATGCAGGAGATCTCTAAGTTAATCCGATTTATACGCAAAACATTCCTTGGTTAAGTCGATAAGAACTCTAGTTTGATTCAAACTCTGAGTTTAATTAATCTATAAAACTAGAGCAAACTCCAGCAGAGGGGGGACGTTTTTGAGAGCTTTGGAACACCAGAGAGAACGTTTTTGGGAGCTTTGGAGGAGCAGAGAGATCGAACCAGGAGACGTTGGTTGGCTTTGGAGATCTGAAGCTTGGGAATAAGTTTTTCTTGATCTTCTTTCAATGTTCTTGAACTCCTCTGTAATGTTTTTAGTTTCTAGTATGAACTAATTTAGTTTTTCTAGGGATCAGATGTAGCCTATCTTTGAATTCCCACTCTTGAATTCATCAATATAATTTTGAATATTGTTTCCTTTGATTGAGTTTTTACTCTATTCTTCATGCTTTGATTAATTGGCCACTAATCAACCGATTTGTTAATCATAATAAACTGAGAGGGGATTTATGTGTCTAGTTCATTGGAGTAAAAGCCATGAATTACATGTAAGATAGAGATATACTTACATGGTTTGTGTAGTTGTTATATGGGAATCCATAGAATTTAATGATTTCTCAGTTGTTGTAACCCACATAGAAATATAGTGGGTTAGCAATTGAGGGAATTTCTATTAGTACTCGAGAGAGACTAGTAGATAGGGAAGGGAATCTCGACTATCAATCAGGAAAATATTTCTCAAATTATAAAGAGGGATAAAAGGGTGGGAATGCTTAGTTATGGTGAAATCTGACCCCTAGATCTTTAGCAATTAATAATCTCAATTTAACTTTCAATTTGCAATATAGTCTAGAATAATTATCTTCCTTATTATTTGTTGAAATAAAATTGGTATAATTAATTTGGTACTTAATCTATAGTCTTGAGGGATCGATCTTTTATCATTATATTACTTGTTACGATAATACACTTGCGTTGTACTTTTTCACAACAAGTTTTTGGCGCCGTTGCCGGGGACTATTAGATTAATATCAATATCAGTTACTGCTAGTTTTAATTTGAATTCTTTTATATATTTTCTTTCCAATTATTTTATTTTATTTGTAGTTGTGAATTGGAGATCTTTCAGGTCCTACTGATTTTGCATGAGAAGGAGAGGAAACGATAATTTACTTCCTTTTGATCCTGAAATTGAAGCAACTTGTCGAAGGAACTCAAAAGCAAAGAAAGATAGAAGAAATTCATCTTCCACTTCTGGAGCAATGGATCTTGATAATAATCAACCACCTCTTGAAGTTGAAGCACCAAGGCGCAAGACTCTAGGAGAGTATGTTGCGCCAACTGTGAGAGATAATAGGACAGCTATAAAGCGCCCACCTATAGCAGCTAACAATTTTGAAATCAAGCCTGCTATCATTACAATGGTGCAAAATAATTTATTTTCTGAATTGCCCAGTGAAGACCCAAATCTTCACATTGATGGGTTCTTGGACATTTGCGACACATTCAAGAGCAATGGCGTTACCGATGATGCCATAAGATTGAGATTGTTCCCTTTCTCATTAAGGGACAACGCTAAGAGTTGGTTGCATTCTCTACAACCAGGATCCATCACTACTTGGGATCAAATGGCTCAAAAATTTTTGGTAAAATTCTTTCCACCATCTAAGATCGCTAGTTTATTAACGAGATATTTCTATTTTTTTCGAGTATGATTCAGAAACACTATTTGAGGCATGGGAAAGATTCAAGGACTTGCTAAGGAAATGTCCATACCACGGAATAGAGCAATGGAGGCAAATTCAGATTTTTTATGGTCTATCTAATTCCACAAGAACATTAGTAGATGCTGCAGCAGGAGGATCAATCATGAACAAGGATCCAACATAATTTTTTTATCTTTTGGATGTTATGGCCTCAAATGCATATCAAAGGCCAAGGGATAGAGTTGCCCCAACAAGAGTTTTGCAGAGGAATGAAACTGATCCCATGACAGCCATGGCCGTCCAACTTGAAGCATTAACAAAGCAAGTAGGGTTGTTAGCAACTCAAGGCACCAAACCTCCAGCTGTGATATGCAACTATTGTGATGAAACACATTATAGCAATGAATGTCAAATGGCTAATCCTTTTGAGCAAAATCAGTCTGAGCAAGCAAAATATGTGGGGAACTTTAACCGACAGAACAATCCATATTCCAACACATACAATTCAGGGTGGAGAAACCATCCAAATTTTGGATGGAAAAACAATCAATATCTCGAAAGACAACCTGAAAATCAACAAGCTCAATCATTTTGAAGAAAGCTCCATGGGAAGATGCTCTTGAAAAAATGACTACAGTTTCTTCACAATTTATGCAGAAGCAAGAGACCACAAATCAGAATTTTTTTGCATCCATTAAAAATTTGGAAGTACAAATGGGGCAAATCGCCCATGGGATGAATCAAAGGCAAAAAGGATCACCGCCTAGTAATCGAGACAAATCCTAGAGAGTATGCAAATGCTATTGAGCTCAAGTGGAAAAGTATTAGAAGAACCTTTCAAGAAAGCTGTAGTATTTGAATCCTCTTCTGAGGCGATTCATGATGAGCAAAAAGATGCAGAGGAATACGTTAAGGAGGATGAGAAGCCAAAATCCAAATTGTTTCCAGACAATCCACCACCTTATAATCCACCCATTCCATATCGGTTCAGAAAGCAGAAACAAGATAAGCAATTTTCTAAATTTCTTGATATATTTTAAAAATTGCATATTAATATTCCTTTTGCAGATGCTTTGGAACAAATGCCTAGTTATGTCAAGTTTATGAAAGACATTCTTTCTAACAAGAGGAAACTTGAAGATTATGAGACAGTGGCATTGACAGAGGAATGCAGTGCTATTCTGCAGCTAAAGCTTCCACCTAAGCTAAAAGATCCAGGGATTTTCACAATACCATGCATTATATGAAATTTTCATTTTAATAAGGCTTTATGTGATATTGGTGCTAGTATTAATTTAATGCCTCTATCTATTTTCAGGAAACTAGGCCTTGGAGAAGCTAAACCTACCACAGTATCACTTCAAATGGTAGATAGGTCGATTAAATATCCAAGGGGAATCATTGAAGACGTCTTGGTTAAAGTGGATAAGTTTATATTTCCAGCAGATTTTTTTAGTATTGGATATAGAAGAAGATCAGGACATACCCATTATTCTTGGTAGGCCATTCTTGGCGACTGGGAGGACCTTGATTGATCTTCAAACAGGTGAACTTACTATGAGAGTACAAGATGAAAAGATCACATTCAATGTATTCAAGGCCATCAAGTTTCCAAATGAATCAGATAACTGCTTTATAATTGATTCTATTGACAGGTGTACAAAGGAGATATTTCAAATAAACTATCCAGTTGAAGCTTGTTTGGTAGGTGTGACAAATGCATAAAATAAAGGAATTTCAGAATGTGAGATGCAGTTACAAGCTTTATCACCTATATCTGTTGACAAATTTCCTACTGAGGACCATGGCTAGTAACTTAATCACTACTTTGGAAGTGACTTCGACCCCCAGAAGTCACTCTTATCTTTGACCCAAAGTTGGGGGTAGTTCGGCTGCGAACTCTGATGCAAGCGCTGTTTGGGAGGCAACCCAAAGTTTTTCTTTACTACTTCTTTGATTTTTCAATTGTTAATTTTTTAGGTTTGATGTTTTTTGTTTCTTTCTCCATAATTTGTTTTTTTAGGAGAATGAAAAGAAGGGAGCGGATTTGGACTACATCACTCTTAAAGCTATGAATCAAGGGAGTCTTTTTCACCTTGCTTTACATCTGATTACTTTTCTTTCCCATTGCATGCATTTAATATTTTCATTTTTTCGCTGCATTGAGGACAATGCTTATTATAAAGATGGGGGTGGATGTTAAGACTCCTTTTTATGAGATAAGACTCACTATGCTGAAATTTCTTCAAAACCAGAATTCTTCAAATCATTTCAAAACTTTTTATCAGTGGTTGAAGCTTATTTGTCTAGTTAGTAGAGTAAAATAGAAGGAAGTTATGACATTAAATCTCTAG
The DNA here is from genome assembly GCF_041222555.1 of Hakea prostrata. Classification (NCBI taxonomy): domain Eukaryota; kingdom Viridiplantae; phylum Streptophyta; class Magnoliopsida; order Proteales; family Proteaceae; genus Hakea; species Hakea prostrata. Next base: position 32,103,112 of record NC_142609.1, read on the forward strand.
ATATTATTTAGTATTTCATGTTTTAGTTGTGTTCATCTATAATTCTTTGAAATGATGAGTTTGCTAAATATCAGATGAGTATGTGAATCACTTTAACCTTGACCATGCGACCCACCCTTTGAGCACTAAACCTTGCTATTGAGTTATTGTATTTAGGGATTTTCAAGTAAGAATATAAATTTTCTTGTTCAGTCAACATATTAGAATCCACCTAGATTTCCTCTTGAGGCGAAATTCATGAGTGCCACTTGTTTAAGGATATGATAGAGGCCATTATTCTTTCATTTAAAAAAAAAAAAAATCTCTTCTAATCTGTTCCACCTCTATTATACCATGATTCACTACGTGGAGATGTATATGGTTTATATGCTAATACTTCATTGGTGACTCTCCCAAGTTGTGTGATCCCTTGAATAGACCGAAGGTGATATGGATTGTTAAAAGCATGGTGAGGGTTAAAAGCATTGTGAGTAGATCTTCTTTGTAGTTGCGGGTCTCCGTAGTTAATGCCACTGAGTGAGCCTTTTGGATTCTCACTGGGTTAACATTGCACAATTGGGGCTTAGGGACAAAGGCCATCGCAACGCTTAGATAGATAGTTATTTGAGAGCCATGTTACGGGTGTAGGATATGTCTTGGACTGCTTCTTGGGAGATGTGTTATCACCTTGAAAGAAAAAAAAGAAAAAAAGAAAAAAAAGAGAGTATGAAATTGCTAATTTTTGGCAAAAGGAAGAAAAGAAAAGAAAAGAAAATTGGTGCTTCAATGTTATCATCTCCATATATGTATTTCAGCTCTAGTCTACATTTCTTCCACCTTCACAAGTCCTCTTGACCTTGGATAAGTGATTGCTCTTCATTAGTGGAGAGAGGGATGATAGGCTGGACATATAAGAATTGACCTTGAAACTAGGGAGTTGTCGGTTGAATTTGGGATCTCAAACATGCATGCACTTGATTGGTTAAGGTATACACACACACGGGTCAAAGTTTTGATTTTGTGATCTATCTACTCATCTCTTATTTAGCTTATTTTATACATTCTTTGAATTATGGTTGAACTTGACTAAGATTGAATATTTAATCAAAATGAGAGTTTGTCTGATCCTGATATTTGCTCGAGGACTAGCAAATGTTAAAGTTGGGGGTAATTGTAGACAATTAAAGTAGTGATGTGCTGGCCCCATCTTCTTAATAAACAAAGTATGATTGTCATTGCTCCATTTACCTAGTTGACACTATCATCTTATGAAACTAACCAAACTGTGCTCTAGGGGGCTTTTCAGACCATATTAGGTTCTTTTAAATTGAGACACCTATCTATTTCTAAAGGTAACAGAGTTAAGAAGGATTTCCATGTGAACTTCCCATGATTTTTTATAGAGTTGTTGCAGATTGCATCCTTGGACAACAGTACAGGAAGTGAGTGCCCTGTTTGATGTAACCAGGGGTGGGCCCAAAAACCAGACCTAAAGACACCATCTTAAAGCTGCCCGAAAACCCTAGGGGTATTTTGGTCTTTCCCCTGCCTTTTTAGGGCTCTAGCTTGGATCCCTTCAATCCAAAGGTTATGGATCTAATTGAATTTTTATTTTATTTTGGGTAGCAAAAAGAGTCCAAGTCCATTATAAGTTAGTTGTGTTTTGACTTGGCGAAAGTTGATTGTTTGAGTCCCTGTTTATCTTAATTAGCAAGACTTTTAATTAAGTAAGAGTCCATGCAAGGTGGTGCTATCCTGAACTATAAAGGAGAGCCACCTAGAGTCCAAGTTAAAGAGTTAGGTCATCAGTTGGATCCATATCACTTAAGGAGTCCCAGGTTGAGTCAAATTGTCATGTAATTTGGCTATAAATAGCCTCTTTTATTCTGAATAAAGTAGATTGGATTATTTGAGTAAACCAGAGGCTTGGGCCATGGGGAAGGAAACCTTTGCAGCCTGGGCTGGAGAATAATTTTCAAGGTATTTCAGAAAATTCCAGCAGCATCTTTATGTTCTTCAAGCTCTCAAATTCGGTTCTGTAATTTCAGCAAGCATCTCAGCCTTCAAGCAATAGTTCTGGCCATCAACAAGTAAGTAGGAAACCCCACCACCCATCGCAGCCTATGCCTTACACTCTCCCCCACTTGCAAGACACCCCTACTCCCTCTCCTGTTCTGCGCATAGCAGGAACACCATCTCCACAACCCCGCAGCCCCTGGAAACCCCTTCCTTTGCTGTTTCAGACCTTTAGGCACCCTCCCACCTTCCTGTGATCCTCCTAGTCCATTCCTTCTTCAATCTCACCCCCTGCATGTCCTATTAAACCTCTCCTCTCTCATTTGGTTCCCTGTTTAGGCAGAAAATAGTGAAACAGAAAATTTCTACAAATGTTATAACCCTTCTGAGGTCTGAATCCTAACTCTATTGCTATTCAGAACCTTCCTTTGATCAGAGCCATTAGGATAAGGTCTGCACCTTCAAAGGCAGCAAGCCTAGCCCCTGTTCTACCCTAGCCGAACTACCCCAGAACCCTAGTTTTGTGCTGGTTCTTACTAAAGAGGATCTTGGAAGGTCTAACCCAGACCCTGGGTTACATCAGTGTTAGTGTTCATCTTGAAAACTGAGGGAAATGTTTTTTGATAATCAATCCTATAAGTCTGGGTGAAACCTCTGATGACTAGCTGAGCCTTGTATCTTTCCATGAGATCCATTGGCCTTCTATTTTACAGCAAAAACCCATTTGCAGCCAATGGGTTTCTTTCTTGGAAGGAGAGATGAATCCCATGTGCCATTTTTTTGGGACATCCAAAGCATCTTTCCTTCCAAATTTGTTAATTCCTCTTGTTAGGTCTTTGGAATAGAAACAGAGGACAAAGAGGAAACAAAGGTATGGAGAGGAGAAAGAAAAATGATATGAAACAATGTTAGAAATAGGACCCATGGTACAAGCTCTTCATGGTTTACAAATAGCAATTGGTAAGTTAAGGATTAGGATGAAGATCAATCCTACTAGGAGGAGAACTTGAAATAGGTAGTGCACATTGCATGGGAGCAGTTATGGTGGTTCTTTTATCTCATGGTCCCAAGAAAAGGTATTTGAGGCACCAGGTTGCTGCTCCCTAGGCTCCCCCTGAAACTGAAGTAGAAGCTGCTCTTGCTCCTGAGAAACGTCTACTATTGGCTCGATAAGATGCACCTCCACTTATGGAATCCCCTTGAAGAGGGTGTTAGAAAAAATAAGCCTCAGATACCTGAAAAACTATATTCATGGTGACCAGCAATTTTCAGGTACGAGGGTGATACCCCAGGATAACCCAAAAAGATACAGCGAAGACCCTGGGGGTCAAACTTAATAGTAATGGTGATTTTGGACAAAACATTGCAGCCAGACAGCTTTGGTGGCACAATAATTAAATAAAGTCCCTGAAAAGACCTTAAGGGAAACTAAGCTACAAGTATGCGCACTGTTAGTCGGTTAATAAGGTATGCAGCTGAAGGAACTGCATCACCCTAAAACCAATAGTTAATGCAGCAGTGAACATGGAGGACTTGGCTGCTTCCAAGAGATGCTGATTCTTCCTTTCCATGACAATAATTTGGGCTGAGTGCCCATACAAGTTGTCTGGTGTATTATCCTACGAGTTGGACAATATAGTTCAAAAAGATCCATCTTTATATTCTTTCCCATATAATTCCTCAAATTATGCTTTCCCATATAATTCCTCAAATTTCCACCTTGGCATCTTGACCTTCTTAGGATAAACTCGTGTAGTACGACTAAAACAATCAATTAAGGTAATGAACCACTGAAAACTAGAAGTAGAAACACAACATCAGGACCCCATACATCAGAATGAATCAAAACATGACATTGAACTTCTACAAGTTTTGAAACTGGATAAGTAGCTCTAGTCTGTTCTGAAAAATGCGGGTGTCACAACTCACAAGAGTAATTATTTGCATTACAACTTTTCATTTGACTGAGATGTAATGTAGATAAAACTCCTAGAGGATGGTATACAGGTTGATGCTACCTATATTTCTCTGCAAAAGCTGAAGCAAATGACTGAGAATATGAAACCAAATCTGATCTGATGGAGGCTGCCAGCATGTAGAGGCCACTGGCCACGTTAGCACTTCCAATCTTGCGACCTATTCTCAAGTCATGGAAAAAACAATGGATAGAGAAAAGGTTCTTTGCAATGCAAATCCTAAGTCAGGCTACTAATAGACCATATATCAGCATAAAATTTAGGAACATGTAATACAAAACAAAGAGGAAGAAGGGGGGGGGGGGGCTTAATGATACACTTCCAATAAATAGAAGAAATGGAACCATCAGCTACATGAAGTTACTATTATTAGATAATGAAAATATTGAAGGAGCAACCCTAAGGAGTTGGTTCAGTTGGCAAATGACAAATGCCTCACAGTATGGGGTCAAGAGTTTGAATCTCCTTAGGGCTGGGGGTGAAGCCCCATATACAAGGTTTGGACTATCAATATCGAGTATCATTTCGGTCAGGTGATTTAAGAGACGTATCCTATCGAGTATTTTACCATAATAGTCAATACATTTTAGTGCAATTCAATATAGAGATGTATTGATATGTATCATATCGGTTATGTCCAATATGGATATGTATTAGCTATATCGCATTGTATCATGGGATACTATAAACCTTACCCTATATATAAATGGTTACCCCCCCCCGCGGGTGTCTTTATATGAAATTACCAGTTCCTAAAGGAAAACAAAAATATTGAAGGAATTGAGAAGAACCTATCATATGGTCAGTGGCTTCCAAGTCCCAAGTCTATTATCCAACATATGGACATAACCGAGGCATTTTGGCACCCAAAGGAAGTACCTGATAGGTTAGAATCAGTGTTTAAAGCATGGGCCTGTATTGTGCCATCTTAGCTAATATAGGCCAATACCTCTCTAAATTTTGTCTTTTTTCCATCTCATCTCTCATATCTCGATCTATTGGCCGATACACGCCAACGTTACACAATACACAATACATCTCTTTAAAAATAAAATCACATCTAGGTCCCTTTAGTGAAGGCTAAAATCTTGTTGGATCCCTTTCATGGGAAACTTTAAGGCTAGGCCTAGAGACAACTAATGCCATTTGAGAGATGTCATGTTTGTTCGTGAAATGACCAAAAAAACCCCACCCACAATTCCCTCCCCTAAACACCCATCCACCCTTCTAGAAATCACCCACCACTGGCCCCACCTTGTCAGAAATCACCAACCAAAAAAATTAAAATTAAAATAAAAAAAACTACAACAATCCCACCGTCACCCTGCCAGAAGTCACCCAATTTATATCTTCCATTGTCTTTGCTTTAAACCTAAAGTCACGAGAGCCACGCACAAACCACTCTATATGGTATATGAGACTTTGGAAGATCATAAACTAGTAGATATGGTGGCATAGTTGTACACTTAGGATCTTTAAAGTTTTTGCAGCAACTCGATTAGACCTAGTGATAGCCCTATTTATCACCAAACATGGAACCCAAAATTTTGATTAGGCGTAGTCTTCAAAATTCTGATCAGGTGTTAGTTGACAATTTCCTTCTTAAACTATCAGATTTAATTCTCTCTTACCAAAATCATGAAAGGTCTCTATCTATGGCTGGCCCCACTAGATTTCCTTCCTCATTACAACTCTTTCCTAATGATCTCTATAATATTCTCCTATTTAGATAACACCGAACTCCATTATCTGGCCCTTGTTTAACTGGATTGCTAATGCAATTGATCTTTTGTAATGACCAGAGAATCTATGGTATTGGAAATTGATAAACAAATAAAATCTAGAATAACAGGACGAGTTGAGGACTTTATGTGCTAAGGTTTGGGGATGGGGTTGCAAAGGGATGTGAGGGCAAGTGAAGGGGGATAGGGCGGGTGAATTGCAAAGGGTGGGGGTGCAAGGGTTTAGGGTGAGTGGATCGCATGGGTGGGGTTGCAAGAGGAGTTGGAGGAAAATGAACGGGAGGGTAAGTCGAGCAGCGGGGTTACAAGAGGACTAGGTGAAGGAAGAGGACCAATGGTGGGTGATTTCCAACATGGAATGGTGGGCAGTGTGCGGGTGATTTCCAGCATGTTGAAGGTGGGGTAGGGTGGTCTTTTTTTCTTTTGTTGGGGGGGGGGTGATTTTCGGCAAGGTGGGGCCAGTGGTCGGTGATTTCTAGTGGGGGTGGCTGGGTGTTTAGGGGTGTGGGTGCCCCGGGGGGGGGTAATGGGTGGAGGGTATTTTGGTCATTTCATGAACAAACTTAACACCTCTCTGAAACAGTGTTAGTTGGTTTTGGACCTAGATGTAAGGTTTCCCATGAAAGGGAGCCAACATGATTTTAGCCTTCACTAAAGGGACATTGATGTAAAATTTTCTAAAAAGAAAAAGTGTGATACAATTCCAAAAAAAAAAAATGATATGGGTCGATACACACCGGTACATATCAATACCATCGATTTGTATTGATCCAGCTTGAAAAGAGGGGGAAAAATAGGTTGCGGAGGCTAGATGATGAGCCGAAACCTTGCTTTAAGGCTCCTTTTTTCTTATTTTTGGACCAAAAAATTGAGGTTTTCACCAATCTGTTGCCTGAAAGTTTGATCTATGCTGGATCTTAAGGTGAGATCTGACCAGGATTAGATCATAGCCTGTAACTTCAACTGAAGTAGGTGAATCTGACGCTTGAATCTGAGACCCCCCCTCTTATGGTGAAGAGCTACTGGAGGACAGAAAAGGGAAAAGACGAAAGGAGGTGGAAGCAATGTTCATGACAAAAAACAGAAGTAAGAGCAGGAGGATTTGATCAACTGCCAATGTACACAAGGAACACAAGTCCCTGCCCAATTCCAAAGTCACTACTTTCCAAATACCAGATGGAAGAGAAGGAATCCTATGACAAGGTCACCATGGGGGCTGACGAACACTTTGATGGTGAGGCTCTGGCTGATCTTGATGACCCTTCAGACAAAGAAGCTGTCTCCAACACTGCACCTGATGCAAGGGTCGATAGTGAGGTTGATAAGAAAGCAGCTGAGTTAATAGCCAAGTTTAGAGAGCAGATCAAGCTTCAAAGGATTGAGTCAAATTAAGAAAGCAAGTGGGGAAAGTCTGGAATAGAGCCTCTTTGCAATAAATCAATGCTTGTTCTCCTTCAGAAGGCTTCAAGCAAGATAAATTTGTGGCTAATTTCTCTTAATACTTATCTTTTTGTTTATGTATTACCTCTCACGTGAGTACTATCACTGGGTTTTTGGATGAAAATCTGGTTTATTGGCATATATGTGCATGATTCAAAGCCTGTGAAACCAGCACTTCCATTAGAGAAGAGTTGCTGTAGTTGTTTCTTCATCTTCTTTCTGCTGGCATCCTTAGTGACTTTATATCTTTGTACTTATGAATCAAACTGCATCTCCCCCCCCCCCCCCTTCCCAAAGCATGTTCAGTTGCCCTATGGTGTGAATATGTGTATGGTGATGTGAATGTGTCCATGTGGGAGACATCTTCGGCAAAAATTATCTGCTCTATAGTGTTATAAAATTGTTAACTTGTTGCTTTCTGGATACAGTAAGGAATGGATCTCTCTTTCTTGGAAAGGAAAACATTCGTGGGGGTCATTCAGCATTACAGCTCATAAGCAGGACTCCGTTAATCATATATTGAATTTTTCCCAACTATCGACTTACTACAATAAGATTAACTGTGCATCACAAACATGATGTTAAGGGCCTATTGCTTTTTTTTTTTTCCTGTATAGGGACTTGCCATTCCTATTTATAATTCCTTAAATAACTATTAAGTTATCTAGCAAAAGGGATGGGAAGTGTAGAGATTATTTCTATCAATCTCTTGTACATCAATGAAAATGATCATAGGCCATATTTGTCTTCATTCTTGGAATATATCCTGGGTCTAAAGCATGTTTTGTGACCTATTCCTCACTCTAGAGAGACTATTTTTGTTGATCTTGCTGATATATGGCAAAGTGAGTGTTCCCAAAGTTGATATTTTACTTTTGTGTTTTAGTTTTTGTTAAAATTCAGTTTTGGATGTGAAAAGAAGAAGAAGAATAAGAGAGATTGAAGGCCAGGTTTAACGTGGTTTGGTTGTGATGAACAACCTACATCGACAATGGTAATGGTGTGCTGCTTTTCTATAATATTTCAAGAGTAATGAGTACATTATATTTATAGAGATACTTTTGAGTTTCCTACAGTGTTACAACTCTTTGTATCTAAGCTGCCTTGGATGAGGATCTTTGAAGAAGCCAATTGGTGAGATGGTATACATGAGATCAAACTCTAAGATTGAGGATAAGGTTGGTTTGAGTTACTTCCATGTTGAATTAAATCACTTGGGAGAGTTGCGCATGAGGTAGAAGACCTCAAGTTGGACTCCTTTGATTTGCCGCAGATGAGTGCTTGTGGGACTCTATTAGGGCTATGATTTGGGTTCCTTACATGCCGCCTCAAGCTCAACGGCAGATCTGAGACGTTGAGATTGCTCATGAGAAAATGGAACTGTTGATGGTTGAGTGGCTTGGCAAAAATATCTGCCAATTGATCCTTTGTGGAGATGAAGCGAACTTCAAGGTGGCTCTTAAAGACCTTATCCTGAACAAAGTGATAGTCAATTTCAACATATGCTTCGTGCGAGTGTGGAAGACTGGATTTGTATTTAGGTATGTGGGCCCCCATTATTACACCACACCACAATACCGGCGCAAAAGACAAGTAAACCTTTAACTCCTCAAGTAAAGATTGAAGCCAGGTTACCTCAGCAGCCAAACTAGCTAGGGCTTTATATTCAAATTTAGTGCTAGATTGGGCCACAGTAGCTTGCTTACGATAACTCCAAGAGATCAAATTCCGGCCCAAGAAAATAGCATACCCTCTAGTGGACTTGCGATTATCTAGGCAGCCAGCCCAATCCGCATAAAAAAAAGTGCATAATTTGAAATCCGAGTATTTTGTGGATAAGCAACCCTTTGTTGATATTGCCTTTGAGATACCGTAGAATTCTTTTGACAGTTGACCAATGATCACTGGAAGGATTGTGCATGAATTGGTAGACCTTATTGACCGCGAATTGGATGTCTGGTCAAGTAAGGGTAGCATATTGAAGGGCACACACAATGCTTCGATACAAACTAAGGTCGTGAAGAGGTTCACCATGAACTTATTTAGATGGTTGGATGTAGATATAGGAGTCTAAGCTGGCTTGCAGTCAAGTATATTTGCCTTGGTCAAAAGATTAAAGATGTACTGAGACTAGCTAAGGTGTAGGCCATCAAGATTCCAATGAATAGATATACCCAAGAAAAAAGTGAAGTAGACCCATTTTCTTAATTGCAAATGTAGACCCAATGCTTGTCAGAAAATTAGATAATATACCCTCATTGCTACTAGTCAGAATTATATTGACATAAATGAGAATATAAATTGTCCCATTTGCCCTTGTATAGACGAAAAGAGAAGTGTTAGTTTTGGAACCCTGAAAACCATATTCTTGAAGAAAATTACTAAGCATGTCAAACCATGCATGTGGGGCCTGCTTGAGTCTATAGAGAGATCGATGTAACCGGCAAACATGATCAGGCCGATGAAGGTCAACAAACCTTAGAAGCTTTTTCATGAATATTGTTGCTTCTAAGAGCCCATACAGGAAAGCATTTTGAACATTCAACTAACAAATGGGCCAAGACTTGGAGATAGCTAGAGATAGAACCAGTCGAATGGTTGTGGGTTTCACCACAGGGCTGACAGTCTCATTATAATCAAGGCCCTCTTGTTGGTTGAACCCTTTTACAACCAAGTAGGCCATATATCTATCAATAGACCCATCAACTTTCTGCTTAATCCAGAAAAACCCACTTGCACCCAATATGTTTTTTGAACTAGGGGAGAGGAACAAGAGACCAAGTGCCATTTCTTAGGAGGGCAGTGAACTCTTCATCCATGGCCTTATGCCAATGGGGGTATTTGTTGGCAATGGTGAAATTAGTGGGTTCAAACTGGGTGGGGTCACAAGGAGATGTAGTGGCAATAAAACTTATGGGTTTTTGAGTCCCATCTTTAGTCCAAGTGGTCCTGGGGTTGGTGTTGAGAGTTTGGGTAGGAACGGGAAGGTCAACCACTAAGTCAATTTGAGGGAGGATTGTAGTGGGAGAGGGAGAAATTCGGTTGGGAGAGGAGGAGTTTTTGGATAAAGGAGAGGGTGGCATAGGGTTATCGGCCAAGGAAGGAGGGTGAGTGTCAGTGGGAGAGACCATACTAGAGATAAGGTTTGAAAAAGTGGGGACACTAGAGGTCAAACTAGGGTTGGGAGGGAGGTGAAGAGATGACAGGAGGCAGGACTAAGGGTGGGCCAAGGAGTGACAGTAACGGACTCTTAGAAGGATGACTCTCTTCATTAAAGGGAAAACAAAATTCATCAAAAGTTACGAGGCGAGAAATAATTATTTTTCCAAAAGTTTTATCCAAACACTTGTACCCACGATGATGGGAAACTGTAACCCAAGAAGACATGTAACCCTGATTGATAGTCAAGCTTGTGTTTATTGAATGGTCTTAGATGAGGGTACATGCACAACCAAACACACAAATAGTTTGATATTTAGGGTTTTCACCAAAGAGTTTGAGCAAAGGAGAAAAGCCACCCAAAACCCTAGTTGGCATTCAGTTTATCAGAAAAATGGTAGTCTCAAAAGCATGGGTCCAATAGCATTTTAAGTCTACGATTGGGCTAAGAGGGTTATGCCAGTCTCAAGAATATGTCTATGGCATCTCTCAATAGCCCCATTTTGCTCATGGGTGTGGGAACATGGCAAGCGATGGTCAATCCTAGAGGCAATGAGAAATCTGGAGATAGAGCGATATTCTCCACCCTAGTCACTGTGAAATTGTTTAATTTTACGCCCAAACAAATTCTCAACTAATTTCTTGAATATGTCAAAGATACCAAGAACTTCAGATTTTAGAGTTAGAGGGTAAATCCAAATAAACTTACTAGAAACATCAACAAATATCACATAATATCTATAACCCTCAATCACATAATATCTATAACCCTCAATTGAAACTATGGGTGAAGGTCCCCAAACATCCGAATAAATAAGGACCATAGGATGCTGAAAAAAAGTAGTAGAAAAATTAAAGGGAGCTTTATGACTTTTCCCTTGTTGATAAGCACTACAAACTAAAAATCTTCTGAAAAATCTTTTTGTTTAAGAAATGGTAAATCAAAATCAGAGAGCAATTTCTGAACAACTTTAAAGTCGGGATGTTCCATTCTTGAATGCCATTGGGAAAGAGAGGGCTTTTCTCCAAAAAGGCTTGCACATGAGGCTCCTGTTTAGATAGATTGAATTGGCAAAGGCCATTATTAGTCTCGCCCTACAGAAGACACTTCCCCATGATGCGATCCTTCACATAACTGACGTCAAGGTGAAATTCAAAGATAGAATTGTTATCTTTAGTAAATTGTGAAACTGGAAGTAAATTCTTCTTAATAGCCGGCACATGTAAGACATTGCAAAGAACTAATGAATTGGACTTGTAGAGGGGAATATTACCAGTATGTGCAATGGGTAAGGATTTGCCATTGCTTGTTGTAATTTGATCACCACCTTGGTATGGTTGCGTTGCATGAAGAGAGTCAAACTCAAAAGTTATGTGATGGGTTGCACCTGAATCGGAATACCAAACTGAATCCAAAATTATAGATGGTGCATGCTGAAAAATTCGCTGCAATGTAATGATTAAAGCCACTTTGAAAAGCATGATTGAAGCGTTGACAACAATCCAAAGCTCTATGTCCTCGCCAATTACAAATTTGGCAAAACTTAGTGTGAGACATAGTCTAAGATCCATGAGGGGGATTAGATAATTCTTGATTAACACCATGATAAGTGGACTGATTATATCTACTTTGAAAGGGCCTTCTGGGGTCAAATCTTCCACAACCATTAGATCGACCTCTAGGTGCATTGAATGGAGGCCGAATAGGTCTAGGGGTAGTAGAATGAGTCCCAACAACCATGTTTACAGTGGGTGGGAAATCAACAGTGGGAGTTTCATCTTTCAATCCAATTTCTTGAGTTAGCAACATTCCACTTGACTCATTAAAAGAAACAGGATTCTCACGAGTGGATGTAGATGTAACAAAGGTAGCATAGTCAGTTCCAAGGCCATTCAAAGCATATAACAGAGATCCTCATCTGTGACACTCTTGCCTATAGCGGATACTTGATCAGCAACCGTTTTAATTTTAAGAAGACAGTCATGTGCAGATGGAGGTGAAGTTGAGAAACACATGCTATTGAAGAAGTGGAGTAAAGCTTCTCAAGATGATCCCATACGGCCTTTGCATTGGTAAAGCCAATTACTTGGGCATGCACATTTTCAGCTAGAGAAGCAAGGAGCCAGCACATAAAGCAACTGATTTTGACGAATCCAATAAGGGATTCGGGAGTTGCACAAAGGGATTGGAAGAATCGGGGATAGCAGGAGGTGGGCATGGATCAGTCCTATCAGTGATCCCATAAGATAGCAGGAGGTGGGCATGGATCAGTCCTATTAGTGATCCCATAAAGAACAAGAACAATCTGATCCTTCCACCTGAGATGATTACTTCATTGAGCTTAATCGAGAGAAAACTATTGAGGGGAGGGAAACAAAATGGGTGGGAGACCTACCTGGGCTTTTGATGCCATGTTAAAATTCGGCGTTTGATTTGAAGAGAAGAAGAAAAAGAGAGAGATTGAACACGAAGGTTTAACGTGGTTTGGTTGTGATGAACAACCTACGTCCACAATGGCAAGGATGTGCTGCTTTTCTATATTATTTCAAGAGTAATAAGTACATGTTATTTATAGAGATACTTTTGAGTTTCCTACAGTGTTACAACTCTTTGTGTCTAAGCTGCCTTGGATAAAGATCTCTGAAGAAGCCGATTGGTGAGATGGTATGCATGAGATCAAACTCAGAGATTGAGGATTAGGTTGGTTGGAGTTGCTTCCATTTTGAACTAAATCACTCTGGAGAGTTGCACATGAGGTAGAAGACCTCAAGTTGGACTCCTTTGATTTGCTGTAGATTAGTTCTTGTGGGATTCTATTAGGTCTGTGATTTGGGTTGCTTACAAGTTTAGCGTATAACTAATACTCATTGAGTTGCATAGATTCAACTTTTGGTGCAATAATAATTTACCTGTTGTCATGGAAAGTCACTAGTGTCTCTTGCTGCCCTGTTATATTATATTTCGAATCAAAGATGATTGCAGCATGCGGACTTCCGCCACAAACTGCGAGCTCCTTGTTTATGTACATATGTCAAAACAAGGTGGAAGTCCAACAATATGGCAGTTGTTTGGGTTAGCAAAACTCTCCTAACTAGGTGAATCATAGCAGTTTAATGACTTTTCTTTGATTGAACTGTAGCATTTGCTTATTCAAGAGTCACTAGTGGCTTAACATGAGCCTGAATCTAGTCAATTCTAGTCACACTCCATAGTTTGGCAAGCAAATAAAAAATTGAGGAAATTGCACCGGCACCCCAAAATAGAGGCCTTAAAGCATTGACACCCCACTTTATGTTTAAAAAGCACAGAGGCCCCAAAATTGGATTTCCATTAGATATATTTGTCCAATTTGTCACTAAAAAACTTTCAGACATGATTTATTATAAGGATATTTTTGAAAATAAACAAGTGATTTAATTATTTTTAGAGATTAATTTAACAAATATATCCAATGAAAATCTATTCTTTTGGGTCTCTATACTTTTTAAACATAAAGTGGGATATCAGTGTTTTAAGGCCTCCACTTATGAGGTGCCCGTGCAATTTGCTCTAAAAAATTTGAAGCCCTTCTTCCCATCTTCTTCCCATTTCATGAAGGCAGTTGCATCAACATCGCAAACAGCAGCACTGGGCCCCTTAAAATCTAGATATTGCCACATGCCACGCAGCACAAAATAATGCTGAGAGGGAGATAACTCTTGATGCTTTCTAGCATGTATTTTCTGGCGAAGCTCATGGTATTGAGCACCTTTGCCGACTTGGGAATAAATATCCTTGGCCTCTTCCAAATCTTTGCAGTAGCATCAAAGCACAAAGCTACCAGTGTTGTCAGGATCCATGCACTTGCAGTTGGTAAGAGATGAGGTCCTGTGAGAATTGTATGGCATCCATTTATGTAGGGCTGAGCCAGCAGTGGCAGGCGTACAGATGCCCCTCTGATGTAACTCAGAAGACAACAGGAACCAATACCTAAAACATAAGACAACCAACCACATAAATTTAGAGTCTGGATTACAAAATCTTGCTTTTCATTAAAAAAATCTAAAATTAGAATCAATCCCCTCTTTTCAAAATCCATTTTATATCTATGAGAATTTGCGAAATATTCGAAAGTATCCATTAGGATAGAATGCCTTTTTAACTACAAAACTAGCCTTGAACGCATGTTACAATACTGCTTTAGTGTTTTTGAGCCTTCTTGTAAGTGGGTCTAGCCTTGTAAATGGATTCAATTAATGAAATTTTTTGGCTTGAGATTTTTCTTATATGCTGTGTGATTCAAATATGCATTGATGGGAGGCAGCTGATGGGATTTCAGTCTAGTTCCAGGAGATTCCTGGTGCATGTCTTTCTGTCCGTATTCTTCATTATAAATCCTGAAAATCAAGTTATTAAACAGAATATCTTCAATACATAATTGAATATGAATCATATCCATTAATCCACCATAATTTTCAGAATGTTGTCTACTTTTAAGGTTCCAAATTGTTGTATTATCTTGATTTCAGTTAGATTTTATCATATTAACAGAACATAAGATATTCAGTCTTTAAAGGGTTACTGAAATTTGAGGTTTTAAGGTGAATCTTTAAGGGACCGAGGTCTAATAGAAGGTCTTGATTTGTCCGAATGAAGATGAAATGAGTACCACCTACCAAAAAAGGGAGGTATTTGCCTCATGTTACACAAATCATAACCTGAAGGAGTTGCAAAATGCACATACATCCATGAGAACGAAGATGCAGGTAAGCAGATGCGTTATTGCACCATAGAAGCAAAAGTCGTTTCCACTTTGGGGAAATAGGAACATTAAGGCATGGCAAAATCAAAAGTGATTTATAGTTGTCACAAGGCCAATTTGTGGCCAAAAACAAAAGAAGACGAAAAGACACCATTCCGAAGCCCTGGGCATCACGAATGAAACATGCCTCTTAACGGCCAAATCAACTAAAGTGAGAGAACGAAAACAAACAACAGCAACACGCAGACCATGAGAGATCTAAAAGGCCTCATAGTTTGTTGCATTCATATCCTCAACCAGAATTGGAAACTGAGTTTTCCTACCCAACTGCCGTGCTAGAACTTAGACGTCGTGCAGATGCACGAATCCAACAGATGAATGCACTCACTCAAAGAGCACCAGCTGATACTGCAAAGGAGAAAGTTTCAGAACACAAGAACTGGCGCTATCTCACAAAGACAACAGGCATGGGTGAAAAGACATACAATCTTTGCCAATACACAAATTGGGGCAGCCTCTTCAGCTGTAAAAACTTTGAAAAATGCCTAAAATAAAGAACAATATGTTCAACATAAGAACAACTTTGTTCACTGAGTAAACTCTCATCTGCTGAATACCAAATTACAAAACGCATGGCCAGTCACTGTGTATATCCCTCTGTTTTATTCAAAATCTTTTTTATTCCTAATCTTCACCTGTATTCTCACAAACTCCCTTCACAAAAAAAAAGAACTCTGCTGAACACAGTAGCCAGTGGAAGTTTCTCCCTGCTGGAATTACTTGGCCAGATTCCGGATCACATATGGAAGAATACCCCCATGGTTGAAGTATTCCAACTCCACCTGCATTTATTGAGAACGAAATGAAAACCAGAAATTAGTACTTGAGGTTACATTAATTGAATATCCAAATATTGATCCCTACCACAGAGTAATTTGAATATCACAAAAGATGAAACCAAGCTTTCTCCAACAAATTCCAACACCAAAGGATGTCCAGGCACTTTTTAAGTATGAACTAGTTCCAATTTCCTCCCAAAAGAAAGCATACCTCTGTGTCGAAGCGTGCTGTACAGGTGAATGATTTGCCAGTGTCGGTCACAACAGTAACATCCTGGCCAGGCCTTATGTCACTAATTTTGCTTGGAAGGTCAATGCTGTAGCGTTCATGACCTGTAAGGCCAAGTGTGTCTGCATCCTCACCGGCCTTGAAACAGAGGGGGATAATACCCATACCCACCAAATTACTACGATGAATTCTCTCAAAGCTCTTGGAGATCACTGCTTTAACTCCCTGAATACATCCACACAAAAGGAGAATTAGGAACAACCATGGCTAAGGTAAATCTAGAATCCATCAACAGTCAAAGCATGCAAACTCACCAACAACATTGGGCCCTTTGCAGCCCAATCACGAGAGCTTCCACTGCCATACTCTGCTCCAGCCAGCACAATGGTGTCCTGCCCGGCAGCCTTGTACCTCTGAACATGCAGATTTATTAGTAAGGTGACATCATCACCAAACAGGCCTTTTCTATGAATGGTCATGTTCTCTCTCTCTTAACCCAAGGAATCAAAAAAAGGGGGAGCAAATAAAATGACCAATACATTGTTCTGGTAAAACATAACACCCATAGTTGTCAATGCAACACCTACATGACCGCATTGCCTTGCATCCAGGCACCCTCAACTGGGCCATTTATATGCATCATTACTATGAATAACAGTTATGAGCAATAAAGCATATGGAATGATAAAGTTTACGGAAGACAAATATCGTGGTAAACATCCAAAACAAAACAAATGTCATGGATGAAAAATTATAGCTAAAGAATTATGTCCATGTATATGGCTGCAGGGCCTTCAAATAATTGTGGTGGTCAGACATTTTGAGGGGATTTTTTTTTTCCTGTGAGGGAAAAGGTGAGGGAAGGAGACTAAAAACAAGGGAAAAGGGGTAAGGGTTTATGATGACTTCATTAATCAGCCATGAATTTCCAGAAAAGGTCAACCCAACAATTTGAATATAAAGGTACCACTACTATGACTTCTGACCAGATATAATTGTCACATTTGGCTACCCATAGACCTGTGCAAGAGTAGCATGGACTTATATTGCCAACTACCAGACTTGAAATGTTGAGTTCCTTATCAGATTAAAAGCTCCAACTAAAGGCTTCTGCATAATTGGTGAAAGTATAACACATCCAATAAGTGTTGACTAATAATTTGCTTTTCTTCATACTCCCCAAGTAGTGAAGGAGGCTCAGTGGATTCTTCTTACCACAAAAGCAGCTTAGTCAACATTTAGATTACATGACCAGGGACCAGCACTGTCCAGTACAGGTAAGTTCCATCTAAATGGCATTTGCCACATGGCAGAAGAGAATTCAATAAATTGTTGAATACTTGACACTTTGAAAGAATTTAGGGAGGTCAGAAGATTGATGTATAAGGATAATAATGCATACTCATAGTGGCTCATCAAATTGAGTAGGGCCATGAAATCTGACTGGATAATTATACTACACATAGAGGGTCAAATAATTGAGTTAGGCCATAAAATTTGACAAGATAATTATACAACACATAATGGGTCAAACAACTGAGTTAGGCCATGAAATTTGGTAAGATAATTATAAAACACATAATTGGTCACACAATTGAGCTGGACCATGAAATGGGACACCTATCTATCCCAAATATTAGTATTGCCTGCTTAATCCCATAAGGTGAAGAAATAAATCCACCCAACCAAGCTAGGCTATTAAACAACTCAGGAGACCTTTAGGCTTTAACCATGATTGACAGTATCAATTAACTACAACAATAACAAGCCTTGCTCCAACTAAATGGGGTCGGCTATATGGATTCTTACCTTCCAATCAGCTCTATTTGAGGCCATACTAGATACACGGCCTAAGCCATGCATATTCTCTCACCACTTTTCCTATGGTTATCTTAGGTCTACCCTAGCTCTTTTAGTTCCTTCGATTTGGATTAAATCACTTCTCCATATAGGGGCTTTTAAAGGCCTCTGTTGAACGTGATTGTGCCACCTCCATCGACTTGCTTGTAGCTTATCAATTATCAGAGCTACTCCTAGACCAGCTCTTTGATACTATCAATTAACTAATTTATTAAAATCCACCATACACAATTTAGGAGCAAGAGACTAACCATTGCTGCATCGAACACTGAGAGTTTCTCGCCTGTTGGAATGTGAACTGTCTTTGGACCAACTTCTCCATTCAATAGCTTGTTGACAAGACGAATATTGGCAAAGGTTCCTCTTGCCATGATTTCATCATTCCCTCGTCTGCTTCCATAAGAGTTGAAGTCTCTGCGGTCCACACCATGCTCCATGAGGAACTTTGCAGCAGGGCTGTCCTTGTGAATGCTACCTGCTGGGGAGATGTGATCAGTTGTGATGCTGTCACCGAAGTTGAGCAAACAATAAGCATCCTTTACTCCATGTGGACCAGGTGGCTCCATTGTCATGCCCTTGAAATATGGAGGCTCATGAATGTAGGTAGAGTTAGGTTCCCATGAGTAAAGTTTGGAAGCTGGAACTGACAACTGATTCCACATTTCATTGCCCTTTGTGATAGCTTCATAAGTGCTTTTAAACATGTCAGGCAACACACTGGATTCAACAACCTGAATAATCCAAGTTAATCAATGGAGATTTCAAAAGATGACTATTGATGGAAATTAGAATTAACAGATCCTAACACAGGATTGAAGATTAGCAATACCCACCGCTGCAACTTCTTCACTGGATGGCCAAATATCCCTGAAATATACACTCTTACCATCCTTCCCCACTCCAATTGGTTCTTTCTCAAAATCAATGTCAACCTGAAAAGTAGATTTCATTATTAACAAGATTTATGACTTGATACATCACCCATTTAAGCACAAACATTTAGATCAAATATGAAGGTATGCAACAAGATTAGTTAATCACTATGAAAAGAAGAGAGGACTTTATTTTGAGGGGTGGTAGCACTGGTAAGCACCTATCAATTAATGCAGATCTAAATTACCAACAGCAGCATATCCAAAAATCGCTCACAAAAAGAATCAATTAAAAGAAATTGGGAAACTGTTGCACTGATTTTTTTTTGGGGGAGGGAGGGGAGGTGGGTGGGAGTCCATTCATCAGAACCTATCTCTTGGCCTCTTTCTTAATGATTCCCAGTTGGAAAAAAACAAGATAATAATGAATCACACCAGTTTTGCAGGATTTTGTTTTTCTAATTCACCAGTTGGTAGATATTAAAGGCTCTCATTACTTTAAAAGGTAAGAAAATATCATTACTTATAAATTGACAACAAGAAAGTATTGAGATGGTTTGAATTTTTTTTTAAGCCTCCTATAGTCCACTTATTTCAATTCATATATAATATTTTAAAAACTGGATTTCGCAAACAGTTTTCATCTTTAATGGTTTGCTGGATATTTTTCACAAATGTAGACAATGTTGACTTGGAAAATTGAACAGAATTTCCAGAACGAAAATTGCTCGAAGAAGGTCTGTTTCGTAAATCATTTATATCAGAGTCATAAATGTTTCAGCAAATAAAGAAACAACCATCTCAGTGGCAGTCCAGCAGGTAAACCATTGTCAAGTTATGCCACATTTCTCCAATAAATCGTTTACCTAAAGGGGGAGAGAAGATGAACCCTAGCACTTTGCAAATGAGACCAATATACATACCGTGCCAGCAAGCGCATAAGCAACAACTAAAGGAGGTGAAGCAAGATAGTTAGCTCTGGTCAAGGGATGCACACGACCCTCAAAGTTTCTGTTTCCTGAAAGCACAGCTGCTGCAACAATATCTGCAAAAGACAAAGATTTGCGTCTACATTAACAATGGGCAAATACCTAGCCAGAAAAATGAGCATGCATATAGGGAGTTTCAAGAAAGAAGGCAAAGAAGGTATCAACTATGAAGGTTAACTGCATAAGTGCAAGTGCATCAGGGCCTTAATAATAGGGAATGCCCCCTTCTGCTCTGTTATAATTTTATTTTACTTCTTAAAACAGATTAAATCCATAATATTACCATTTTCAGTAATTGCAGAAGCAACTGATTCATCCAGATCCCCAGAGTTCCCAATACAAGTTGTGCAACCATAACCAACAATATGGAAGCCCTGCTGATTTAAGTACTTCTGAAGGCCACTACACACAGAAAACAAACACAGAACCATGATTCAGATGTCAAGACTGTATAATAAAAACTAGAGCTTCACATCATTCATTTCCATAAAAGGTCTGAAGTACCTTTGGAGCAGATATTTAGTAACAACTCCAGATCCTGGAGCAAGACTTGTTTTAACCCATGGCTTGACCTGAGGGAATTTCAAATTCAACAATATTGTAAAAACAGGACTAATATAGAGCACAGAATCATCATATTCAAAAGAGAAGTCAAGTTTCTATAAGAAAGACTACAAGAAGCATAATCTCAAAGCACAATGACTAACCTCCAAACCAAGGTCACAAGCCTTTTTCGCAACAAGAGCAGCACCAAGCATGACGGATGGGTTTGAGGTATTTGTGCAGCTGGTGATGGCTGCTATGACAACACTTCCATGCTTGAGTTCTGCAGGCTGCCCATTAAAGGAGAACTTTACAACTTTTTCCTGTGCTTCCTTTTGGACTGCAAAACCCTGCAAAATATTTAAACATTAAAGTTCAGGTGGCAATTAACAGATAAAAGACATAATAGAGCTTCTCTTAAGCTATTTATATAACCTAACCCTAGTCTGACACTAAAGTACATGTACAGTCGGACATTACTGATATCATTAACTAGTGTCCTATTGCAATATCACATTCCCAAATCACCCAACCCCCCCCCCCACCCCAAAAAAAAAAAAAAAAAAAAAAAAAGAGAGAGAGAAAGAAAGAAAATAGTATTAGTCAGGTTTTGATTGGACTCAACCATACTTCACACACTATGGCAGGTTCAACCCAAAAATACCATGTTCGCACACAATTTTGACCAGCCTAGCTTCTACCAGTTTCAGAAATTTTAACCAGTTCTGACACCATCTGAATTATCAAATCGCCCTAAAAATACCAGGTTTTGTCCTGGTTTCGCTCAAAGCCTGGGAAAACTGAGTTTTCTGGATGTTCAAAACCAGCCCTGGCACCAAGAATTAGAACCTTCCCTCTAGGAAAGATTAAAAAACCAAATAATTTTGGTGCCATGAAGTCCACTCAAAACACCAGAATCAGATAATAAACCATCACATGCATATGCAGCTTACACCTCACCTTGAATCCAACTTTGTTGTCCAAACAAGCATGCCAGTCACTCTTCATTTCTTTCACAGGAACTCGGTCATGCGGTCTATCAAGAATTTCAAAGGAGCAAAGTGAATTACAGGATAAAGGAATGACATACCCAGCCTTAAATTGTGCAGGAGTTGCAAGGCAATCTACCTTTTAGGTCCTGAAACAGAGGGTTCAACATCCCGCAGGTTCAACTCTAGATAAGATGAGTATGCTCTTTCTAGCTGAGGCTATGGATCCACAGAAACATAATAGGTTAGATCTCCAATGTAAAATATAGAGGCAGAATTGAGGTTTCTTTCTTCTTTTCTTTTCCATCAAGATTGAATGAGGGATTGGATTAGTAAAAGCAGTACCTCATTGTAGTCAACAAACATATTGTTGGCACGTAGATAAGCTTCAATCATTGCCACCTGACACACAAGAAAAAAGGCATGAAAAAAGGAATGAACTTCTACTCAAACAGTTCAACCACTTTTTTGGGAAGAAGCATAACACTCACAGTTTCGTCACTTCTTCCAGTCAGTTTAAGGTATTGCAGAGTAGCTTTATCAACAGGAAAGAAACCCATTGTTGCTCCATACTCAGGAGCCATATTGGCAATGGTGGCCCTGTCAGCTAACGACAATCCAGCCATTCCCTCACCTGTGTTGCAAAACAAAACCAGATGAAAACCAGTACAAAATAGCATCCACTGTATAGTAATTATCCCATGAACAGTTGAAATTACCGTAGAACTCAACAAACTTGCCAACAACGCCATGCTTCCTCAACATTTGAGTTACAGTTAGAACTAAATCAGTGGCTGTGACCCCATCCTGGAACTTTCCGGTCAACTTGAACCCAACAACACCAGGTAATACCATGCTCATGGGCTGAAAATATTAAAAATGAAGCATTAGAGGTAATATTGAAACAGAATTCAGATGCATAAACATGCACATATATATACTCAAGCAATGGTGTGTTAGCAAAAGAATAGTCCCAAATAGCGATGCAATATAAGAGCCTGGTAGCCCACAATAAACTTGAATGGTCAAAAAAAAAGGAGGTTCAGATTTCATCTGCTTGGATGATTGCATAAGTCAAATGCATAAGAAAGAAAACCTATGACATTTAAAGTGTGTATGTGAAAACATCTATTACCATGGAATACATGGATTTCAAAACATAAATAAGCTTACAGGCTGGGCACACTGAGTCTGTCCCCCATAGTATATGGAAGAACACCCCCCCCCCCCCAAAGACCCACACACCCCTTCCCCATGCCACCCTCTCCATGGGCACAGCCACTAAACCCAGGAAAGCAGCAGCATGCCCAACCCTCTCTGCAAAAGTAACTATAATCATGAGGGACATATAGGTAGAAAACAGACTGCACAGGAAAGTACAGTAAGATATAAAAGGAGCTAGGTGGCCCTCTCAGTGTTCTCATATTCACCGCAAATTTCAAGTGTAGAGCAAGTATCTGGTAGAACAATTTGGTGCCCATATAAGTTCCTTCATTACAGTATCCAGGTACATCCAAATTCCCAAATGGAATGATTTGCTTTCTATTCTTTGCATGACTACTCCAAACTTGAATTTCCCCATGGTTATATTATGAGTAAAAGCATTTCCTTAGACAAACAAATCAATAGCTTTCATTGGAAACTTCCTCACTATACCTGGCCAAGCATTGCTGCCTCAGCTTCAATTCCTCCAACTCCCCATCCAGCAACTCCTAACCCATCAATCATGGTGGTATGGGAATCTGTTCCAACCACACTGTCAGGGTACAGAAGGCCATCAGTGTTGAATACAACCCGACCAAGGTATTCCAGGTTAACCTGTACATAAAGACAAAAACGATAACATTAGCATGAGTGACACAACACTATTTGAAGATTTCATATATTCTACTTCTCAATTGAGAGAAGGAATATTCAGAGAGGGGGAGGAGAGGGGGAGAGAGATTTGCTCTAAAAGTAGAAACCATGTCAGGTAACATTTCTATTTCTGAGGATAAAACTCCCTAACCTGATGCACTATACCAGAGCCTGGAGGAACAACAAGCATGTTGTGAAAAGCAGTAGATCCCCATTTAAGGAAAGCAAATCTCTCCTTGTTCCTCTGGAATTCAAGATCCATATTTGCCTTCACTGCATTTTCTGATCTTGCTACATCCACCTGAACAGAATGATCAACAACAAGATCCACTGGTACCTGCATAAAACATCAATATTTGGAAGAAAGTCAGAGATTTTATAATAGATATACACAAATACAACTTACACCCAAAATATTAATTGCAGCAATTTTAAAATAAAAGTATGCCTATTAAAAGAAAGTGAAATTGATTGACATTATAAATCAAATACAACCTCTATAATATAACATAGAAAGAAGAACAGAAGTAGCTCACTTCACACCACTTCAGCAATTCTTAGTTCATTGCTGTTTTTCCCGCTATGGGGAAGATTTTGATGTCTGGCCTGAAAGAACTACAAGGGAAAAAAATTTCTGATGGAAAAGAAAATTATCACCACCTACCAAGGGGTTAATCTTGCTAGAATCACTGCCAAGATTGTTCATCGCATCTCTCATGCAAGCAAGGTCAACCACAGCTGGTACACCAGTAAAATCCTAACCAACAAATGTGAGTCATCAATATTTATCCAAAAGGCAACAAGTTAAAACTACTAATCAATCTCAGAAAAACAAAACTGCTACATAATCAGGATAACAATGAACACCTGCAGGAGAACACGGGCAGGCTTGAAAGGAATCTCAACTTGTTTGGGAGAAGTTTTCTCCCAATCAACAATTTTCTCAACATCTTCCTTGGTAACTTGGAAGTTGTCACAGTTACGGATCGCAGATTCAAGAAGGATCCTGATGGAGTATGGCAACTTATCTGTGATGCACAACAAGTAAAGAAGAGAGGATTTGTAAAACATTATGCTTTTAGGAACCTAATAAGAATACAAATTTTCATCTATTTCGAACTTCCAACCCGAGTTCACCGCATAATTCAATACATAAAAGAATGAGGAGAAGATGATCATTAACTCATGATGGAAGTAGAGATGATGATACTTACCAACCCTTGGATCATTCATAGCAGTTAGACTATAGTACTTTCCGAATTCACCACCCCCAGGCTTGGGAAGATTGGTTAAGATTCCCTTGAAAGGATTCTCAGAAGCTGAGCCACAACCACAAACATAAATCAATTAATTACGTCGATCTATGCGACAGTGTCAACTAAAAAACATCTAATCATCTATAACAATCAGACATTTCTCTAGGAATAATATGCTGAGTTGTATTAGATAGATGTTCTCTCAATTCCAATAAAAAGGCACAAGTCAATGATGAATATAAGTGAAGTCTCATCAATTCATCTGATCCGATTTCAATAACATTATGGAAAAATTAAACCAAAGATCCATACAATATTCATGAAATGAACGAAAACATAAGCTAAAAGGCAGGTCAGCGCATAAATTCGTACCCATGGTAGCGAACTTGCGCGGAAATCGTTCAATTACAGGAGCAGTGGTCCTGATCTGAGACGTGAGACTAGCCGGAGATCTCCAATCAACACCGTGACTCCAGCGAGGAACTGAGGTTCGGATAGAACGGAAAGCAGTGGAAAAGGAAACTGATCGGGCTTTGATGAGCGAAGAAAAAGAAGCAGAAGATTGAGGAAGAGGAGAAGATAGGTTTCTGTAGACTGAAGGTGAGGATAAGGATGACGAAAAACGAACCCTAGAAGCTCTGAGCAGCGCCGCTGAGGACGAAGCAGTTATATACATGACGAAGAGCGCATCAAAGCGTCAGATGATGATAAAAGACCAGAAGAGAATGGGCAAGAGTCACAACAATCCAGGCTCGAACTGCTATAGCAGAAACCACGCACTCTAAACCAAATGGAAACCTCTACGCCTTTTAAGAAAGCAAAGATCGGCGAAGAGAGAGAGCTGGCAATTGCAATTTTAAAATGTTTTTTTTTTTTTTTGGGTTCAATTTAAAATGCTTTGTCATCTATTGGACTTCCACTTTGATTTTTCTTCTACCCTTATTACCGGTAATAAATGAGAGGCGCGTGGACAACACTGGAGGTTCTAGGGTTTCGTGGACGATGTTGAGATGTTCCAAATGAAAGGTCCACGTGGGTCGACCGTTTTGCTTTTGAATGAGCTTTATAGGCACGGTCATCGCCGTTACGATGAAATAGTCTCCTCTCCAACGTGTAACACGTGTCGATGATCTAACGGTTAGTATTTGTTATCCTGGTATAATGGCTGATATTCATGGTGGGCGCAGGCTGGCCCGGACGAACTTCATTCCAAAAAAAAAAAAACTGTTGATATTCAATGGTCAACGGTCGTTCTAGAACCAAACCCCGTTAGCCGTTTTCCTGTGGGGTCAGTCCGGATATTTTTTTAATATTTTTTGTTCAAATGAGCTTTATTAAGCCGGGAGATAGGATATTAATATGCCTCAGCTAAAATCGAACCCACGACCTCTTCACTAAAGAGGTGTTGGCTTCAACCACTAGAACAGTTCTGCGTTGACCAGTCCGGATCCTTTAACCTTACTTGGGTGTAAGATTGTGCATTTGTAGGTACCAAAAAAAAAAAAAAAAAGAGATTGTGCATTTGTGCTCTTTTTATACTATCTTCATCCTATTTTTATTAGGAGTCTATTTTCGAAGAATAACAAGGTAGACTAAAGGTAGGTCTTCTTTCTGAGCATTGCATAGCAAGGGATGCAAGGCCGCTACTATTGCATCTTCTTATTTACTACATATATATATATATATAATTGCACTGACATCCCAAAATAGAAGTCTTAAAGCACTGACACCGTACTTTATGTTTAAAAAGCATAGAGACCCCAAAATTGGATTTTCATTGGATATATTTGTCTAATTTATCATTGAAAACCTTTTAGACACTGTTTATTATAGGAATATTTTTGAAAATAAACGGTAATTTAACTATTTTCAGTGATAAATTTAACAAATATATCTAATAAAAATTTAATTTTTGGTTCTATGCTTTTTAAACATAAAATGGGGGTGTCAGTGCTTTATGGCCTCCATTTTAGGGTGCTAATGCAATTTGCTCATATATATATGATAGAGTGGAGTAGTATGAGGGAAGCACAATCCTCTACTCATGATCTCAATTCCAAGTTTAGACACTTAAAAACTTTTTTTTTTTTGGATTTGAGGTTCGTCCGGGCCAGCTTGCACGCACCACGATTACATCCTCAGGGTACTTAAAAAACATTTTTCACCCTATTGGAATGAATATATTTAATATTTGAATTAAAAGCCTTCGCTTTAGGATGTGTTGTATCCTAATCAGACTTCCAAGATAGGAACTTCTTATGTTGATGTATCTTTTTATTTTTTTCTATGACTAATCTTCATTTGGGTCAGTTTACACGTAACTCAACTCTATATACAAGATAATTTTTTATATATCATATCAATCAACCGACTGAAGCAACCTTAATAATAGAATCAAAATTGAAAAAAAATTGAAAAAAATAAGAATCTGCAAAGGTTGGGAAGAAAAAGACAAAGTCCATGAGACTCGTCTAGTACTTCAGATAACTAAGATTACAATGAGGATTTGAGAAGTAGAGTGGAAATTTGCGAAGTATAATTACAAATTTACAAAAGGTTAGACCACATTGTCGGATTCATTAGTCTCGACCAACAAAAGGCTCGTGTTGGTCTTGTGGGGGATCATGAAAAGAAATGCCAAAAAGGTGATGGATCAATTTTCCATCCATGCTTCAACCATGTGGAAGAAAATTCACATTATGGTATTGAATAGGTTTTTTCTTTTTTCTAGTTCTTTTACTTTTCTTTATTGGTAATGGGATCAGAAGTTCTAAGTCAACTTACATGTATCTCAGAGTCTTGACCATGGAACATTGTGTCGGTGATATATCGCCGATACACAACGATATATCACTGTGTCATTGGAGAGCGACACGATTCCCTCAGTGATACAAAAAAAATCAAAAAGTCGACGATATATCGTCAACAGTCGATTTTTTGAGGACGATGTTCTCAGGGGGAGTAATTTCGAGGCAACTGTTTTCGAGCGAGTGGTTTCAATGGCGGTGGTTTATGATTCTGAGGGAGTACTTTTGACGGTAAGGGTTTCTGTTGGAGTGGATTCGACGGGTGTGTTTTTCGCATAGATTCAGCAGCGGCGGTTTGTGGGGTGGAAATTTTGTCGGCAATGGCTACCGGAGTAGTGATTTCTGCGGTGGCCACGGCGGAGCAAGTGTTAGCACTTGGCAGCGGGAGTTCTAGGGGAGGCCCTAGTAGATTTATAGGGGGTTGTGGTGGGGGTTTTCCAGGCACATAACTTCGGAGCCATTTTTGCTTGCTTTTCTCTTCTCACTCTTCTCTCTCAAAGACCCAACAGGAACGGAAAATCAAAGAAGCCCTTGGCGCTAGACAATGAACCACCAGAAAAGATTAGAGGAACGACCTAACGTTTATTAGAATTACATAAATAAGCCTCAAAAAATCGCCCAATATATCGGCTGGTGTCGCCAACCATCGACACGGCGACACCAGTCGACATGTCAAACCTTGGTCTTGACTACATTTTTAGGTAACTATTATAAATAATTTACTGGTAATTTTCATTTGGATCCCTTGAAGTTCAACTCAAGATTCCTTAAACCCAAAAAAGATGATGTTTTGCATTTGCCTTCCATCTTATATACAAAAAATCCAATTTAATGACACATCAAATTTTTTATGACTAAAACACCATTCGCTAAATTCAAAATTTTATTCGTGTGATCATACAGTTGGTTGCCAAATTAGCATCACATATAGAAATTTTGATATGACAACCCTTATTAAAAAAGATTGAGATATGCTTGTAATTATAATTTTTTTCTTTTTTACAATCTAAGGGTTTTTTTATTCAAAACTTTACAAAATCAAGCCCTTGGCTGAAACTAGACAGAAGCCCAAGAGTAGACCTATAAATGGATAACCGAAATCCGCCTTCGAATTCGCATTCATTTTCATTTAAGGGTGTCCGTATCCGAAATTTTTCTTACCGGAAAATATCTGTATCCGTCTGGCTAAGCAATTGGATTCGATTCGAATAATTGCTTATCGGATCGGATAATATCCGAATAAAAATGGATCCAGATAGAGTAAAGCTTTTTTCCTCTGAAAAGGGATGATAATCGGATTCGGAAACCGGTAGTTGGTAATCGGATAATCGAATAATTGAAATTATCCGGTTAGAATAAAATATTAAAAACTTTTCTCTAGAAAATGGGTTAATAATCGGGTTTGGAAACCGGTAATAGGTAATCCGATAATCAGAAATTGGAAATAAATAAAAAAATGACAATCACCAATCAATAATCAGATAGTTTATCGGTTCGGATTATTATCGAATATCCGATAAAGTTTCGGATAATTCGGATGCCTTCTCTAAACTTCTGGCGGGTTCGGATAACGGTTTTGCTAATCGGATTTGGATTTGGATACTGGTGTATTCGAGCCGAATCCGATCATTTTACAGGTCTACCCAAGAGACATCATTGAAACCCATCTCTCGGTGAAGAGAGGAAGACAAATCATAATTTAGATTTTAGGTTTTTTGTTAAGGTATTCAAAGTATACCTATAAATGGCTAGTCTAAATTCGCATTTATATCCTCTTAAGGGTGTCTGAATTTGAAAATTTCTTATTAGGAAATATCTGTATCCGTCATGTAAGCAATTGGATTTGGATTTGGAGAATTGTTTATCGGATTGGATAATATCAAAATAAAAAATTATCCGATTAGAGTCAAATATTAAACAAAATTTTCCTCTACAAGGGGCTGATAATCGAATTCGGAAAGGGTTAACAGGTAACTCGAAAATCGAAAATCATAAATAAAAAAAATGACAATAAAAAATTAGTAATAAAATAGTTTATCAGATTAGATTATTATCAACAATCAGTAATAAAATAGTTTATCAGATTATATTATTATCGGATGTCCAATAAAGTTCTAGATTTGAACTCTGTAAATTTTTGTTGGATATTGAATTGGATTTGGATAGTGGTTTTGCTTATCTAATTCGGATTCGGATAGTGTGTAAGTGAGCCGAATCCAATCTGTTTACATGACTAATTCTAAGGAAACCCTTTGTCCGTTTTGTAACTTATGTTTAGGTTCATCAAGATCACATACTTTGTGCTACCATTATGTGTCGAA
Organism: Hakea prostrata; assembly: GCF_041222555.1. Classification (NCBI taxonomy): domain Eukaryota; kingdom Viridiplantae; phylum Streptophyta; class Magnoliopsida; order Proteales; family Proteaceae; genus Hakea; species Hakea prostrata. The sequence continues at coordinate 32,132,728 of NC_142609.1, forward strand.
ATTAGAAGATCGACCTAATTTCTTATATCTACTAATTAGTTGTCCACATAAACGGTGGATCATTCATTATGTTGGAGCTTTTGTGTTTCAGCTTTAAATTTCATGAATTTTGTAGAGATCATGGAACTATAGGTCATTTCTGTAGAATTTTTATTTATATTTATTATTTCTTTCCAGATTGATTGAGTATCCATCAACAAGATGATCTGCGTAGTCAAAGCATTCACCAAGAGCCCTTTAGTGTTCTAGATCTCCTAAGGCTAGCTTCGTGTTAAAGCATCAGGATTGCATTTGCAATCATGTTCGCTCCCTTCTGTGTCTGCGCCAAAAGGCTTCGACTTTGGCCTTTATGCGCGAAAACCCCTTTATATTTCAATTGTTAAAGCTTTTGGATCTTCAAAAAGTTCAAAGACTTTGAAAACCTATTATCGAGTGCAGAGCCTATGAAGGTGATCAATCGCAGCTGATCAGACTACCAGATGTGGAGTAGGTAAAAACAACAGCTTAGAAGCTAAAAAAGTAAATATTTTGCAACTTGGCTTTGAACGTTGTCTTCAATATTTACGGTAAGCAGGGTTGGTAGAGTGGTAAGATTCATACTTTTCAGTGGAGAGGTAATGGGTTCTAGCCTTGCGGACGACAAAGCTCCCTCTGAGGATGTAATCGAGGTGCTCGCAATCTGGCTCAGATGAACCTCAGACACACAATAAAAAATAAAAATAAAAACATTTACAGTATGCAAATCCTCAACTCGTACCCCTACCCATGCCTCGCCTCCACATTGTCTCTCGCTCCTAGATCACTCATTATGTTAATCTCTTGGACTTTGCAAATTGTTGAAGCACCCAAAACTAACAAAGAATTTTGGAAAACTCTCTTTTCAACAAGGAGTTGTCACCCCTCATTGAGGCTCTCTTTGGTGTACTTTAAATTTAGGGTAATTTTCAACTGGACCTCTGAGGTTTGGTCCATGTCATTTTTAGTTAACAGAAAATGAAACTTTGCATCTGCCTCACCTCAGGTGTTCAAAGAAGATCAATTAAAGACAAATTGTTACTTTTACAACAAAAAATCCCTTATATCTATTCTGTTAAACTTGCATCATGTCATCACAATTAGATCCAACAGTGCAAATTAGAAGAGTGGGGTATATATGTGTAAATATGTTTTAGATTGGTAGGACGAAATTGTCATAGCAAAGTCCTTTTTTCCATAGCCGGAGGGCTTACCACCAATAGTGTGCTTCGAACAGAATTAAAGGCAATCGTTGTGGGCCTTAGAGCTGCGCGGCAATGACAATATGAAGATGTGGATGTACGCAGTGACTCCTTGCAAGCAATTAACCACATTAATGTCCTATTTATACAACATGGTTAGTTCGTGATTTGTTGGAAGATATTTGGGGGCTTCGTGATGGATTCCACCAATGTGTTTTCGTTCATCACTTGCGCGAAGTTAACGCTACTGTTGATTATCTTGCAAGTCATGTTATGACTGAAAAAGAGATCTCCTATTTGGTTTCTTACCTACTGGACGAGCTTAGTGAGATCACTGATGCGGACCAGAATGGTCATATATATTACCGTATTTAAATTTATAATGTATTATATATATTTCTTATTATAATATAAAACGCATTTGACCGAAAAAAAATGTTTTTTCAAATTTATATTTAAAGGTTCAATAATTCATAAATTTACCATATGGAATCCTTAAGTTTCCTCCTTCCGCCTCAACCGGCACTTTCCCTTCTTGTTTGCTTGGCACAAAGACCTAGTTAATTAGAAGACCTGTTGCTACTTCTAATTATGCTTTGAGCGAAGTTTAATAATTCATAAATTTGCAATTCTTGACCCTAGAACTCATAGGTTCAAGAAATCTAGACCTTCTGATTATGGTTGAATTTTGTCAATGTCTTCCAATTTAGTGAACCTGAAAAGGAAAATTTGCGAACCAAAATTAACGTAATTGTAATGGTTGTAAAGTATTATATGTTGGCCAAATTGATAGTAAATAAAGAAAAATTAGATGATAACAATCAAAAGAATATATCAATGCTATTTTACATGAAAATAGAAATATACCCAAACGAAACTTGAACCGAAAGTAATAGAATAAAGAGGAAGAATCGTCGAGGCATGTCAAACACTTTTCTTAAAACAAATTCGTCCCCTCGGATATGTGCTTGAGGATCTAATGGACGTCTGTCTCCCAGGATACAATGCCGAAGAACAACGGTATACTTAGCACAAAGTAGATCGCTACAACAAACTTAATATGTGTCTTTCTTCTATCACCGTAAAATCCAAATTGACAAGTTCTCACAACATTGACAAGACTTACAAAATATTAAAAAGACTCTTAAAGCATTCTTAACATGACCCTTAAATAAAAAGAGAAAATCACAGAAACCCCTTGATTGTAATGTTGAATGGGTTGAGGAGTTGATTGATCCTATCAATAGAAGTTGGAAGGCTGATATCATCAAGTCCTTGATCCCTAAGGATGAAGCTGATGAGATTCTAAAAATACAACTCAGCTTGTTCCCTCAACCCAACTCTCTATTTTGGGCAGCAACTAGAAATGGGCAATTCACAGTTAAGTCGGCTTATGAAGTGCTTATATTGAAGAAAGAAAACAAGTTGAGAGAGAAGCCATCCTCATCTTCTAGTGGACTATGGAAGCAAGTCGATAGAGGTGTATGGGATTACATCTGGAAAGTAGATGCTCCACCAAAGATTAAACAACTTTTATGGAGGATTTGTGGGAGAGGCTTAGCAACAACTGAGGGGCTAATCAATAGAAACATACAAGTCGACCCATTATGCCAGAGATGCGGTAAAGAAAAGGAGAGCATTGATCACATTTTCCTCTCATGTCCATTTGCCAGAGCAACATGGTTTGGGTCTCAACTTTCATTTACTTCCCCACAAGGAGAGGAAGCCAAACTCCACGAATGGCTTAATTCATGGAAATCTATTGGATTTGGAGAGGGTGGCTTGACAAAGGAAATGACATCCTTGGCGGCTTTTATTTTCTGGGAGCTATGGTTGGCCAGAAATGCACTAATGTTTAACAGAGAGGTATCATCTCCTCATCAAGTTATTGAACGTGCAATGAGGCATCAAGGTGAGTATCTACAAGTGAATCCCATCAAATAAAAAATGGTGGTAAGTAGATTGGTGAGACAACCAAATTGGTCTCCTCCAAGCACCGGTTGGGTCAAAGTAAATTCCGATGCAGCCATGAAGAAGGACAGTGATAGATGCGGTTTGGGTTTCATTATTCGAAATGAAGGGGGTGATTGCTTATTGGTGGTTTCGAAACCTTCTTCCGCCCAATCAGTGTTGGTTGCAGAAGCTATGGCCTTGAGGGATAGCATGTTGTTCACATTGGGTGAATGTCATGACAAGGGGCATTTTGAAACTGACAATCAAGAGCTTACCCGCCACTTGGAAGACTGTCTCCATCTTGGCCCCCCGGAGGTTAGACCAATTCTGGATGATATCATATACCTCAGAACCAAGTTCAGTGATTGTGTAATTCATCATATTTATAGGGAAAGTAACTCATGTGTTGATTCCCTAGCTAGGAGGGCTCTATCTCTCTCGAGCGAGATAGCTTGGCCCACTTCCACTCCTTGGCTCCAGGACTTTGTCAATCTGGATGCCTCGGCTGTAGCTCGTGCATATCTTTCTGAATGAAGTTGTTGTTTACCAAAAAAAAAAAAAAAAACAATTTATCCTTAATTGATCTTTTTAGATACCTCAGAAAATCACTTGCAAAGTTTTATTTTATTTGAATTAAAAATGACATGAACCAAATCTCAGGGTTCAGATGAAAATTATTCTTAAATTTGTAATTATTTAATTTATGAAACTTAAATAGATGCATTTGGTATGATTTATGACCCCGATTTCTCATTAAAATAAATTGATTTAAATATAAATTCATAAATACATCAAGACCTTTTTATGAATTATCACCATTAATTATTAACTTTTTATTATGTTGGTACCATTAATGAACATGTAGATAAACTACTTAAGAATGGGTAAAAAAGTGAAGTTACAAAAAAATTAGAATAAAGCCTTGTTTTTCTCTCTTTAACCTCAACATTATTGCTCCCGTTTTCACTTTAACAATATTTTAGAAATATTAAAAAACTACCCAAATAAATAAAAGTGAGCCAAGACAAAAACTAAAGCATATATATATACTTCAAAAGATAAACTAAAAATCAAACTAATATACATAATATATTATCCAACTAATAATATCAAACCTATTTCTTGTTATATAATATATCATATATAATAATTAAACGAAAATTATTTATTACTCATAACCTATTATCGTAATTGATTATTCTTAAATATGTCATAAGCATAAAAATAAACTATGTCAAAGAAAATTTGAAGTAGCTAAGGGCTTGATTATGTAAATTTAGAATCTAAGAAACCTTTGACTGTAAAAAGATAAATTATAATTATAAGAATGCCTCATTTTTTTAATTAAGGCTTCGCATCGAAATTTATATGTGTAATGCTATAGCCAGCTATACATTTGCAAAAATAAAAATGTGAATGTATAATTAGCTTTTCTGAACACCACATGGGAGACATATGCAAAACATCATCTTTTTTGAGTTAAAATCGACCTAATCAAACCTCAGGGGGTCCAATGAAAATTACCCATAATTTAAATATATGATGATAATTTACTGTTGCACCAAAGAGATATAGAAAGTACATAAGTATTTTGGATTTCCTCAAATTTTACAAGTATTTGTGAACCTTGTAATGAAATCACATTTTATATGTGAATGTACATGGCTACCTTGCATAGGATGAGCTAAAAAATAATAATATATATATTTTTAATGATTTTATGTCATTTTATTCATATCTTATGTGTAGAGCTAACAAACATTAGTTACATATATTTTTAATGGGAGAGCACTGGTGAAGGTATAGTATCTCCCTTGCCAAATTAAGTGTCTACACGATTTTTATACAGTTTTTGAATTGAAAATGTCCACATGATAGCGGAATGAGCTAATAGAATAAAAATAGAATATCTATAATTTGCATCAGAATTGCCTCGACAACAAATGATCCATAATTAATTAGCTTGAGTTTTTATGTGCGAGTCTTTTTAGTAGTATATAAATCAATGTTGAGTCCCTTAGTGTATAAATGACGTCTCAATCTCAAAATAACTAACACCATCTAACACAATAGTGTCTTTGATGTAACAAAACTATACTTCTTTACCCAAAAAAAAAAAAAAAAAAAAACTATATTTGATGTTATGTTTTGGAATAGATTGAGCCCCCATCATGTACTTGTACATCTTAGACACTCAATAAATCAATCAAATCAAGTAATCAACTATTATATGAGTAGATTCCATGTGGTTTAGAATGTGTTGAATATCCATTTTTTTTTTGGCCAAAACAAAAAAGCAACAATTATATTAAACGAAAGAGTTTAGGTCAGAGGACCTATATACAAACGAGAGAAATCCACAATAAACAAAGGTGGTATACCCCACCAGGATCTATCTAGAGATAACCTGCAAGCACCCTTAGCAAGGAAATCAGCAAAACCATTGCCAACTCTAGGAATATAATTAAAAGAAACCCTAGTAAAGAAAGAACAACGCTTCAAACTATCTACAATTAAACTGAGACACATCCAATCTAAAGATGATTGGAGACCTTGGAGGGCACTAATAACAGCTAAACAGTTCGAATGAATATATAAATCAACCGCTCCTAAAGAGGAGCCCAAAATAATGCCATCTCTAATGGCTTCAAGTTCAACTAAGGTTGCTGAAGCACTACAAGAACATGATCGAGACCTAATGGATTTTGAATCTAGCTAATAAAACAATCAATAATTTCATATTGTCGCTACATTTATCAGAAATATCCTATAGCTAAAATAAAGCAAACCCCGGCCAAATGAAATATTCAACCTTAACTTTATGTTATACCTAATTTAGGAAGCAACCAATCTAAACCCTCTCTCCTTTTTAGGGCAAGTCAAAATGGATCGAGTTTGGACCACTAAAGCCAAACTTGCACCCTATAATACGCACGTGGCAGGAGTTTAAAATCTCTCCTTAGAGGGCCTCTCCCATGATTGCCCATTGAGTTTTAGGATTCAACCACATATAGTATTCTAATTCAAGAGATTAAAAAAAATCCAATGGGTGCCCTTGGATAGAATGCTATACGTGGCTGAATTCTATAACCTATTGCGCACTCATTGAGACACTATAAGGAGAGGAGCCAAATACATTGGCAACTGATGACTAGTCAACTTGCTAATGTCATAATTGAGATTAATAACAAAGTTAAATTATTAAATAAGTCATAAATAAAAAATTATTCTATTATTCTTGTAAAGTCTCTTTTCTGATATCACAAGTTCAACCACATGTAAAAACAAGAAGAATAAGGAGGGAAGCATGGAAATGACATTATTTCATAACCTAATGCATCCAAGCATACCTACTTAGCCTTTTAGAAAATGTTTCAAATTGAGTTACCTTAGCTCCTCACTTTTTCCCTTTAATCAAACATTATCTATCAACTAATACATTAATATATATCCAAAAAAAAAAAGATACACATGAAATTTTTTAACTAAGATCTATATTCTTATCAACTCATCCAAAAGGTTTATTTTTCACCTAAGTGTCTCCCAATGGTAATTTTCCCACTGGTCTGCAATATGTTAATGTGAAGAAGTTCTATAGATTATAATTTACCTTGTTGGTATATTCTTTTGAAAAGATAAAAAAAAAAAAAAAAACCCAAAATTAAGTTATCATATAAGCATATTAAGTTCAAAACTAGAGTTGACCATTGTTGATTACCATATTAATGAATTTAATAACTAAAAAGATGTAACAATAAGAAACATGCATACTAGTACACAAGAAAATTGCACCCTATAATTTAACTTGTGCAAAAATCTTTGGTATTGGATTCACTCTTTTAAATTCAAATACAAAAAGCAGGAGACCATATTTGTTCATTTAGTCCCCACCTTAGTGCACTATTCAATTAAAGCATTTATAATAGTATTATGTGGGTTTTTTTTTTTAATTACAAAAGGGGATTGAGTGGCAATTAATTGTATTTGCTTGTCATTGTCTAACTACACAAGCATGCAACTAAAAACTCTTTATCCTAATATATTTTCAATAATGTATCACTTTTTTTTTTATAAATTTAGTTGACTATTGCCGTTACTATTGTTAGTAAAAAAATTTAATGTTATAAATCTAACTCTTTATACATTCATTGCCTATGAAGAGGAACGTGATATAAACTTGTGTTAAGAAGTCAAACCTTCTTTTCTTTAGGAAAAGTCCATTTTGTGAGAAAAAACAGTCTTTATTATCATCATTTGATGCAATTTCAAATTCCATATTCACATCACTTTATTTTTTTTTTATAAGATAATCATAGCCATTTATCTTGCCTTATTCAGTTATGAATTTCTATCAAGTAAAGATGTTTTTTTCTTTCTTTTTTTTAATATTGTCACAAGGATGAATTAGCATAGGCATTTTCATTTTTTATATTGACACAAAGATGAAGTAAATATGTAATTATGTCTACTAACACAAAGGAGAGGCCTAAACAACAACAACAACACCAACAAATGCAAGTTGATGCGATGAACAAGTGATCAAGCAGTGGGAAAGGCGTTTTTCTCTACAGGAATCTGCATTTAAGAAGTGGATTTGGTACATGAGTACTCTCATGGGTATGGATGGAGGAGCTTTTGAGAATTTGGGGATTCTATGAAGTTTTTGTGTGGGTGTGTTGTTGTGCATTTGGATTCTATAGGTAGAGGGTACGTTAGTGGTTTTCAATTTAGGAATCAAACTAATGTAGATGCCATTCTATTTGGCAAGAAATATGATAGAAGAGGTAAGAAGAATAAGGCTGGATCACTTTTGTACCAATCCCTTGGGCCATAGGACCAATTGGTTGCATAACTGACCTTTTTGCAAGAGCCAAACATTGTTTACGTGAGCGGTAATGTGAATAGTGATACAACCCTATTTTGGCCTTAAAGGAATATCATTTAAAAATTTTGTGGCAACGTGAGATTGAAGTCATATTAGAATTTATTAGTTAGCATACCTATTGTTGGGAAATGCCGTGTCAACATTGCCACATCAGCTTCTATTAGTTTTGATGATAACAAATACGAATTACTAATATGAGTAATATTTACTTTAAGTTGTCATTGTCTAGCTTATTACTAAAGCAAGTGGACCAAATCCATGCCAACTCGTTAGACCAAACTCACCAAATGCCCAAGCCCAAGTCAAGATTAAGTAAACTTGGACAAGGAACCAATGTCAAGATGAGCATTAAGATCAAAACATAAGGGCTGCGTTTATTTGCAAAGGTGGGGTGGGAAAAAAAAAACGTGGGTCCCATGTGTTGTGGGGTGAGGGAGAAGGAAAGGAAAGGAAATGGTTTTGTGGAAAAGTGATAATGGTGGGTCCCACTTTTTACCTTTCCCAACTTTCCCACAAAGTCCCACCAAATATGTGCGGTTTTAAAATGGCTTGGGGTGGGAAAGTTGGGCTGCCACATCAGTAGACAAGTTTCCTTGATTCAAGGAAACTTGTCTCTCACTTTCCCACCCCAAGCAACCAAACAATCTACCATTTTGGGATTTAAGGGAAAAGTAAGATATCTACACTCTTTTCAAGAATTTTCCCACCCCACCTTTATTCCAGCAAACAAACGCAGCCAAGAAGATGCGAAAATCAAGTCAAATTCAAGACTTAGATAAATTGGGGACTTAGGACACTTCCACATGCACTTATATGTTCCCGCATTAAATTATATGCATATCATGTAACTAAACTAACCTAGGACATATTATGAGAGTGTATAAGACTTAGGGTTGGCTTGAAATACCAAAAACCCAATCAAGTCCCTGTTTTGCATTGACTATGCACTTTGTGCCGTAGACGGATGTCTGTCTGAGCCAATTTGAACTTACTTTACCCAAATTCACATCCTCTTTATTAGGGGTTGGAATTCATTTTTGTATTCATTGACTTTGATTTTGGATTTATATCATGATCCTATGGAGAGTATTTGATTTTATTGATCTTCATTTAAGATGATAACCCCTCTGTGAGTTGGGACAACTTAACTATTCTATTTAAGGGGATAGGGTTTCCTTTCCTAATTAACTCTTAAGCCAGATTTCTCCCTTCCCTCCAAATTCTCATCATCAATAAACAAGTAACCAACTTCCAAGTAACTAATTGAGTAAGTATCAGATGTGAAAGCCTTCCAAATCCTACACATTAAGATGGTTAATCATCCTGCCATGTATCAATTTGGAAAAAGAAGAAGGAAAAGAAAGAAAGAATTATAAAGGAGTGTTAGAAATGTGTATGGAGAGAGAGAGAAGGCTAGAGAGTTTACGTGGTTCGGTTGAATTCAACCTACGTCCTCAGGAGAGTTTTAGATGTTTTCACTATTGTAAAGAGTTGCGTACATGGCTTCCTTATATAGAGTTAGAGTCCTTCTTCATTAGTGTTCTAGGGCTCTTGTAGTTTTGATCTTCTAGATACCTTGAGTTACAGTGTTTGGATTAAATGAAGATAGATGTTTTAGATTACATGAAATATTGACCAGGGTTTTGTAGCAATTGTAATCTGTATCAAACTCTTCTTTGGGTTGGTTAGAGTCTTTGTGTGTACCAATTGTAGAGACCTTCCTGGATGTAGTGGCTAGTGTTTGATCAACTGTGGAACTCTTAGCAGCAACCTTCGATGTAGTGTCTAGTCTTTGATCAACTGTGGAACTCTTAGAAGCAACCTTAGCCGCATAAGCTTGAGATGGAGTGGTGGCTAGGGTTTTGGTTGATTTTTAAGAAATATCCCTAATACGCCCATGCAAACTCAAGGGAGGTGAAGTGACGTTTAGGTTGGCTAGCAATGTGCTGAAACGTGGAGTAGATAGAGGCTTGGTGAAGATGTCAACTAGTTAATCCTTAGAAGATAAGAAAGGAACTTGAAGATCTCCTTTGATAACTTTATCACGAACAAAGTGGAAGTCAATCTCCATATGTTTGGTCTGAGCGTGAAAGATAGGATTTTCAGGATTTATTTCTTTGAGTTAGCCATAATGTTGTGCCATAGCTTTTGACTCCTTGACGGGACTAGAAGAACTACCTCATCTTTTAGTTGGAGGTTGATTTATCTTGGAGGTGGTGGTGCAAAGAATGCATCAATTACCTTAAAGGAGCACTCAATGTGTACCTCAACCTCGTTCGTTGGTGGCTTGTTCGATTACAACATCAAGTTCTCTAGATTAGCTAAGGATCTTCAATTTTCAGTTGTATTGCAATTCCATTGTTGTACCTTTAAAATTTGTAATACAATTACCCAACACTTCTAGAGCTTTCAAAACAACTCACAACAACAATTGATGCACTTCCTGGCCTTGATGGGTGCAGGAGAGGGGGTGCAAAAAAGTTTTTATTTTTATCAAAAACAGAGAGGAAGCAACGCTTTTCTAAGATGCCACGGATGAAGACAAGATGACGGTGCTTAATGAATTTGTTCCAGTGGCTGAAGCATTATTAAGGCATATAAAGTTCAAAGAGAAGCACATCCTGGACTTGATGGCTGTAGGAGATGGGGTGCAAAGCAGTGCCTCTTTTTTCTCTCTCTCTCTTTTTTTTCCCCCTTAGATGCACGGTTGAAGACAAGATGATGGTGCTCGACAAGTTTGTTCTAGTGAGTGAAGAATCAAGACATTGGTGGGGCAATGTATTTTGTTGGTTTTATTGATCTGTTTAAACTGAGGTTCATACTCTTTTCTTTGAAGATAGCTGCTGTTATATTTCGTGGCTTATACTCTGTAAACGATATTTTTGCTTGAAAGTTCTTTCTAATATATTACTATGGCAGATTTGGCTTGTTAATGGTTGACACTACACTATTGAAGCTTAATTGTTTCCAATTAATTTTATCATGCAAAATACTTTGGTGTAGCTTGCAGAAATCATCTTAAAGTTACATTTTCCAGCATACCTGTGTCTTGGCATGTTTTCTTCAAGCGCCGAACCTTTTCTCTTTAATATTACATATTGCAGTGACGAACACATTTATGTGTGAAATCTTAGGGCATAAAGCATGTATTTTATACATTTTGAGTAGAGCTACCTTGAATTTTATGTTGTTTTTGCAGATTTTATGAATTTTCAGGACTTGAGCGAATATTTGGAGTTTTGGGTATTAAATATGCGATTTTACACGTCAAGATGTCCGTTCAAATTCTCAAATGCGAAAATGAGCCTGACCTGGAGCATGATGGACCAAAGATGTGATTATGGGCCAACTCCAAAGTATTTAGAGATAAAGAAGCAAATTTTGATATACGGCTGAGATTATGAATTATTAATCAAATCTACAGAGATATTATTGAAAGAGTCCTTGCACACCTCAATATCTTATTTCTTATTTGGGACTTGGTCAAAGAAAGAAAAAGAGGAAAAATCCCGTTTTTGAATGCCTCTATTCAGTTTCGATCAAGCCCTTCATCGAACGGTCATCCGTTGTTCAATCGAGCTGATTTTTGGAGGAGAGCTTCACGACTTCTTAACCCTAAAATCCAACAGTGGAATTATGTATTTGATATCTCTAAGTCCGTCCGATTGGTACCCCAAAACCCTAATTGGTTGAATCAGATAAGAACTTTGAGTTTTATTCAAATTCAGCCGTGCCTCATATCCCATGTAAACTCTATAAAAGGAGAGCATACTCCATCAAGGGAGAAGGTGTTCTAGAGCTTAGTAGAAGCATTCTTTCTTCTCTCTTCAGTTTATTTAGGCTTTCTCTAGTTTTATTTGCTTGCATTTGTGAGATTTAAATTTCTAGATTGAATGTTTAGGTTTAAATTTTTTATGTAATGCAATTCAAGTTTAAGTTTCAAGTTCTTAGATTCGTTTTTCTCTGGGTCTAGCAATTGCAGATTTAGATCATTCTAGATCTAGATCTGGTTGTTAGGGTTGGTTGAGATTCGAATCGTTTGTTCAATTCGCAAGTAAGTAACCTTCTTTATTAATCTTCTCTCCTCCCTCCATTCCCACTTCTATCTACCCCTCCATATTCTTAATTTAGGATTTACTTTCAACATTTATTTATTGTTCTCCCTTCCCCTGGATCCTTGATCAGAGATGCCTACAGTCGTGCCTCTCTTTGGTTAAGGTTTCCATTTTACTTTTTACAACTTACTTTATGTTATTTACTTTCTGCACTGTTTTTTTCTCTTTAATATCCGTTCCCCCGATCGGTGGACTGTAAGCTACGGCAAAGGGTCTACGGTCAAAGTCATTATTATTATACTCCCCTTCCCTCGATCTAGAGCTAACACTCGGATCACTTCCCTTTTCCTTTTACTGTTCGCATTTTTTTCCTGACTTTTATTTATGCATTGATTGTGTTTACTTTATTTTTCGTTTTAATTCAATTGTATCAGATGCATGGATTAAGATCGTTTAGTTTAGTTAATTAGTTAACAAAAATTGAATCATTCCACTCTTGCATTATCATTAAGAAGTTAATTCTAAATTGGCATATCTCCTTGAGATCGACCCGTTAGTTACATGATACCGTGCGCTTGCGGTTACTTATAATTTCACAAACATGCAGCACTTGTGATATTCAGATTTTGTAGTTGCTTCATATGTTATTACAGTTACAATGCAATAGTTGGAATCTCCCCTCTTCTTCCCTGGGGTGAGATTCATAATGTAAATGTCAGTGTAGGTATGCTGCTGAGAAAGACTCTGTAGTGAAACCTGAGTAGTATCTATGCTTGACCTCGTGGTTCAGTGCAGTTATAACTGTCAGGATTAGTCCCTGTACCAACAACAACAACGAATACTAGACCTATTTTCATCATACTAGGTTTGACTGCTAATATATCTCTTACCAGAAAATCTACCTGAAGTGCATCATTACTGCCCATTTAACCATTTCTTTTTCCATTCTAAAAAACATATATTGCACTTGCTGCAATAGTGCATGAGATTTGTTTTATAAACCCTCTGTATCATAAATAGTAGATTTTTTTTTATGCTGCCCACACTGGCTCTTTTCAGAAATAACAAGTTATCTATTATTAAATTTTGATCGTTTGACTGTTAAGTTTTCAAATTTATTAAAATATTTTAGGACAAAAATACCCTCACCCATTCAAATTAGACTATTGCCCATGTAAGTCACTTCCCTCCATCATCTTTCTCTTCTCTTGCGAGTAACTGTACACGGCACCTCCACCTTAATACTGCAGATGTCCTCCTTCTCCTCTGACTCCGGCTATTGGAATACGTCACACCCACTGCTGCCAGCATGTAATTTGACAGAGGAGATGTTGGCAACTAGTTACAAATTACCTGTGGTTAAATTATCATGCAAGAGGCATTAGATACAACAGGAATAGTGGAGAAAAAAATCGAGTTGTAGGATGAAACCCTAGATTTGTCGCTAGCTGCAAATTTACAGAAGAAATGTAGAAAAACAGAGTGTGAGTGGAGATGGAGCCACTAAACATCGGTCGTATCATCACTCTAGAGAAGAAGAAACCACGCTGAAAAGATCTGCTTTGCTCTTTGAGAACCGAAATGAAGAAACGAACAGAGTTTCATTAACTTCCAATTGAAGCGGCCAAAGCACTAAGATAAAGGGCAAAAGCATGGTTCATTGGGTTTGCTCAGACTAGACAATGGTGGGAAACTTGCCAGTCCTTTAAAGTGGCTAAACTGGTGCAATTTTCTGTGTTTGAATCTAAAGGATAAGTCCAAGGGTTTGAGGTAACTGAAATTGCAATTCAGTCATGGCTCCCACATAACAAGGGTGATTTGTGTCCTCAGAGGTTGACAGACGTGAAAAGGGTTTAAGTCAGACTCAATGGAGAATTCATTTGAATGTTCTTGTATAGCATGAAAGTTGTTTATTTCTTTCTTTATTCTTCATGTCAGCGGTGGGTGTGACGGATTCTAGTAACTGGAGTTGGAGGAGGAGGAGGACAACTGCGGTGTTGAGGCGGAGGTGATGTGCACAGTTACTTGCAAGAAAAGAGAGATATGATGGGAGGGAAGTGACCTACAGGGACAATAATGTATTTTGAATGGTTGAGAGCATGGAAAGTTATTTCGGCGAAATTCGTCGAAATATCGGCGAAATCGCCAGTTTCGCCCCCCGGCGAAACGAAACCAGGGGGCGAAACGATATCTGTCGGATATCGCCGAACTAGCGAAATCCAGCGATATCTCGCTGGAAAATCAACACTGATCGCCTCTTTCAGTCTTTCTCTTCTTTCTCTTCTTTCTCTCCGTCAATCCGAGGGAACTCCAGGTCTTCATCAGTGCTGCCTTTGGTGTTGGTGGTGGTAGTATGTCTTTTACTGGCGCCCAAAGGCACCACCGGCACGGCAGCAACAATAGCGATAGCCGTGGGAGAAGCGAGGGAGAAGAATGGAGGCGACGAAACCTAGGGGTGCCTACCGAGCCTCGCTTTATCATCTAGATGTAGATGCGGTGACTTCTAGGCTCTAGCGACTGCTGGCGAGAGTTCGTCCGACCGACCGTCCATGGTGAAGATGAAGATGAGAAGATGAAGATGAGATTATGTACACGCAACCGTCATTCTCAGTCATTTATGAAAGTATAAACATTTGGTAAATCATACCTCTTTACCTTTTTGGCATTTGAGCCTCATGTCACGTGGCTCTTAAATGACCATAAAATTGTTTAAAAAACCACAAAAAACAAAAACCCTTAAAGCAAACATAAATCCGATCGACTTTTCACATAATATTATTTTATGTAAAAAAACCAAAACGCATGTGGGTTTGAATTTTTAATAACAATTTGGGGCGAAATATCGCCGAAACCTCGGCGATATTTCGCCCTTTCGCTCGGTTCGCTGGGTAGCGAACCGAGCGATTTGAACGAACTATCGCTCCTTGGTTGAGAGTACTTTTGTCTTAAAACATTTTAATTTGAAAAGTTATTGGACAGACAGTCAAAATATAACATTGGGTAACTTCTAATTTCTAAAAGGGCTAGTGTGGGCAGTGAAGAGTTTTGTTTTGGCCCCACTTAAGTGGCCTGCATGAAAAAAAACTATAAATTATAATAAAAAATCTTCGTGGATTACTAAGTTTAAGAAAAATAATCTCCTTGTCTGAAATAATTAATTAAGGGGTCAAAACTCTTTTCTTGGAAGTTTTTTTATTTTTTATTTCTTGGGTGCATCTTTGTATCTTGCCTCTCTTTCTTTCTTTCTTTTATTTTTTCTTTTATTTTTCTTCTCTAAGGTCTCTCCTCAATATCATATTTGTATACATGGGATTGTTGTAACTTAATTCCCTAGTAGGACCATTCATGTCTATGGAAGCTCCTAGGTGGTATGGTTCTACTTTAGCTTTGTTCTTGTACCTTTTGTGAAATCCCCTGGATTTCGAACCTTTTAATCCATGGTTTCAAGATAGCAAACTCAAAACTGGAGTAGGCGATAACTATGAGCCATTCGAGTTAAGCCTATAGGTTTGGAAGTGGACCCCATGATAGTAGATGACCTCTAGTGATTACTCAACCACTCTCCTAGAGTTTAAGAGGAGAGAGAAGGTCAATCATGAAAATATGAAAAATAGATTTGGTACTTCCAAAAATCGATGAAGGAAAATCCAAATGACGAAATAAATATATCCAAAGATAGGTACTTAAACATATAATAGCATAATGAAGGTAAAAAAAAATGCATAATAGGTAAGGTAACTGATGTAAGTGATGAACAAAATGTAGAAGAAGAAGTAAGAAGAAAGAGAGAAGAACAAGAAATAGAAAGAAGTGAGAGGAAAGAGAGAAAGAGACAAATGGTCATGCTTGATAATGTGAGATGAAAGACGAGAGAAAGTTGAACAAAAATTATAGGAGAGAAGGTAGGTTTAAAGTCCATCAAAAATAGGAAAATATTAAATTTCCATAAATTATGTGTGAAAAAAAATTCAATGGTTGTGATTAACTCTAATATACTCAGTGGTTAAAATTCCAAATGTAGATAAACCTCTTACTTCCATCTTCCCAAAACTATGTGTTTGGTTGAGTTGATTATACCCCTCAACTTTTTATTTGTGCACATATAAAAAATTCATAAAAAAATAGAAGGGTAGCATGTTAAAAATGGACATCACAAAAGTCTTGGGGGTTGCTTTTAAGTTTTACTTCATAGAAGACAATGCAAGAAGACCATCCAAGAAAAACAAGAAGACCCTCAAAGGTGATTCGAGCTTATATTGGGCTTGTTATTATGTATTGTGAATTGATGATTGGTTATAGTACTGCGTTGATGGTCCTTCAAAGGGGAATTTTACAATTTGGGCAAGGATCCGGACATCTTAAGTAGAGTGTGGCATGTACAAAAAAAATCAAACCGATCTTTTATTGGGTTTCCGTTTCGGTTTCGGTTTCTAATTGATACATACTGAGTTTTGTCACCAATAAAATCAATTCAATAAGAAATGGGTTTGAAGCCTCTTTTGCTTTATTACGTTATTTTTTATTTTATTATATTTATTATATTTATTATTTATTTGGGAGTGCGTCGATTCAAGATAGACATGATTTATTGAAAAAAAAAATTCTTTTGGCCAAAAAAAAAATTTTTCAAATTTGACACTTTCATTTGAGCATGTAAATTATAACGAGAAAAAGGATACAACAGAAAATATAAGCATTTATCAGGGGTAAGTAAGGAAATAAGATTAGGGTTCTGCGGCAACGTTTAGCCATGTCTTGCGAGTTGCGAGCCGTTCTGAAGTAGGGTTTGCTCTAGAATCGGACCTCGCAGAGGACTGCATCGAAAGAAAGAAGTGGTGGTCTCGATCTCCTCCCCGGCATTTCTCCCTCAATACTTTCATCTTTTCTTTGCTTAATGTTAGTTGTCCGGGATAAATGATGGTTTTGGGTAGCTGATGATATCCCCTTCGTCGATGGAGTCGTTTGCTGCGACTCCTCCGTGTCAGAGAGGGGCTTTATTTTTCGGGACGAAAGGCTCTTATGGATGCTGTGCTCTCAGAAGATATGTTGATTCGCATCGGTTATTTTCTCTCTGGTTTCTCCTATGGTCCAAGTTTAAGCGAGCGTTATGCATCCCTAGAGTTATGTTACTCGTTGCAGAAGGTATGTTTTTTTCAATTGCCTATTGTTTTGATGTTGGAACTTGTTTCCAAGCTTCTGTACTTTCGATCATTTACTGCTTGCACTCTTGTGGTTAAATTTATAGAACTCGCTAGGGTTTCGCTCCCCAATCCTAGTCTTTGTACGAAATTTTAGACTCATTTCTTCCGCCTTCTTAGCTTTAATGACATGGTCTTGACTCTTGATGTGTGTTTTGGGGCTTTTTCACTGGTCTTTTGATGCAATGGCTTTGTTTATCTGCAGTTGCTGGTCTTCTTTTTCGTGTTTAGTTTGCGTTTAAATATTGTTTTCTGTTGTGGTTTGGGCAAATCATCTGTCAGTAATTGCCTGGAGAAGTCCCCTTCATAGAAGTTGTTCATCTGGTTGTCATTTACTCTTAGGTTTAGTCCCTGTTATAGCCATGGAACCCATCTTTCTTCTATGATTTGTGACTGTGACCCTGCTTTAAGCGTGTATTGCATTTTAACTAAGCATTTGTCTTCCAATCTAGTGGGACCCCTCAAAAAAACCGTCGCTTTGTCTGCTGGGAAGCTTGAGTTTGTGAAAATTTATCTTTGCTTCTCCTTGCTGAGCGGATTGGGTCCCTAATTGGATGTTGTGAATCTCATTGAGCTTCAAATTATGCCCTGTAAGCCCACAGCTCTTTCTTTCATCCCTTCAACATAAGCCTAATTATACTAGCATCCCCGACCCCTCAAAAGTACAATATATCCCAAACAATTTAATATCAATGGTTTGATGAGCGTTTTCATTTGACCTTGTTGTTGGGTGGTTTTCCGGATAGCGAGCTTCAGCTTGGGTTCCTATCCTGCATGAGGTGACTCCACTTCACAATTTCTCTTGTGGATTTGATAAATTGGGGTGAGCTTGAGCCCTACATAGGGATGCCACTAACAAAAGAAATTCAAGATTGAGGAATGCTTCCAACAAAACAAATTCAAGATTGAGCTTCTGTTGTGACCCATCGTTTTGATGTAGCTAACACTTGTCATATTGCTGCAGAAAAACCCAAGGTCATTCTTGTTGGTGCTTATTTGGAGTGGGTAGTCTCGGCAAGTTTTATTGTAAGTTCCTATGCATCCCTTAATTTTCTCAATAGGATTGTTGATTACCCACCATAAGTGTGGAAAAGGAGGAGATAATGATCTTAGGCCAGCTCAGTTTACAGAAATTGCAAACATGATTAATGCAACACTCCAATCCTCATATGAGACTGATCAAATTAAGAACCATTATCGAGTGTGGAGGGCAAGAATCAAAGCCCTAGTGGATCTCATCAAATTTAGCGTCCTTGGGTGGAATGACGAAGAATCAAGGTTCGGTGGACCTAAGCACATGTGGGCTTCCTTTCAAGTATGAACCTTATGATTTTTAGTCAATATGTTTCATTGGAAACACTTGTTTTTTGAAATACATTTACATATTAATATGTTTGTATTACATTTTTTGTAGAAAACTGAAGAAATGTTTTGGAAGGACACACAAGTCCTACCCATCCACTATGAGGTGCTTTCGTGGTTGGCAATGAAATTGCCATAGGTCAAGATTTAGGTCACCCAACTACCGTACCCAACTACCGTAGTCATTGATGATGTAGACTTGGCTGACATGACACTAGAGACTGATGGAGAGGGAAGTGCTCAACCAACCCCAAGTGGTCGAAGGTCGACACCTTGAGGTAGGCCAACATCAGAGGCTGCTAAGGTATCTTCAAGTAAGAAAAAGAAGGTCAAGACTGCGGTTGATAAGATAGTAAGTCCCTTCAAGCAATTACTGCCTCAATGTTCGTTGAAGAATGGCAACCAAGACTTACTTCATCAACAACAAAGCTGAAGCCCAAATTTTCTTGGACTATGATGATGGAGAGAAGTTGATAGTGTTGGATGAGCAAGTCCTTATTGCCACTGGATCAAATCTACCTAGAAACTTGTTTGGATAATTTTGTTTAAGTTCTAACTTAATGCTTTATGATGTATTTGTTTAAACTAGGGTAATTTTCATTTGGACCCCCTGAGGTTTGATCTATGTCATTTTTAGTCCAAAGAAATGGATACTTTGCATCTGCCTCCCCTGAGGTATCCAATAAGGTTAATTAAGGACAAATTGTGCTTTTTATGACCAAAATACCCTTATATCTATTATTTCGTAAGATTTGCATCATATCATCACAATTAAATCCGACGGTGAGAATAAAAAAAAGTATTTACATCTTATAAATTTATGAATTATTAATCTTTGAATATAAAAAAATTATTAAATCTTTAAACCCTAAATGTTATAGTTTCCTTAACTCCCATCCCCATCACTACCGCCACCTAAGGGTGTCAATTGCATACCGAAACCGTTTAACCGTAACAAACCGCGCCGTCTAAAACAGCACCGTACCGTACCATTCAAAATTCGGTATGGTACGTACCGAAACTGAATTTCTTCGGTACAGTTCTAGTTTTAGGTACTCATATCGTTGGTACGTACCAAAACCGTACCGTACCAAATTAATAGATATAAATTGTAATTTTACAATTAAAACACTTAACATTTTCCCTATCCCTATTTCAGTTTTTCGTTTCATCATTCAATTCTCTTCTTAGATTTACTTGTTTTGTCTCTATTAATTAGTTTTATTTGCTTTATCTATGTTAATTTCAAATTATATCGATTGGTTGATCACAATTTCATTAGGATCTTAATGAACTAATAACAAAAGTGGCATAAGTTCATTCGTACCAAAATTGTACCGCACTAGATAGCGTGTTTAAACCATTTTTCCGTATCGATTTAATATCGAAACCGCACTGAACCGTATTTGTAAATACCGAAACTGTACCGTACCGTTTAAATTCGATACGGTACGGTTCTAGTTTTCAATATTCAAAGTTGGTACCGCACCAAAACCGTACCGAATTACCAAAACCGTACCGATTGACACCCTTACCGCCACTATCACCGCCACCTCCAAAGCCCAAGAAGCAGATTATACACCACCACCACTACTACCACCACCACTACCAGAGCCGCCAATCCAACTAAGCAACTTCTCTTGCCATTGTTGTTGCTTGCATTCTCTTTCTTGGCAGAGCTATGCTTGTTATTTTGCATCCACACTTTCAAAACGACCTTCTCAACTCCAATCTCATTGCAGAAGTCTTCGATCAATTCTTTGTCACTCTTTTGCATCTTCCTACCCAGCTTCTCCGAGATCCAACCGCAACCATTGTGGGAGAAAGAAAAAAAAACTCTACGAAAACCAATACACCAACAGAAACCCTAGGTCAATCGGATTTGCACATCGGCTCACCTCTTTCTCAATGAACTTCGTGAATAATCGTTCCACCTGAACTGTGGAGACATCGCCTCTATACACGCCATACCAAAATGCGGCTTTAATGTCCAAAAGGAAGAGCGCCGAGGCGGCACCCACCATCAATCGGAGACTGAGGAGATCAGATCAGGTTTGCACAGGGGATCTGGATTTCCAAATGTCAAAGAAGAAACAAGAATTGAACATCTCTAATACTTTTTTAGACAGATTTTTTGAATTTCTTGGGGGAAGTCAAGCATGACTAAGCATCACAATTGAGATGTTGGGAAAAACTTGGCTTGATCCCGATGTCTGAAATGAAAATGCTTCAACTTCAAAGGCCGAGATGTACCGGGGGGGGGGCCCCGGGGGGTGGCTGGCCCGGGGTCTGCTCCCTTTCTTGGTTTTTCCTCTCCCCCCCCCCCCCCCCCCCCCCCCCCCCCCCCCCCCCCCCCCCCCCGTTTCATTAGGTTAATTGTGCTACACGTCCTGTTTTCTAAAAGAAGATATATTATTGTGAATGAATGATGAATCTACTACGAGTTTGCTATAGCATTCTTGGGTTTTCTTCTTTATTCCCTCTTTTGCTCACCTTTCAAGTTCTTCTTTTCCCCCAACTCGTTGGGATGGGAGTTAAGGAGTTTCATTTAGGGTTTAATTTTGTGCTACATTCAAAGTTAATTCATATTTACTTCTAAAAGAAGATATAAGGATTAATTGTGATGATATGATGTAAATCTACTAAAGAGATATATTATTGTGAATGAATGATGAATCTACTACAATGTAGACTATAGCAATGTCAGGATTAAGCCGGAACTAGTTTTTCTTCTCTTTGAATTCACGTTGCTCACTACTTTCAATGTTTCCTCTTTTCCTCCTCCTGGGCTTTGGAGGTGACGGTGGCAGTAGTGGTGGGGATGGGAGTTAAGGAAGCTAAAACATTTAGGGTTTAAAGATTTAATAATTTCTTTTACATTCAAAGATTAATAATTCATAAATTTATAAGATGTAAATACCTTTTTTTATTCTCACCGTTGGATTTAATTGTGATGATATGATGTAAATCTTACGGAATAATAGATATAAGGGTATTTTGGTCATAAAAAGCCCAATTTGTCCTCAATTAACTTTATTGGATACCTCAAGGGAGACAGATGCAAAGTATTCATTTCTTTGAACTAAAAATGACATAGATCAAACTTCAGGGGGTCCAGATGAAAATTACCCTTTAAACTATTTGTTTAAGTTCTAACACTTGATGCTTTATGAGTAGACATACAAGAAACATGGTTCTGGTGGTCCGATTAACTTGAATTTGGCTCGAACTTTGTGGATGACGCTTCAAGTTATGTACAGTTCTGATGGTTGGGTTTCCTTGGGGATCTGAAAATTCAAGGAAGGGGGGCGAAATCTTGGATCTTGGGTGATAATTGATGTATTCTATACTCTTGATAGGATGAAGGAGATGATTTATATGGATGGTGGGATGAATTTGGGAGGGTTCCAAAATCTTGGATCTTGGGTGATAATTGATGTATACTATACTCTTGATAGGATGAAGGAGATGGTTTATATGGATGGTGGGATGAATTTGGGAGGATTCCTTTTGTAGGTAGATCCCTACGAATCAGGGTCTCCAAAATGAACATTGAAATAAAAACAGAAACAAAAAAAGATGGTAGAATGCAGAAGATAGCTAATCTCAATATTAATCTACTAGGTTGGGTTTAGCACTAGGATATGACTCTGGAAGGTACTAGATGCGATTTACCAGCAGTCTCTCGCAATGGAGGAGGGGGCAACACTTTCATAGCTAATTGCAAAACTTTAAAATAATCAATAATTTTTCTCTATGGGTTGGATTGTTATGCTTTAATACTACTTTGATACAACCTCAATTGGATTGAGGACCTGCAACCAAGAAGATTTGTAAAGCACCTATTTGAACTGGGTAGGGGAAAGATAATTTTTAATCTATGGTTCTGAGATTTCAATGAGTCTCTGTCTCTCTCTTTTTTGGTGTTTTGTTATGGGGTTATCTTGATTGGGTTTTGGGTGGGCAGATCAACCCAAGGAATCAGGGGTATATTTAGTTGAAAAAATAAGACTAACTAGTATGGAATTTGAAGCCGATTGGTCAGATGTTGGTTCCTTGAATTGCACAGGGTTCTAGGGAGCTTGATGGGAAACTTGTTTCTTGTGGACTGACTGACCTGAAACTTGTATTGAACTTGGGAGGTGGTTTATAGGGATGAAGCTACAAGTTATTGACAGATCTTATGGTTAGACTGCTGTAGATTGAATTGTTGGAATTTAACACTCGGGCAGTTAGCTTTAGGCTTGTTACTTCTTCTCCGTTGTAGGAGACTCTGCGGATGTGTAATATCTAGTTCCTTGATTATTAATATCCAAGGAGGCATAGATGAACTGGTTAGAGTTGAACCACAACTAGATGGGTTAAATTCACACCATCAGAAGAAACAAAAAGGAAGCAGTACAGATGAAGGAAGTGAATCATGATTCTTAATCGTCAAGCCAAGGATGACAAAACTGTAAAGTTAAGGAACACTGACTGCAAGATAATTAAATTGAATAAAGCGAAGATTTTTTTATGCAAGGAAAGTATCTTATCTGATATGCCACTTCTGCTACATGATGAAGCAATGAGGCTAGTGTTAACAGATGAAAAAAAAAAAAAAAAAGAACTCCTAATCAAACAATGGCATATAGAAGTATATTTTCTTATAAGGAAAGGATTTCAGAATTCATCGGATATTATTCTTCGTGCAGAAGACTTGAGGTCAACATATGTATAGCTAAGGCATTGACAATGAGTGGATACTGCTGCTTAGTTATTAGGACTTGGCATTGCAGTTCCAAATAAGGAATAATATTAGATTACAATTAGTTGATTAGGATCTATATATGTGCACTTGCATCTAGTTAAGTCAACTAATTTTGATGTCAAGTTCAACAAAAAGCAAGATAACCCCCTTAAAATCGAGAAGAAAAAAAACAAGGGCATTTTTGTCACAAAAATTATTAAACTAATGGTTTCTGTTAAACTTATCCTTATTTAATAATTTCTTGAAACCACAGGGGAGTGCAAAAGAAAACTTAAAATGGACTAAAAGTGATTTGGACTAAACCTCATCCACATGAAAATTATCCATTTTGAAATTCATGGATTCAGATAACCAAACAGTTTTTCAAGGTGAATCTATAGATTTCAAATCCACAGATTTAGGATAATCAAACAATTTTTTAGGATGAATCCATAGATTTCATTCCACAGATTTAAGTAAACAAACAATTTTCAAGATGAATCCACATATTTCATTACACCAGATTCAAGTAACCAAACGGTTAATTTTTTCATTCATGAGTCCATAGATTTGAAATCTCATTTCATTTCAAATGGTTGGATTCACACAACCAAACAGGCCCCTAGAAAAAAGGCTAAAATCTAAGGGACAAAAGTAGCCGTGACAATGGATTGGCTGTACGTTCACAAAATTCAACCATTTGTTTTGGTGGATTAAATCTCAATTGTTGAATTTTTATTATTATCTTTAGTTTCATCTTACTTTCACCTAATCTTTTTATGGTAACGTCTTAATTTCCAAATACTTCTCCTTAAAAGTTCTCCAACTAGGGTTGCATTTTTTTTTCTAAAATGAAAAGGAATAGAAGAGTACTAAAGACATCAGTGAAGATTTCAGTTATTCCTTAATCTAATAAAACAAGAGATTGGTATCTCTCTTTACCTTCAAGAGATTTCAAAAAGGTAGAAACATATAATATCACAATGAAGGGGGGAAAATTCATAATAAGTAAGGTAATTGATATAAGTGATGAATAAAATATAAAAGAAGTAAGAGGAAAGAGAAAAGAACAAGATGTAGAAAGAAGTCCGAGGAAATAGAGAAAGGGTAAGAGAAAAGAGGGAGAGAGACAAATGGTTGTTCGTGATAATGTGAGATGAAAGATGAGAGAAAACTGAGCGGAAATTGTAGGAGAGAAAGTAGGTTTGAAGTCCACGAAAAATATAAAAAATATTAAATTTTCATAAATTACGTGTGAAAAAATTCAATTATTACGATTAATTCTAATATAATTAGTGGTTTAAATTCCAAATGCCCACGGACCTCTTGCTTCCACCTTCCCAAACCTATATGTTCAATTGAGTTGCTTATATTCATCGACCTTTTATTTGAGTATTGAAAATTCATAAAGAAATAGAACGGAAGCATGTTAAAAATGGACACCATAGAAGTCTTGGGGGTTGCTTTTAAATTTTACTTCATAGAAGACAATGCAAGAAGACCATTCAAGAAAAACAAGAAGACCATCTAAGGTGATTCGAGCTTATATTGAGCTAGTGATTATGTATTGTGAATTGATGATTGGTTATAGTACTGCATTGTTGGTCCTACGGAAGGGGTCTGGGCCAATCTTTCAATTCGGGTGAGGATCCGAACGTCCTAAGTAGAGGTTTGGCTCTGGTTTTGTTCCGAATAAAAATCAATTTAATAAGAAATGGGCTTGAAGCTTTTTTTTTTTTTTTTTTTTTTTTTTTTTTTTAATTTTTTTTATTCCGTTTAATTTTTTTTGGAGTGCGTCGATTGCGATTTGTTGACGCACACAAAAAAGAAAAAGAAAAAACAAACAAAAGAAAATTGACATTTTCGTTAGAGCCTTGAGAAAGTATACAACAGAAAATATAGGCGTTTATCAGGGGTAAGTAAGGAAATCAGATTAGGATTCTGCGGCAACGTTTAGCTATGTCTTGCGAGTTGCGAGCCGTTCTGATATAGGGTTTGCTCTAGAGTCGGAAATCACAGAGGACTCAATCGTAAGAGAGAAGTGGTGGTCTCGATCTCCTCCCCGGGCATTTCTCCCTCAATACTTTCATTTCTTCTTTGCTTAATGTTAGTTGTCCAGGATAAATGATGGTTTTGGGTAGCTGATGATATCCCCTTTGTGGATGGAGTCGTTTGCTGAGACTCCTCCGTGTCAGAGAGGGGCTTTATTTTTTGTTACGAAAGTCTCTTATGGATGCTGTGTTCTCAGAAGATATGTTGATTCCCATCGGTTATTTGCTCTCTGGTTTCTCCTATGGTCCAAGTCTAAGCGAGCGTTATGCATACCTAGGGTTCTGTTACTCGTCGCAGAAGGTATGTTTTTCTCAATTGCCTATTGTTTTGATGTTGGAACTTGTTCCCAAGCTTCTATACTTTCGATCAGTTAACCTGGTTTTATTCTCATGCTTATCCTCTTGTGGTTGCTGTTCTGTATCAAAATTTATAGAACTGGTTAGGGTTTCTCTCCGCAATCCTAGTCCTTTTATGAAGTTTTAGACTCATTTCTTCCGTCTTCTTAGCTTTAATGACATGGTCTTGACTCTTTGTGTGTTTTGAGGCTTTTTCACTTGTCTTTTGATGCAATGGCTTTGTTTATCTGCAGTTGCTGGTCTTCTTTTTCATGTTTAGTTTCCGTTTAAATGTTGTTGCTCTGTTGTGGTTTGGGCAAATCATCTGTCAGTAATTGCCTGGAGAAGTCCCCTTCATAGAAGTTGTTCATCCGGTTGTCATTTACTCTCAGGTTTAGTCCCTGTTAATTGCCTTTCAACTAAGCATTTGTCTCCAATCTAATGGGACCCCTCAAAACCGTTGCTTTGTCGGCTGGGAAGTTTGAGTTTGTGAAAATTTACCTTTGCTTCTCCTTGCTGGGCGGATTGGGTCCCTAATTGGATGTTGTGAATCTCATTGAGCTTCAAATTATGCCCTGTAAGCCCACAGCTCTTTCTTTCATCCCTTCAACATAAGCCTAATTACACTAGCAACCCCGACCCCTCAAAAATACAATATATCCCAAAGAATTTAATATCAATGGTTTGATGAGCGTTTTCATTTTACCTTGTTGTTGGGTGGTTTTCCGGATAGCGAGTCAGCTTGGGTTCCTCTCATTTTTGGTTTCTGCATGAGGTGACTCCACTTTACAATTTCTCTGGTGGATTTGATAAATTGAGGGGAGCTTGAGCGCTACATAGGGATGCCACTAACAAAAGAAATTCAAGATTGAGGAATGCCACCAACAAAACAAATTCAAGATTGAGCTTCTGTTGTGACCCATCATTTTGATGTAGCTAACACTTGTTATATTGTTGCAGAAAAACCCAAGGTCATTCTTATTGGTGCTCATTTGGAGTGGGTAGTCTCGGCAAGTTTTACAGTAAGTTCCTATGCATCCCTTAATTTTCTCAATAGGATTGTTAATTATTTTTATTTATGATACTTTGTTTGTCAAACTATACATATTCATGAAGATATGTAGACTCTTGATGTAACACAGGGTTACGGTTAATCTTCAGGATCCTCTCAAGGAGAGCCATCAACAATTTAAGTCTTAAATCCTTTTTGTCTTGGGTTAAAACTCTGGAAACAATAGCGAAAACACTCTTAAAACTCTCAAGGAACCCTGTGGCTAGGTCTAATTGGGTTCTTAATGCTTGGATCAAGTATGGGACGTCTAGGGTTATGTGCAGACTTGAATTAGGTCCTTCATGATTTCTACCTCATCCACCTTAATGAAGAGAGATGGCAGCAAATTACAGGATGCATATCATATGTGTGCATTTATACATCAGAATATTGCCAAAAAATGGCATTATAGAAATGAGAGTATTTTCTAAGAGCCTGTTTGGTTACATGAATCCAGGGATTTCAAATCTTAGGATTCATGAATGGGATACCCATTTGGTTGCTGTGAATCGTTGGATTCATGAAATCTAGATATTAACTTTTTTACCCTAAAATCGTGAATCTGTGACTTATGGGATGTGGTGAAATCTTTCTCACTTTAAAACCGTTAACATTAGCGCATTTAGACTTACCTTGACGAAACTCTACGAACTTCGACGGAACGACATCGATTGGCTCTTCATTGTTCTTCATCGTCTTTATCAGAGTCTTGCTTCAAGGTTCTCTCGACAGATGATCTCGCTTGAAGGTAGGATCTTTTTCTTCATCTTCTACTTCATTTTTCTTCTACTTCCACTGATGTCTTCTTCTCATGGTAGAGTTTTGGAGCGACAACGAGTTTTTTCTTAGAGTGCCTCACAGGTACAGAATGAGTTTTTTCTTGGAGCAAATCACCAAATTTACTTCAATGCTGTGCATTAAATGCACAACACTGAGCTGTGAATGGCTAGGATTAAGCCATGTCAACATCTTGTTTGATAGCTGTTGATTTTAAACATGAGGCTTTGGCATGTTTTTAGTGAACTAACCGGTAGGTAAACCGGTTCGGCTCAATCCGTTTCAAACCAAACCGACTCGATCCGTTTAAACCGAATTGAGGCATTTCAAAACAAGCAAAATCAAGGGCTTTTCTTCATTCTTCTTCACTCCATCCTACAAATGAGTATTCGAGAGAGAGAGAGAGAGAGAGAGAGAGAGAGAGAGAGAGAGAGAGAGAGAGAGAGAGAGAGAATCTCCTACAACGCTTCCTGCATTTCGCTTCCTTGGTAAGCTATAAAACCGTCAATGCTTGCCCTAATATCATGTGGTCACTGCTCCCCAATGAAGTCTTTCTTCTTTGTCTCGAAGACAATTTTGAAATCTTCTTGTTTTTGTATAATCTTTTCTTTCTTGTATCTTGAAGGATTGTGTTTCCCTGTAAACAGTTGTTTCTCACGTTTTTCCAAATTTTGAAATTCATGGGGTTGAGTGTATGATGTTGCTTCTTCTTTGCACTATGAATGTACCTAATTTTTTTAAAATTTTGATGATATATTGACTGCCAATGGTGCACGTGTTTGAATGTGATCCCATGTTGCAGTATTCTTATGGTGGCTTGGTAGATGTTAAACAATGTAAAGTCAAAGAATCTTTTCTTAAGGCTATTTAAGTTTGGATCTGATAATCTTATCTGGTTAGGACCCAATGGCTTCACAATTCAAAGAGGGAAGGATAGGTTGGTGTAGTCAGTATCCACAGGGGTTACTCAAAGCAAGAAAACTATTGGCCTTCTTATCCTGTACAAGGATG
The DNA here is from genome assembly GCF_041222555.1 of Hakea prostrata. Taxonomy (NCBI): domain Eukaryota; kingdom Viridiplantae; phylum Streptophyta; class Magnoliopsida; order Proteales; family Proteaceae; genus Hakea; species Hakea prostrata. The sequence continues at coordinate 32,161,353 of NC_142609.1, forward strand.
ATGCCTGGGGCTACAGATAGACTGGTATATACTTGTAATAAGAGGTCGAAACAAATTTGTGTACTGTATTATTTTTAAATTACTTACTAGATACTTATACTTGTCCGTCCTTGTCAAAGAGAGTTGGATATATAATCCTAATCCCATAATTGGATTTGTGCTTTTTTTTTTTTGTTTTGGAAACATAGCCTGATACAAGGTCGTTGGACTACTAAATGCATGAGGTAAATGTCTCAAAACATTGGTTCAAGTCTCAGGGGAAAAGGGGCCTCTGAAACCTTGCTTTCTGTTCATAGAAATTAAGAATTTGTGGCATTGTTGCTGCTGTGTGCCTCTGCAACATAATGCAAGATGACCAATTAGTACATGCCCTGCTTAGAGGACTGATAATTACTCCCTTCCTTTGTTCACCTCAGCATTAGTGCTTCAGTTGGACGTTGAATATACTTATTATAATTTTGTCTTTAATCTAGTACACAATTTCTTCAAAGGATCTAGTTGACTTAATGTGAAATCGTTATTTTCATGTATATCTTGTGACCTTTATAGAACATGAGTACAACAACAATAAGCCTTGTCCCAACTAAATGGGGTCGGCTACATGGATTCTTACCCTCCAATCAGTTCTGTTCGAGGCCATGCTAGATATAAGGCTTAAGCTATACATATTATTTCTCACTACTCCTAAGGTTATCTTAGGTCTACCCCAACTCTTCTAGTTCCTTCAATATGGATTATATTACTTCTCCGTACAGGGGGTATTTATAGGTCTTCGTGGCCATGCAACCTTAAACAATTTTCTCGAAGCTTATCACTTATGGAGCAACTCCCAGACTACTTCTAATATGATCATTTCTTATCTTATCCATTCTAGTTTTGCCACTCATCCGTCTTAGCATCCTCATTTCTGCTACACTAAATTTATCTATATGATTCTTTTTAACTGCCCAACACTGCGCACTGTACATCATAGTTGGTCGAATAACGGTCTTATAAAATTTTCCTTTAAGCTTTAATGGAATACGCTAATCACATAAGACCGACACACCTCTCCACTTCATCCACCCTATTTTAATTCTTTGGGAAATCTCATTCTCTAAGTCACCTCTTTTACTTATGATTGAACCTAGGTACCTAAAACAATCACTCTGAGGGATTTCTTTATCGTTAAGTATCACCACCTCATATCTGCCCGATCATGACTAAAGTTTCAAACTAGATATTCTGTCTTCGATTTACTAAGTTTAAAGCCTTTTGATTCTGAAGTTACTCTCCGTGATTCTAATTTGGTATTAATCCCCACTTGGTCTTATCAATCAACACGATATCATCTGCAAAAAGCATATACCAGGGGACCTCATCTTGAATGTCTTTGGTTAATTCATCCATTACCAGTGCAAATAGATGTGGGCTTAAAGTTGACCCTTGATGTAGCCCAACTGTTATTGAGAACTCATTACTTTGTTCCCCCACTGTTCTAACACTAGTCACCAAACCATCATACATAACCTTAACTATAGCTATATATTTATTTGCAACACTTCTTTTCTCTAGTACTTGCCAAATTAATGCTCTAGGGACTCTATCATAAGCTTTTTCTAGGTCAATAAATACAATATGAAGGTCTTTCTTACATTCTCTATACCTTTCCATAAGTCTCCTAATTAGGTAAATAGCTTCCGTTGTAGATCTTCCGGCATAAATTCAAATTGGTTCTCAGTAACTGTATTTAAGTGTTTCAAACGAGTTTCAATTATTCTCTCCCATAATCGTATGGCTCATCAATTTAATGCCCCTATAGTTATTGCAACTTTGAATATCTCCTTTATTTTTGTAAATTGGAATCACGACTTCTCCATTCATCTAGCATTTACCCTATGCTCATAATCTGATTAAACAACTTAGTGAACTAAACTAGTCCATGGGTTCTTAAGCTCTTCCAAACTTCAATTGGGATTTCATCAGGACCTTGTGTCTTGCCAAGTTTCATCCTCCTTAAAGCTTCTTTTACTTTGGACATCAAAATTCTATGCATATAAGTTCGGACATGGTGCCTTGGTGAAAGGGGTAATCGTCCGAATTATAAGTGCTTGAAGAAAGCTCATTTAGAAAATATAAAAAAGTAGGTTCCCAATCTTTTCTTAATGTCCTCACAAACTAATACTTTATCATCTCCATTTTTAATACATCTAACATGGTTAAGATCTCAACTCTTCCTATCCCTCATCTTAGCTATTTTATAAATAGATTTTCCCTCTTCCTTCATGCTCAACTTATTGTATAACTCCTCATATTTCTTTTCTCTTGTTTTTCCCACAATTTTCTTAGCTTCATTTCTATCCAACATATACCTTTGAAGATCCTCAACATCTTTAGTTCTGTGTCATGTATCAAAATTCCTAATGGTAGCTTGAACTTCACTATCCCACCACCACCTCTCTATAAGAATCGAGCTTTCCTTTTAATTCACCTAGGACATCTTTAGCCACCTTCTTAATACACATAGTCATCTCATTCCACATTGCATTGGTATCCCCTATAAAATCCCATTTTCTTTATTTGACTACTTCATTAACAAATGATTTCGAGCACTCTCCTTTCAAATTCCACCATTTTATTCTGGGATAGTTTACCTAGGACCTTTTATGTGTTCTTGAAACTAAGCACATATCCAAGACCACAAGTTTATGTTGTGCAGTTAAGCTTTCCCCGGGTATCACCTTGCAATCCTTGCACAACAATCTATCAGTCCTTTTAGTTAGGAAGAAATCTATTTGGCTTCTATGCTGCCCACTTTTGAAGGTAATTTAATGTTCATCTCTCTTTTTGAAGTAAGTATTTATAATAGATAGATCAAAAGCAGTAGCAAAATTTTAAATTTAAATCCCCTCATTCATTTCTCCAAAACCATATCCTCCATGTACACTCTCATATCCTCTTTGATTTTTTCGAATATGTCCATTTAAATCACCTCATATGATAATCTTTTCTCCTTGACGATCCTTGTATTAATCCATCCATATTTTTCCAAAATTCTAGCTTTAGACTTTCACCTAATCCTACTTGAGGTGCATATGCACAAATTATATTTACGAACTCTTTCTCCATTACAAGCTTGATAACAATAATCCTATTACCCAGTCTTTTAACATTCACTATTATACCCACTATTATACCCAGTCTATTTTTATTTGTTTTATCCCCAATATACCAAAGTTTAAAGTCATCCAACATGAGTATAGAATAAAATTCAAACGACATCCTTTCACTTTTTCTTTTTTTTTGGATTTAGAAACTTATGCAATGTAAATTGGTTTTGGTGCAAGTATAAGTAAAACTAATCTGATAATTTTTGAAGCTTAAAAAAGGGGTTCGAAAATTTTTGTGTCCAGGTAGAAGTGTATGATGAACATTTGGTTGTCAGCGTAAAGTCTTGCATGTTCACATTTGGTTGCCCTCCCTTTCAATTTGATTGCTTTATGCCCATAAATATAGAGATTGTTGGGTCTAATATGATCAGTTGTCAGTGTTAAGAATTAAGCTTTGAAATTAAAGATGTCATTTAACTCAAAAAGAAATGTGACACATCCCATCAAGTTTCTATTCTTTAGCATCTTAGGGGTTGTATGGCGACGATTCTGTGCCAAAATTCCCAATTTGGCACAAAATCCACTTTTTTTTTGCTTCTGTGCCGAATTTTGCAAATTTGGCACATAATCTGTATTGAAATCTTGTATGATTGGACACAGATGGACACATTTCTGTGGCAAAATTGGCACAAAATCTTGTATGGTATGTACAAAGTTAGGGTACAAAATGGGCACGCATTTTTCTAGTATTAAATAATTAAAAAAAGGTCATTACACATCAGTTGATACACAATTGCTCACACAAAATCAAGTGGCATTATAATGTTTCAAGTGATTGGTGGGAGTCTCATGGTTGCTGCCAATTGATTTGCAATTGTCTTCCTTTGTTCTTCTATTTGTGTTGCTTCATTTTGGGTGTTTTTAGGGGGAACATAAAGGTCCGATATGACTTCTTCAAGTATCCAATGCAGGTTTCCGTACTCTTGAAACTTTTTGTTAGCAACTTGCTCGTTGCGGATGTAGTTATGAATAGCATAACAAGCAATGGCAATTCTGGCTTGAGTACGTAATGTAAACACGTGACACATTTTACACAAAATTGGAAACCTGTTCTTTAAGCACCCAAAACACATTTCTATGACATTCCTTACTGAAGAGTGCCTGTAGTTGAAAAGTTCAACTGCAATCCTTGGCCCTCGACGTCTCCCCCTGAAATCTTGCAAATGATACCTATTACCCTTGAATGGTGTCATGAATCCAGTCATGGTCGGGTATTCGAAGTCAACCATATAATACTTACCTACGACAAATTAACATAATAAAAGCTAGTCCCATCAGTTTAGATCCGATGAAGGGTTAAAAAGAATTTTGTGAACTAGTAGTATTAAATTTACTTGGAGTAGGTTGAGGAAAATTTAAACAGGTGTCTGTAATTGCTTGTTTAAAAACTCTGCAATCATTTGCAAATACTTCCCAGCTAGAATAGACAAACGTGAATTTCATGTCAAAAGAAAACACACACATTACATTCTGTGCGGAGATTCCTTTTTTTTCCATGAAATTGTACTTGTCTTTCAGCCGGTGCCACTACATGCACATGAGTGCCTTCGATTGCACCAATACAGTCCTAGTACAATGAACATTTTCAAACCCATTAATAGATCTCTATGAGAAGCATAAAATATAAATGTTTACTATTGTATTCCAATTATGAAAACGTGTATCAAACCTTAAAGTAAGGAAAATGCTTTGGATTTGTGAGGATCTCATTTGGAATTGCATCAAGCTTAGGAGGCTTGATGTTTTCTCTGCTTAACATCATAAAATTATTTAACTCTCTTTTGAATACTCTTGTGATTGTCTCTGGCGAACGTTGGAAATCTTCTGCGACATCCTTATATTTAAAGTCATGATCAAGTAAACACAAAAATATGCCAAGTTGTTCATCAACACGAATGTACCTAGTATCATCTAACCACCCTTGATGTTGCATTTTAGACTCTAGGTTATAGAATACATGTCGCTCCATCTTGAATTTCTCGTAGACGCGATCTACATGTCCCTATAAGATTTCTTTAACACGTTTTGGTCCCGTAAGTTTACTATCTCATATTGGCTCAACGACACGGGATACTTGTGTTTAATCCATAAGCAACATCCCCAAACCTAAAAATTCCACAAAAATCTCTTCATCTGAATCATTAGATATCCATATTATCAATATAGTCCTTGAAAATAATCACACGAACCCTGTTCAAATAAAAAAAGAGATAACAACAATCTTTAATTCATAACATTCCTAATAATCAATACCCTATTAAAAAGATGAACATAATGCATACTATTCAAATCCAAAGTTTCATAATTTAATGGTAACCTATTTAAAAACACACATAAGTTGCATACAATGCACATCCATAGTAAGAGGGTTCATACCCTAGTTAAAAGCATATAATATCATCCTGAATCCATATGCATAAATAATCCTTACAATCCATAACCAAAAAAACAAAAAAAAAATATATGTCCAAACATTCTTATACAGTCCAATTGCATATAATATCATCCTGAAAAAAACAAATATAAAAACATATGTAAAGACATTGTTCAAGCTTGAGTAAGGTCACTGGGGTGGGTGGACTGGTGGCTAGACGGGTGCTTGGTTAGTGTTAAACATAGTATTCAGAAAAATCTGTTTGACTTCAGGGGTGAAGATATCAACACTTCTCTGAATGTTGGATCCGACTTCACATGTAATATTGACTTGCATAATGTGGCGATATCCAAATCTTGGATCCGACTTCACATGTAATATTGACTTGCATATCCAAATTCATTGTCATAAGAACACTTATGGCACTAGCAATGCTGAAATCATTAGTATCACTAAATGTTGCACTACTCTGAGCTAGATACTTGTCCCGCTTTGCCAAACACATTTCTAAGAAGGACTGTTTAGCACTTGAATTGCTAAATCCTGGGCATGGGCTCTTTCTCTTCCTTCTCTTCATATTTTGAGTCTTGTCATGCCTTTCAAAAGGAGGGACAGGTTCGCTAGGTGTACGAAGTTGAGGTGTAGGTGACAACTCAGGATTGCTTTCAGAAAAGATGTTAATGTCATCTCCGTTTGAGCTATCATCACCCACATACTCATCATTATCCCTCCTTAGGTCCACTGAAGGCTCCAATGCAATGTCAGGAGTTATCGCTTACTCACCATTAGCATATGTACCTCCAAAGATCTTACACAAGTCTTCCCACTCAGGAAGGCCATGCCTCTTAAACATAGCCCAATCTGAATTAGCCTGTTATAAATATTGCACAAATGAGTACACATAAATCCAATGATCTAATTGTTTAAAATATAGCTCAAATTATTTTGATATGAATTTCCCATAATAACTCATCATCAACAGTGGTAGTTTTGTTGATAGGATTCCACCCAAATCCTGTGGTTTCTAGTAACTTTTTGAAATTAGCATATTGCTGCCTTAGCTTGTTAAACTTGTTTTCAACTGCTTCATTTCCAAATTTAAGTTTGACTTGCTTTTAAATTTTTCAAAAATATTTCTCCACCCAACTTTAGTGAATGTGGACGTTGTTCTATTTGAAGCTTTGACTTCTTCAACCATTATTTCTATAAAAAGTCTCATATTCTCTTGGCTTCAACTTAGCAATTAGAATGGATGGCGATCACATTTTGCAAAAACTACTAAATTCATACAAATAATAATGATTAAACCATACAAGTTACTAACAATATAATAGTATGAACAATAACTACTAAAGGGGCTAACAAATAATAAAAACATCCAAAACATTTATCATATCAGTCTGCATTCCATTACAACTTTCAGAAAATATAACTAAGCATATGAGCCCAATAGGAATAGAATTACACCACCTAATATAGATAATTCTATCACTACATGTTCAATTAGGATTTTGCTCGAGTCCTGCTCATTTAATGCGCAGGACGGTTAAGCGAGCCGTCCGATCTTGCCAGGCCAGATCGTGACCGTTGCTCGTTTTTAATATTAAAAAACTCAAATCTGCTGTTTAATGCACGATTCATTTGGTTGGTCGACCAAATTGAGAGGTCCAACACTAGACCGTTTATACATTTTTAAAATTCAATTTACTTTTATATGTTTTCAAATTTCAAATATCGTTTGAAAAATGGTAATCCAAATGGATTTTGCCATAGGGTTGAAATCATTCTTTCCTGAGCTGTCGATTTTTGCCATAGGGTTGAAATCATTGTCGCCTGATCTGTTGGATTTTGTTAAACTAAATTCCTTGGTTCCTACAAATTTACCTTGTGCTTTGTTTCCTTCTGATCTCATCAATTTGCCTAATGTAAGTTGCAGTCCTTCAGTCCTTCCAGAAGAGCAATCAAGCTTTAGCTTTCTTGTTCTTAGGACTATTGTTTCTCCTTTTTAGGCTTTGTTTGGTTGCAAGGGAAATGGCATTCTAAATATACACGTATCTCTTTCTAAATATTATATCATGCAATGTGGACTAGCTCCTTTGAGTTTTATTTGATTATTTTCTTAAACTTATGAAGTTGCTGGAAACGGTTTTCCCATCGAGTTGTATCTTCGTGTGTTTGTTCTAGCAAAGACTTGTGTTGGTATGTTGTAGTACATGATTGAGTTTTTTTTGTATACTAGTCATTAAGATGCTACCATATAGGTCTGCTATGAGATTTCCTTCATATTAAAAGGTGTTGTTCTTATCTACACTTCAAGGATGGGGAAGGGAGGCATTATATTATTTGTATTTTCTATTTGAAGGGTCTTGGTTGAAGACTTGTGGTGATCTTTTCTAGTTTGTTCTGATTACTCCCTTTGGGGTTTCTCACTGGCTTAGAAGCTAAGATACGATCACTAGCAAATCAGGAGTTATATTGACAGAACTAAGGTTGGCAATACATTGGCTTTGATATAATAGTGTACAAGAAAGTTGTTGGTTTTAAACTTTTAGATTTATCTAAGAATTGAAATTAGCCATATAGTGACTAATGTTAAGCTCCAGTTTTGAACTTCTAGTCATCACATAATCTTTTCCACCATTTAATGTACAACATTAAGTCCAGTCTTTTGATTCGTGAGAATCACTTAGTTACATTGGTGGTTTGTTTTGTTTTTTTTTTTGTAATTGAAAAATAAATGTTTTATCATATTTGTTTTGTTTCATGCTTCTCACAAGGGCAGACAGATGCCAGAAAACTAAATAGTAATACTGGTGCTTGTAGTACTATCCATTCTGTTTTATTGGTTGTGCTCTTGCCTGCTTTTTCCTTTGGTAGTTTTTCCATCTCCAATTATATATTATTATATTTTGAGATTGTTTAGCAAGACTTTGTAAGGATGAAGGTTGTTATTCTCTTGTTTAGTTTTTCAAATGGGATAGGTTTCAGGGTATATTGAGTTACGTATCAATTAGTTCCAATTCCCTTAGTTTTTCTCTCTTGGGCTTGAATTGGGTTCCTTTGCTAATCAAATTCATTTCAGAATACCTCATGTGTAGAGATCCTTGTGTGATACTTTCAGTTTATCCTAGGGCAGCTGTCATCAAATTCTAGTTAGATAAACATGGAAATGAGTATTGCAGTTGCACACACTTCTTTGGCTGATGTTATGCAATTGGTGCATATGTTATTCACCTCATTCTCGAATGTTTTGAACTTAAACTACTTGACTTTGATACTTTTTAAATTTATTGCATGTTTGTTTCTTGATGGTTCCTAATTGAACTTGTTAGGGTTTGTAAATTTGAAGCATTTTGATTTTAAGATTCAGAGGGTTCTTTCCCTCTCTTTGTGATGTCTTGCGGGTGGGTGGATGCTTGAACATGTTCTTAGTTATTAAATTAAAATAAACCCAAGTAGTTAGAAATGAATTATTGGTTGCTTGCAAAAGATGTCTATGGAAATGTTTGTCTTTAATCTGACTTGTTGGGTGAAGCTTTCAATTGAGGCCAATGGTTGGATGCTTGTTCATCTTTAACAACTAATATATGGAGTGAATTTTTTAATGCTTAGAATGCTTCTATTCTCTCTTCAATGCTGTCTCATCCTAAGGATCATATGCTTTATATGCGTCGATCAATTATTATTTGTTTTGTTATACTTGAGTTTCATACTTTGGATGGTTTAGCTAATATGTTTTGTGATCTATGCAGCAAATATCATATTCCCCACATCATTGCATATATCATCCAACACATAGGGTCACCATGAAAACCTAAATTCTTTTGAAGCTTATGTGACCCATTGTGTTCATATTATGAGGCCTCTAAACCTGATGATGCAATGTGCTGTAGTGGCACACAATCGTGCTCTCCCCTACGGTAGACTCCTAACTTGCATCTTTACTGTCTTTGGAGTTGATGTTAGAATTTGTTATATAAATTTTTTTTTTTTGTGGAGAAGAAGTGACAAATCCTCAAAACCCTCATCAAGATTGAGGAGCACATCTTCTAAAAAATGTGGAATAATCTTGGCTTATCAACAACAAATGGATGGAAGATTTGCACAACTGGAGGGAAGAAATGCACAAACAGAGGGTCATATGCTTTATATGCGTTGACGCTTGGACCAAATGGATAATCAAATGCAGCTTTCGGAGCCCCCAAGGTCTTCATCAGATTCCCAAAGTTCTCCATCAAATATCGAGTAAAAACACACTTGAGGATGATGTTGATTTTTATAGTTTGTCTGAGACAATTTGTTCAATGTTTATTTGAACAGTGTCTTCATTAGATTCTCAAAGTTCTCCATCAAATATTGAGTAGAAACACACTTAGAGGATGATGTTGATTTTTATAGTTTGTCTGAAACAATTTGTTGTTCAATGTTTATTTGAACAGTATGAACAATTTGGTTGACAATTTGTATTTGAACTCTTTGGTTGAATGATTTTTACAGTTTTTTACCAATTTGTTTCAGTGTTAGATGTATATGAGGGCCTTATTGAAAATGTACTTGTTTGAGCCTCATACATGATCTACATATTCTTATAAGAGGAAGAGAAGGACTCGGTGTCTTCCTCTCATATTCTTTAGTGCTGCAGAGGATCTATATAAGCTTTACTTAGAGTAATGAACTGCTTGACTGTTGAGGTGATTTTTTTATTCTTCTTTTATAATATGATGGTTCAGTTGTTGAAGTTGGAGGGATTGAGCTGGGTCAAGTAGATGTTTAGTGTTGGCACGGGCGGAGATACGAACAGATATGGGGTATGGCTATGGGTTAATGATTGAAAGAACATATTTCATAACTTTCCATGTCCTCAAAAAATATTTTTAATGGTTTTTGTGTCTTTGCATTATCAAAGTTCTTCATTGTCAGGATAAATTGAGGAGAACTCAGATCTTGACACATGCTTGTCTTCTTCGTGTAATAATCTCTTATTTAGTTCAACGCTCAGAGCTTTGTACATATTGTCTACTGAATAATAGAATACAAATTTACTACTTTCTTCCCACATTTATGTTATTGCACTAAAACTTACAAATGCACCATGAAACTCAGTAGGTGTATCAAGCCAGCTAAGTTGTACTGTACCTGAACCATCAAATGTTGGGTTCAAGATACATAATTAATGCAAGTCCAAATGATCTTGCCATGTAAAAGCTGTCGTCTTCTATTTGTTTTAGGGGATGGAGGTCTATATTAGCATCGTGTATTTGCATTAGAAACGCTAGAAAAGGAAATATTGCTTCAGATACTCCAATCCTAGGTTCAGGTTAGAAAGAAATTAAAAAACAAAAACAAAATACTTACGTGTGGGTGCCCCCATAAACACAGGGACCAAGGAAAGCCATTGGATGACCAAAAAAGCAAATCTCTTCAATTGGTCCGACAACGCTTGTGAAGGAAATTGTAGTGTGTGATAGAACTTTGTAACATATGGCACCTGCTGCCTGTCAACCATGTATATATGGAAAGATTTGAGTATCATGATAAAGATGGGCATAAGAGATGGAAAACTAACATTCATTGGATTATAGATCCTTTGTCAAAGTAGAGATTTGGACTCTTCTCATACCTATTCATCACATATTAGGAGGGGTTCATGTTGGATTCATTTACGTTTGTTTATGCAAACTTGTATAGCTACATTTGAAATACACTTTCAATTTACACAAATTTTAAGCAACTTAGTAAAGCCGTCGATGGGCTTACTAGAGGGAATTGATGAATCAGATGATTTTTTTAAACGCATGTTAGAGGGAAGGGAAAAATTTTCAAATTAAAACGGCATGGTGCCGTTTCACATCTGCACAGAACGACACCATGCCGTTTCAGTAAATGTAGGGGGACCCCTTTGATTTTTGAAACGGCATTGTGCCTTTTCAAACACCTACAAAACAACACCATGCAGTTTTGTAGGTATTTGAAACGGCACCATGCCATTTTGCAAGTATTTGAAACGACAACATGCCGTTTCACTTATCCCCTTCAATTTAAAAAAAACATGGTGTCGTTTCACATCTGCACAGAATGGCACCATGCTGTTTCACTAAATGTAGTGTAAATTTTAAAATGGCATGGTGCCGTTTCACTAAGCAAAATGAATCAACATTTCCCTCGAATTGCCATTAGAAATTGCTTCGGTTCTAAGTATTTGAACCGATTTGGTTTGAAATGTATCTACTTGAACCACAGTAGTCGAACCGGTAACTTAACTTAAAACCGCATGAACCACATCATGTTAAGAATCAACGGTTAATATTCAATCAACCGACATCACCTTTTTCGTTTCAAATGGCATGGTGCTGTTCTGCGTAGATGTGAAACGGTATCATGTCATTTTAAAGTTTAAAAGCCCCCCTCTATCACAGTGATGAAACAACATGGTTCCGTTCTATAGGTATTTGAAATGGCACCATGCTGTTTCAAATATTAAAGGGTCCCCCTACATTTAGTGAACGGCATGGTGCCGTTTCAATTACCTGCAAAACATCACAATGCCATTTAAAAAGACATGGTGTCGTTCTATGCAGATGTGAAACGGCAGCATGACGTTTTAATTTGAAAAAGTTACCCTTTCCTATAACATGCATTTGTTTGAAAAAATAGCCATCAAATTCGTCAATTCCCTCTTGTACGTCCATCGAAGGCTTTACTGAGTTGCTTCAAATTCATGTAAATTGAAAGTGTATTTCAAACGTAGCTATACAAGTTTGCATAAACATAAGTGCATGAATACATACCAACTCTTCATCTCTTCATAATTTTTTGGTAAATTGCAATTACAACTCTACATTATTTTTTGGATGAAAGCTTGTTAACACAAAAATAATGGTAGCATGAACCCTCACATCAGCTTTCAATATTAATGTCAACTACTTTTCTATTGGAACCCACAAATACTATCCTAGAATTGAGCAACCAACCATTGTTAAGCTCACTCAAATTTTTAAATGAAGAGTTACCTTAACTTGTATGGGACATATGACCCTCATTGTTTTATATAAACTATTACCACTATCCATATACCTCCTCTCCGTTCTTATGGAAAATCTTATAATGAAAATTTTCATCTGTATCGAATAATAGATGCTGGTTAGTGTCTTCAACAGTCTTGATATGTAGCATGTTTCTCATCTACTTTTTTTGGGTGGAATTTCTTACCTGGTAGAGAATTAGTGTATGGCTAGGTCAGAATATAGCAATCATTTAGATAATTATTCCTTTGTTATCTAGAATCCTTCTGTAAGTATAATTGACATTATGTTGCAAGTCTCACACAAATTTTGCCATAACTATTCCTTCCAAGATAATGTGCTTCTCATGATCATGGTAAGCTTGCTCTTATCACGTAATTGGCTAAGATCATTAGACATCCAAGGTTAGGTAAATGAGGCAAGATCTAGTTGAGTTGTGCATATGTTCATCCGGAATATAGTAAATTGTAAATTGTAATACATGGAGGCCCAATACAAAATTGAATAAAAAATGTTTCAAGATGAAGATCATGTATGACTGCAGTTGATGAGAAACTCCTGCTGCCTCCTCAAACTTTGAATTCTTTGTCAGCAACACCACCATGATGACAGCAACAAGTAACCAAGCTTTCTATGAAGAGCACGAAAAGATATCGGAGTTGGGACATGGATGGATTTGAAAGTTAGCGCATCAGTGAATGCTCTCAGAGCTTCTTGATGGATGCCTGTTTGCTTCATAGACTAAGACATTTGATGAGTTCCCAATTGAAGAATGGATGAAACACAAGAAACCTTGATTAGTATTCAAAGCAGGACTTATCAAAATTGACAATAAATATAACAACCAAATCTTCTAGTAGAAAGACACAATGACACATCCCAATATCCCATATCTTATAACCTCTACTACACTAGAAAGTCGGTTGTCAATAAACGCTAGTTAAGAAGACTATGTACAAAATTTTAAAATGTTTCAAGAATGTTCAACAAAAATATCAAGCGACAAAGATATTCACAATACAGTAGAATACATGGTTGGAAGTGGAGACACCCAGCTGCAATAGTGCATATGATCTACTCATCCTCAATGTACACCCTTGAACACTGTGACAAGTATACGTGCTCAGAACGTTGACACCATTCTATTCCAGACAATGGTGGGCCTTGTAAGCCACCTACTTCTTAACCAATTCAAAAACAAATATGTAAGAATAACTTTGAAATTAAAATAAATGAGCAATACAAAAAGAGAGAATACATGCATTTACCTGAGTTAAACAATGATTAGAACCCTAACCAAGTTGTACTGAACTCTGGGAGGAAGGTACGCGTTGTATAATTCAACAACACATAGGTAAGATTATTTGTCAAATGAAGTAAAATATATGTACAATACAAAAAGATAATAAATGCATTTACTTGACTTGACCATGTATTAAAACCCTCGAACATTAACAAATAATTAGACGGTGGCAAGATTGCTTCAATGGAGCTCTGTCCTTCCATTGGCTTGATAGACCTCTTCTTTTTAGTTTTTTCATGCTAGGGCTTCTATCTTTTTCTTGATCCCCTTTATTGAGACTCTTTCAGTCTTAATTGTAAACTTCTGTATGTTTTACCATTTTCTTCCGAGAGATGCTCAGTAGGTTGCACAGGATGTACATTTTCGAGTTCTTTGAGAATTTCATTTACATGATTACATAGTATGATATAATCAACTTCCGTTTCACATGCTTGGTTAATAACTTTCAAAAATGTGAGAGTAATCATCCTACATTGTTGTAAGCGACTTAATTGTCCATCAACTTTAATACTTGCCCCTTCTCTTTCTGTCCTATCAACTACTGACAATTCTCGGACTGATCTTGTCTATCTCATCAAAACATATTTTATCGGAATGCACTTGATTTGGAGAAAATCTAATACTCTTAAGATATGGATACAAATGATCACAAAACTCTTAAATTTATTACAACTACATGTTAGGCTTTCTTCTACTATATTACGCATAACTTCGTATCCCTTCCCTGTATAATGTCTATTCACATTTGCCTTTAAGATCACATATTCAACATAAAAATTATTTATATTTTGGCTGTTGACATTGGAAACATTCACCAACGCATACTCCTTCATAAATTCTTTGAATATAGTTGGAGTATATAACTCGTAAGCTTGAATCAACGTATGTATCATTAAATGTGAACGTCCAAGAACTTCATTTCGTGCATCAAATTCTTTTTTCAATTCATTTGCAAGTTTTGCATCCACAACATCCTTAAAATGTCTCCTAAACCTTACAAGATCAAGTTTGCATCCAAGACATTCTTTCAAATCAACATTCACACTTTCAGTCAATTGTGTGCTCCTCACACCTATTGTGAAGCAGTCCTTCATGTAACAACAAACCTTTTTTTTTTCTTCGATTTTATATGTTCTATCTAGCCAACCACTGTTTACAACTCCATAATTTTCTCTTAAATTCTTCTATGCAAATTCAAATCCCCAACTTCTATATAATCGTTGATGCATTTGTACAAAATTTTGGAGAATTGTGACCTATTACTCATCAAATATCTATGGTGTTTCTTTGCATTTTGCCACAGATGCCAAGTGCACAATGCATGGCATGTATTAGGTGCAACCTTAGTTAGTGCCCTTGCCATTACAACATCTTGATCAGTAAAAATTGTCTTTGGCTTCTTTTGACTATTAACTCCAAAGAAAGTTCAAAATAACCATTCAAATGACTCAGTTGTCTCATCATAAAGTAAAGCAGCTCCAAAGATAACTGCAGTCCTATGATGATTAAACTCCACTAACACAGTCAATGGTTTATTTTCCTTGTTTGTACATAAAGTAGTATAAAAAACAACTACATCATCGAATAGTTGATAATCACATTGCATTTGTGGATTTGCCCAAAATACATTTGTCAACTTATCATCACTGTCCATCTGTACAAAATACACAAAAGTAGGGTTTAAGTTCCGTTGATTGTCTATATAAAGCATTAAGCTCCGGGCATCACCATATGCCAAATCACATTGGCGTTTGCTATTCAAATAATTATGCAAATCTTTCTTTGTGAAACCAAGGTTTTCATTGCCCCCTGCTTGTAAACCCAACAAATTATATGTCAATCTTGTCTCCATTCCAGTTTTGTCAGCCAATTTTATTTCTGTAGCTTGGGTACTTGATATTGCACGATGGGAGTGTAATAAATGTACAACTTCTTCTTTCAGAGGACCATGATTGTGTTCATCACAAAATTTATCAACTACTAATCGCCCATTGTGATCTATTCTTACAATCATCCTTGTTAGACAGCCAATTCTAGTCTCAAGACATTGTAGTTTTACATTTACTTCTTTTTCTCTTCGACATCCTTCTTTGCTACAAATGTAACACATTGCACGATGACACTCTTATCTATCGTGCTCCTATGCAAATAATTTCTCATAATACTGAACCCACAAATATGGCCATACTTATTGTAAAAATCATAAGCTTCTTCATATGATTGAAATTCCATACCAATTCGAGGTGTCACCTTATCTTCATTATCATTCATCTCCACCAACTTTGATAGTTCAGTAGAAAGACACATTTATAAAAGTTAGGTATGAAAAATAGTAAAGATTATTCAACAACAACAAAGATCAAGCCAACAAACACTTTAACACAAACTTTAAGTAGTTTAACCATCTTGGCCTCCCATATAAGAGACTCGGAGACCTTAAGTGCCTTTGGAACCCAATTATTCTTTTTTTAATTCGAGGCAGTTCGGAATGATCTCAAGGATAAATCTTTCTTTTAAATAGAAACCCAATTATTCTTTTTTTATTTCCTAAGATTATGTAATTATTACAGATCAGGTAATTGTAAAATACAACCAATAGAATAGTGGTTTGTCTTGTTATATAGCATAAAAGAAGTTAAGTTTACCAGATATATGTTACAAGCAAATTCAATTTTCTTCATAAAGCTGAAAGCATCAATGAATTACATCATAATACTAAATTAGGACATGAATTAACATACTTTGAGATCTGGTACTATAAGTTCTTGTTATAGTTTTTAAAGACCTGAATTTACCCTTCCTTTAAATCCATCCCTTGGCCCTTCTTTTTTTGGCCGCCCTTCTCTGTAGTCTACCCACGACACTTCCCCTTCATTCACCTTAGGTCAAACCATCATCTCTTCCCACACCCCTCTTAGCCCAGTCTTTCCAACCCTTCCTCTCTGTTTGCCCTTCTCTCCTCTCTTTTCTCTCTCCTTGTCTCCTCAGTCCCCCCCCCCTCGGATTAGTTCTCATCCACCCTTTCCCCCATTTTGAGGATTTACAGCTACCTCAAGTGCATTGCCAGCCAGTTCTCCTTCACCTATTGCGGGCAGCCTAAAGTGGGCCACTCTTTATCATGCAATAATGATACTTCGACAATTGTGCCCAAGATTGAATTCCCTTCCCCTTCGTTCGATCCTGATTGTGTTCATTGCAGGAAAAGCAACCATATCCCTAAGGATTTCTATCAAGATGATGGAGATTTCATTATTGAACTCAAGTCGCTTAGAAAGAGGAGGAATAAAAGCTAAAAGAAAAAATAGACTCACCTCTAGTCTTGCTTTTTAGTTCTGTTATTTGTTCAGACATATGTTAGGGTTTCTGCCAATTTGAGCTTTTGTTGTTTGGGCTTAGCTTTGACATTCTCTTGCTGGTTTTCCTTCCTTACCTCCTTATCTTATCTTTGGTAATGAATTCTTTATTTATCTCCAAAAAACCATGACAGGTTTATGTGACTTCAACCATTTTGGCCAGGTCATATGCCTCCAAGACAAAATGACACTTCGCTTTACAGGTTTTGGCCAAGCCTATTTGGCATTATTTGTTTCACCATTGAACTTGGATATTTAGAAATGAGAACATAATTCTAGGAAGCCATAGGCCAGTTTCTTGCCCCACTGTCATCTTTCTAGGCTTGGTCTAGAGGCACGTAGGCTATCTTGGCCAATGGGTAGCTTCATCACACACTGTAATATGGTTCAAAATATTTTGTTGGTAAAGTCTTGGTTTGGTCCTATTACAATGGGAAGTCATTCAATATCAAATTACAAGGCACAACTAATGCAAAACTTGCATACATACTAGTGATTTCAGAGGACTTTGGTACTAGCATTGCTTGAATAGGCGAAAATCTGAAGTTAAATTCATACAATACAACACTAAGCTTTTGATGTAAAGAACAATTATTCATATGAACAAGCCATTATGGCTATAGGCTTCATATTCTAATTACTTTGTAGGAAGATTGAGATACGTCCACTGCGAAATTGTAGGCTTGCAAACTAACTGGGTACTTCCTTCAGAATCACTTACTTTATGTATATCACAGAGCCACATACGTATAATATACATTTTGTAAAACCCCTCCAATTAATTTTGACCACCTACTCCTAGTGTAACTTAAGTTATACACGAAATACTTCGGTCCATTGATCCTTATAACTCCAACTTGGTGCGAATCTCTCCATTTTTCTCATCCACTGGAACAAATAAGGGCTTTAAATTAATATTTGATGTCAAGATGGAACTCAGTTGTAATGGATAAATATATGGGTGTAATTCTCTTATTACATAATGCTGGATATATGTGGCTACCTTGAGGTTTCAATGATTGGAGAGCATATACAATCTCATATCCAAAAGTTGGGCCTTCTTTTTCATATAAGCTTGATGAATTCTTTACTGACCATGTATGCTAGTTGTGGATCCATGGATAAGGCACCCAAAGTCTTGAATGAGATCCCTTTGGCTGACTCTGTTTCATGGAATTCAATCCTTTGTGGTTATGCACAGAATGGCTTCAATGAAGAATCTATCAGATTCTACATGTTAATGAACAAAAATTTCTTAGGACCTAACCACATGATGTTCATGAGTTAATGAACGAGAATGGCTTAGGACCTAGGACCTAACCACAAAATGGCTTCAATGAAGAATCAATTAGATTTTCCACAACTTTGTACTGTTCACTTTGTAAATTAATCTATTCAACATCAATGAATAAACAAGCAGCACATTTATATAGAATCGATTAAAAAAAATTACAATGCAAAAAAATACCAAATATTAAAGACAAACAAAGCAAAGAGGGAACAAATCAGGAAAACAAACTCTGATAAACTGATACACACATACACATAATCGATTAAAAAAATTATATATGTTTTCACAACGCAGCTACTCTTAGAGGAAAAAACACAAAACGAAGGATCGGACCTCACCAAATGCACCACTTGACTAGAGCTCAGCTGATCGACTCAGTGATTTTACAACCACAAGAAAGGAAAGTTGCACTTTTGCGGTGGTTCAAATCCGAAGCTCAAATGGAACAAATATCCAAATGGAGGGGTTCACTTGAAGAATCGTGAGGGAGAAACGTGGGAGCACAAAAAAGATAAGAGATTAGAGACTTATTTGCTTTGCGCTTTCATCCAAATCGATATTGAAATACTTCAAACTGTAAACCGCTTCTACCATACTACGTATTTCATCTAAATTTGGGTTTCGATTAGTCAATTAAGAGGGAGAATAGCCATGTGAATGAAGAACAAGAGAGAGAACGAAGAAGAAGAAGAAGAAGAAGAAGAAGAAGAAGAGAGAGAGAGAGAGAGAGAGAGAGAGAGAGAGAGAGAGAGAGAGAGAGAGAGAGAGAGAGAGAGAGAATGAAGAAGCCAAGCTCAGGTCTTTCGCGCCTTTATGGAAGACAAACGAAGAAGCAGAGTTGCCCTCTTTCGCGCCTTTGTGGAAGACAAACTCGATTTTGAAAACTTATATCATTTTGTAATCGTACCTCTTGTTTTTGAAAACGTATTTTTTGTAATTGTATGGTAGTTTTTGTATCGTATATGTTTTTCAATGGTTTTGTGTTTATGAGTTGAACCGTTGGTCCAATCATGGTTTGCTCTGGACCGATGAGGTAAACTGTTGGCTTTACAACAATTTGGATTATTGTACTATTAAAATCAAGCCAATGGTCACGATCTTGCCTGGCAAGATAGGACGGTTGGCTTGACCGTCCTGCGCATTTAAAGCGCAGTACCCAAGCAAAATACGTTTAATTAATGCTACATCCTTCTCTATGTTTTCTATACATTTCATTCCCCTTTTTTAGGACTTCAACAATTCCCTAACAAGTGGGTCATCTTGTCTTGTTTCCATCCCACGTGAAGGAGTGCTTGTCAGCACTCCTCCTATTGGTTCACACCATTGAAAAAAACTACATCCATTTGGAAATGATGCACATACTTGATATAACCTATTAGGATGCTGGGCAGATGTTGAAATTCTGACTGCAGCCAGATTCCCATAATTACAATTTGTATTGTTAAACTTCAGATAAAAACTTCTAACATCTTTCACACTGGATGTTGATATTCTAATACAAAGGGGCATAGTGATCCAAACAACAAAGAAAGGAAAACATAATTACAGCAACAACATGAGGGACAACTAAAATATGTTTATTACCGCTACCATAAAATGTTTGTTTAACCACAAGTTACATGTAAGATTTTTCTCTTCTTTTTTTTCTTTTTTCTTTTTTCTCCACCTCATAGTGAACCTATAAGAACATTCATAGATAAAATCATAAACCAGCCACAACCCACAACAGTAAAAAATGTCCATTCAACACTAAAATCCCATTTGCTTCCTTTTCCAACATCTAAAATCATAAACCATACCGATGCTAAGTCAAATGTTGGATCAGTTGATGAAGTTTTGGATGATTCTAACAAGGATAATGCAAAGAAGACTAAAAGCAATTAACACCTTAAAGAAAATCTTCAGGTTAAAGGTAATGGTTTATGAAGGCTTACCAACAATGCCAAGAGCAACTTAGAAAGATTTAAAAACTAAATAGTTAGCAACAAGTCAAATCAGCTTCTGTACAGTGTCTTGCTGGCTATTGTATATAAATTAATCCTCATCATGTCATGACTTTATCTCAATGTGAAACTGCCTCACATTCTTAGCTATGTATCATATAATCAATAAAGAAGGTGACACAGAACATGATTATTCATCTATACACCATAGCATTATATAATCAATAAAGAAGGTGACAAAGAACATGATTATTCATTTACACGCCATAGCCAGTTTGTTGAGCTCTAGCAGATGGCATTCTTCCTGATAATGTCTAGACCCTCCCAATGAAATGGGAAGAAAAAGCTGAGGGTTGGGATTTAGTACAAGTTTAATAGACTTATACCAAACAAGAAATTGAACGTGTATTTATAGTTGAAGTTTTGGCAATTAAATAACATTATAGGAGATAAAATTATCTCCAACTAAACCTAAGAATGAATCTCAAAGAACTTGATAACCTTCTACATCATATATCAAAGTATAATCATATCCTGAGATCCTATACAAGAATTTTACCATGGCAAGCATTACTATCATGCTCCATTATGCACAAGACATTACTATCAGTTTGATGCGAGCAATCAACCTATTCAGCACCTATGGACAATCAGTAGGATCTAATTGAAAATATTCTTGGAAAAAAAAAAATCCATCCGAACGTAACAAATTGTTGCAAGCCTTGGTAATTTATGTTCCATTTCGAATTCCAGGTAAGAACCAGATGAAATTAAATTGTCAGGCAAATCTCATTTGTAATGTAGATGTTATGTAAAGTTTTTGCTTTTGTGTTGAATTACCAGGAAACAATGCCTTTAGAAAACCAAAATGGTTGTGTTTCATTTCTAGGTCTACAAAATACAGGGAAAATACCTCGAATTAGAAGCAATTGAACGAAGATGAAGAAGTGGGTTGCAGACACACGGCTTCGGTTGAAAGGAGATCGGTTGCAAAGAGAGGGCTTCGCTTCTGGTAGAGAGATTGGTTGTAGAGATGCTTCCAAATAGAGAGATCGTTTGCAAAGAGCTTGCCTCGATCTCTTATGCCTGCGTAGGGCTTTAGAGATACACAACAGAGACTAGAAAGACGAGAGAGTTGAGAGAGACCTGCGAGAGTTGAGAGAGTTGAGCGAGATAAGAGAGAGTCAAGAGAGACGAGAGAGATGAGCATAGGGCTGTTGTGAGAGATGAGTAGATTTTACATCGATAACCCTGAGTTTTGTAAATTACAGAGTTGTGCCCCGCATTTTCGAAGAGAAGTGCTTCTGTGTTAGAGAAGCTCCAATTTGGAGCTTCTTTGACACAACCAATTTGTGTGCCAAATGCCTGGTTCGGCACACTTTTGTTGAACCGGCACACTAAATTCAGACCGGTTTACCATACAAGTTTTTGTGATTTCTTTGCCAAAATGGGCAAATGACATAGAATAACTGTGCCAGAATTTGCCATACAACCCCTTATTTGTTTGAAGAAGAACATTTCCTAGTGTGAGTCAATGGATCATATTTCCTTGTCCGCTAGGGTTGATGCTACAAACTTACCATAACCTTTTATGTAATGCATTAGTTATTTGGCAAACCTTGGTGAATAAATTTTTAGGTGATTTTCTCTTCCTGTGTCATGGTTTTTCTCATCTGGTGAAGCTTTGCAAATGGGATTATAAAAAATAAATAAATAAATAAAAGAGAAGAGAAAAGAGAAAAGTGGAAGTGCTAGGAGAAGTTGATTTTAGAAGAAAATTAATTTTGCTTTTGTGCTGCAGATATCGAGTTTCTAAACCATCATGAAGAGGAAAGAAATATTAAAATAGAAAATTTAGAAAAATCAATGTGGTACCTAGTACCTACAATATTGCAATAATTGGACGAAGCAAATCTCAAAATTATTGAAATTTTTTTTTTATTATGGACACGGTTCTACAGCATTATTTCATCTGATGCCACCAACCAAAATGGCTTGATTGTTCATTTTTTTCGCCTTTTTAGCTACTCCTATAACACAAAATGTTGTTTTCATAACTTTTGTAGGGCAAAGGAAACCCCCTTCTGTGAGAAGAAAAGAATCAATGACAGCCAAGCAGAAGCTTAGCTGCAAAACCCAATAATCATGTGTTTAAAGTAAGAACATAGAATACATGTTGGCTCTTCAGTTTCCAATGATGGTTAGGCCTGCGGATGAACCCTTCAACCAAAGAAGAAAAATCAATAATCTGCAGGGACAAGAAACAAGATACATCTACCAAATTGCATTCTTGGAAACAACTGATAAATACCATTTCCAGCAGAATAGTCAGCTCTGGCAACTTCATCTGATCCTGCAACTTGTGCTCCATGAAAAAACCTTCAACTTGTGAACCCTTAGCATAAGGTGCCTTGAGATACTGCTTCAAGTAGTAGTGTTGTCGAAATCAAGGAAACTCTCCTATCAGTGATGGAAAATCAACAAAACAATGCACAAGCAGTTGGTGGCTGATGAAGTGCCAGTCTATCAACCTGTTCCTCATGTTGGTGGCTGCCATGTTCCTGGTCTGAAGGATGGACCAGATCCTGTAGGCTCTGAGGACCTGCAATACAGTTTGATCCATAATGCAACCAGCTAAGCAGGTACAGAAATCACATAAATGCACGACTTGTTCTGTAGTCAAATTCTCTCATTGTAAATTATACATTGATGCCGGTAAGGTTTGGCGTTCATCAACACTCATTCACTTTATTCATCTAAAAATAGTATTAGAATTCTGGATGCAGAACAGTATGTTTGCTTGTGCATTTAAATGGAAGGATCTCTTTGGAGCAAAAACAGTGAAAGAAAACATACTCAGGCTGCTGCTCTACTTTGGGAGGAATTGTTTTCTCTTTCCTAGTTTCTTCAGCATTCCTGCAGACACCAAATGATGTCACTTGTCAGATAAAAGTCTCGGCACAAAAACAACATTCATGGAGATTCATTTAATTTTATGCAATTCTTCATTAATAAAGGAAAAAGGAAAATTTTTTGCTCATAATTTGATTAAGTTAACAGAGGATTTCTTGAGACATCCCAAGCACTCAAGTATGATGTGTTGCTCCAAGATGTTGAGAAGAAGCATGCTAATACCTTAAATTAAATACCACACAGAAGCTTAAGATTTACCCCATACTAATGCTAACTTCACTCCACAATGTTTCCTTCGTCCTAGAGTACAAAAATGATGCAGCAAGCTATGCCAAGAAAGCAAGAAAAAACTTTTATACAGTTACTCTGAAAATCCATTTAGTCCAGCCTCTGTAGTTGAAATAAATATTTGAGACTTGGATACTTCCAAGTTGCATCAACCCCCAGCAATAAGCATTATTCTTCAATGCAAGAATTGAAAATGAGAATTTAAGTTAGTTAAATTTAATATTCGACTTGGTTATCATGCAAGACAAGTTTGTACTTTGTAGTAGAAATTCAAACTAAATTTCTCTTTCAATCGTCAATTAATGCCTAATTAACTTATCATTCTGTCTCATATCATTCAAAGTTTCAAAATGTGTAGACTATGTAATATTACATGTTTCCAATAAGGGTTGGGCATTCAATTCAAACTAAGTTCTACCAAAAAAGGGGGAAAAAATAAATTCAATTCCAACCAAGGGTGTGAATTCAAATAACTAAAATTTGTGTGTTTCTTCCCTCCAACTTGAGCCATGCGTATTAATATCAAGCTTCCTTTAAAGTATCAAAACTGACGATCCCCATTTGACCCCCCCCCAGCCCAAAAAAAAAAATGCAGCATCTCCACATTAAGATCTAAAGATTTTGAGAATCTCAATCTGACCAAAATGGCAAACCAAGATGAATTTTAAGCTGGCCAAGAGGTATGACACATTAGTTAACATGCATATAAGCCAATGATTTTGAAGTGTGATCTAGTCCCCTCAAACTAAATGAAACATTAAAAATTAAAGCATGACATAAAAGCTCCAAAAACAGTGGAAAGTAGATAGAAGGATATAAATAAAAAAAGAAATGAAAAGAATTGGGAATGGGGTAGGTGCAGGGAAAAAAGGGAAATTACAACAATAAAACACCCTGATTTTGCAACGAACATGTAATGATGTAACCATACTACTAACTATAGGCTTGGATTCATTTAAAAATAAATAAATAAATAAATAACCATAGCCCTGCCAAAGGAACCTAGAGTAGTGGGAATTCCAATTTGAAATGATTTTGTCTAAATGCAAAGTACGAAAAAGTTTAGAAACGTTAGATACCTCATTTCTGCTGCATCAAATGCATCTTCCTGCTGCTGACCTAGAGAAAAAAAAAAAGAAAACCAAAAGAGCATAGATGTAACCCTTATCAATATGACCAGATAAATTGCATTCCATACTTGGGGGGGGGGGGGGGAAATCACAGGAAAAACTCATCAGCAGTTATAGAAAGGGTACTGTGATGCATTTGATGGTTAACAAATTTCTATCCACATGACCATTTGAGCTTCAAGTCCAGCTTCTAAAGGGTCCTAGCCTCCTGGGAAGGATGGATGGGAGACAGTCTTAACCTTAATCTTTGTGCAAAATAAATGCAACTAGATTCAATCAACATTTTCATGGTGGCTGAATAAGCTTGTTTACCATTGCACTAACAAATGGCCACAATGCAATAGCAGCATAACTGTAGTTTAAAGCTGGACCAACCTCAAACTCCAAAGGAAGTTCATTACCATCTTTCAGTGGTTTGATTGGGTTTTGACACGTTAGAGGCTTTTGACAAGGCCCCTGGGATGGTTTCTGTTTCCGGTTTGACCACCTGCTTGGTCCACTTACAAAACCTATGGTTGCACGAATAGTTTTCACAGTGTCGCTTAGGCATCCAAGCACCTTGGTGGATTTAGTGCCTCTGCTGGAGAAGAGTAACAGTGGCGTCACTGCATAGTGCTAAAACAAAGTAGTAATAGCAGGGACCTGCTTACCTAATATAAAGTTACTAGGAACACTAAGGGCCGACTTTTGCAAATGAACACATTAAGGAGAGAAGGGGGGGGGGGGGAAGCAAGAAGAGCTATGGGGCTTTTCCACAAAAATATGTTGGATTTTGTAGTTGGGGTCAACTACACATATCCTGTCTTTGTTCCTCCATTATCAACATAACCAGTTAGAACAGGGTTATTTGTGGCTCTTACATGAATATCCTAGATCCTCAAGTTGGGATTCGCTACACATGCATAGCTGTATTTTCCATTGATTCAAATGCATTCATTTCTTCCTCATCCTCTTCTTAGCCAACTTACTAGTATCATAACACATCATTAACAACCACAACTGGGACTAGATTTCATTTCATTCAGCTTATGTTGACATGTTGGCATGATCCACTAAAATGCGATAGATTTTCAACTTTGTCATGCAGATACAAAAAGAAAGAACTTTGAAATCGTTATTCAGTGCTCCAACAAGGGACTCTGGCCAGGGGGCCTACTTGGCTAACACAACAGGTGGTAATGGGAGTACAAGGTTGTTTCTTTTTATGCAGTCTATTTGCCAACATATATACCCCAAGCCACGTCTTCCAGAAAATCAGAGAGCTCATGTAGTCTTCTCCTGTCAGCCAATACAACAATTTCGAAAGATTAATAGGTTTCCCAAATTTCCAACTTTTATCCAATCTATCGGTTTTTTCCCCAAGGGGGGGGGGGTTCACTTGGGGTTGATGAGTAATCCTCAATTCATATTCCATAGCAATCGATTATATTTGAGGTACCTACAAAAAATGTGATTTTCATTATAATGGCACTGGAATTGCAGGGCACAGTATTAAGTACCCTTTCCTTTTTCTTTTCTTTTTTTTAATTGGGGGGGGGGGGGGGTGGCATTGGGGCACAGGGGGAAGTGCAACATGGAGTATAAATCCTCCTACAAAAAATGTGATTTTCATTATAATGCCACTGGAATTGCAGGGCACAGTATTAGGAGAAAATGTCAGCACATACAGTGGCAGTAATCACTCAGACTGCATCATTCTAATTAGGCTTATCAGACTGCATCGTTCTAATTAGGCTTACTGCAACCTGACACTTCCCACTTCATGGTGACATGAAGATCAATTGAAGATGTTGTAGGTAAGATAATACTATTACCTTTAGGTCGCTGAAAGGAGACATAATATATGAACTTTTGACTAAGGAATGTGAATATACCTTTTGTCGACGCAGCTGGAAATTGCTGAATGAAACTTCTCAGATTTGGGCCTTCAACTTTACCTAGTATGTTACACAGAATGAGATTAATGGCTGTATCAAAATCACAATCAACAATCGGAAATCACTGATAGTGCTCACACCTTGTCGAGGAATGTGCTGTCCAGCTTTCTTTTCCTCTTTTTCTTTTTCCTTGAGAACTTGATGAAGAATAAAGAGCAGTAAGTTCTTCAAACTGAAGACAATAACACAAGTCTATTTTCTTTCTTTTTTGGTGGGGGGGGGGGGGGGGTTGGTGGGGGGTTAACAACAACATCTAGTTTCCTGGGCCAAATCTCATAAGTCATAACAAACTTCTCAGTCAGTCAAAAACTGATAAGGTGCAAATGCAAATTAAGCAATTATTTGTGTCTTTTGCTACTTGAGAACATTACCTCTAGTTAGCAATAAGATGACATATAAAAAATGTAGATAAATATATTCAACATAGAAATAGGACCAGTTGATATTTTAATTAACAACAGATTCAATTACTCAGCAGAAAAATTCCCCAGCAGTTTTTCAACCGCCCTGTTTTGAATCGCTTAATTAACGCCCAAACTACAAAAGAACTCCAAGGCCTAAAGTGACATAGGACATATTTTTTGCTCAGGGGCGGCTGCTGTCCCCATGCCCATCGGCCACAGAATGTGAAGAATGAGCCATACTCAACATTGAGAATCAATGAATCAGTAAATGCCTAGACGGACGCTTTGACAACCATGGTTTGATGAGATGAACTTATGTTTGTGTTCTTTTTTTGAATAATTTTTCATAATTATGATTCTTGATTTTTTTTTTTTTTATTTATTTATAATGTGACAATTGAATATTTGTTTAGCTTATTATAGAAAGTAGTTGTATTGAAAAAAAATTTGACCCAACTGTTTTGGTCACCTTATTTCCGCCTAGGCACCGCTTTGCTAACTAATCACCTAGACGGAGCCCCAATCACTTTGGTCACCTTGCCGCCTTGACAACCATGTACCCACCCCCACCCCCCAAAAAAAAAAATTTGTCAGATTCCAAAGATGACAAATTGATTCTATCCATCCTAGTTCCCTTAAGCATTCTTTTCCTTTTTCCCTTCAGAGATGGTGTTATAGTTTTTGCTTTGATGGTGTAATCTGCAGTATCTAAATCACATGATGTCATAGCAAATGCATTATAGCCGTCGGATAATTTACAATCTTAGCTGTTGGGCCTATGCAGCAACTCAGAATCACAAACTGAAGGATAGATTTTTCTAATTTGAAATGATTAAGATGAAAGACGAAGCATCAGTTAATTGCACAAGAATGGCAAACATTCTAATCTCTTAACACTTGAATTGGGTGTGTTTATGGAAAGGCTTTTAAGAGATTTATTGCTCAATCAAAGCAAACATTCTTCTTGATAGAGAAGACGGTTATTTCTCTAGTATTATGTATTCATAAACCCTATACAACTTTTTGCAGCTCCTTGTTCTATTTCTTTCACAAAAATGTTACTCAAAGGTGTAGGCGTCTCGCAAAATTCATCATTTTAGGTTTCCTGATTATCAACTGATTGTCCGGTAAAGGGATGGAGAATTAGTTAGCGAATATGAACCAGAGGCTATCAGTCACCCAAATTGATTAAAACTAATGCAATTGTATGAGGAATACTTACGAGCAACATTCATTCTAACACGTTCACGCCTTGCCTGCAGTTCCATCATTTCCTGAAGAGGGAATCAACAAGAATATCAAATGAAAATTACTTAATCATCAGACCAGAAAGACTGAAAATAATGATAGTAGTAGTAGTGATAATTACATGTGATAATTACTAATGCCCCCTTGTACTGTAGCTTAATTACATAACGAACCCCATACTCAATGAAAAACTACTGTTGCCCCCTCACTTCAAACAGTGTTAAGTGAATGTTATGGTTAACTGCATAAAATGTCCATTTTGCCCTTTGTTAAAATTAAGAAGCCACAAAATGATATTATGCATTTATGCTTCTTTTAAAAATCCCTAAGAAATAACAATTTTGCCACAATAGTCTTGTTAGTATGAATCCCAAAGCCTCAGAATCCCGATAAGATGAAACCACATCAGCTTCAACCTCTGGGATCTGCTCCCTTGACATCGCCGTCCAACTCCCAAAGCTCAGGTACACAACTGAATCCTTCTCCTGCCAATCCAGCTATTCTGTTGCCAATGATTCACCTAGCTCTGGCTCACATTTGTATGGGACTAGTGGCCAACCAGCACCACTGTCAGCAGCCCATTTATTACCCTTGCCCTCATTCAGCACCACCATCATCTCAGGCTGTACTGTCTGTTGGACTTCATCTTGATGAGCCTCACTGTGGAACTAACTTGATATTACCTACCTAACTTGACACATCACATGATCTTGTTTGGGCCACCATGGAATAGCGAAGTTAAGTTAATCTAAAAACAAATTTCAGGCAAAGCAAACACAAAGTTCTAAGCCCTGTCAATTAGATCTTTACCCCTGAAAGATAAATATTATCTTCCTTCACTCATCACACGATTCCATTCAGGCGACCACTGGCAAACCCTAAGCAGCTTGCATCCATCTTCACATCGATAGTGCGGCTTTCATAGCAAATGCTGTTTGTCTGTCTTTCTGTCTGTCTGTCTGTCTGTTCTTCGCCTTCAATTTATTGAAACCAAAGCTGTAGAAACCCAGAAGAAAGGAGAAGCAGCAGCGGCAACACCACCACCACATGCAGAGTGGATGCAATGAAAAAGTGAAGCTGTGGGAAAGGCATATTCCTCTACACAGCTTTGCGTATAAGAAGTGGGTCTGGTATATGAGTACTCTCATGGGTATGGATACAGAAGCTTTGGAGAGTCTGGGGATTCTATACAAGTTTTCACGTGGGTGTGAGCCGCAATGAATTTGGGTTCTATAGGTAGAGGGTATGCTGGAGTTTTTCTATTTAGAAATCAAACTAATGTCGATGCCAAGCTGTCTGGCAAAAAATATGACAGAAGATTAAGAAGAATAAGGTTGGTTCACCTTGAACCAATCCCTTGGGTCATAGAACCAATTGGTTGCAGAGCTGCGTTTCCAAAAGAGACAAAACACTATTCACATAAACTGTAACATGAACAGAGCTACAGCCCTTTTTTGGCCTTGAAGGAATATTATTTAAAGATTTTGGGGGCCTAAGAGTAGATTATGTGAAGATCCTTCATGAAGGCTGGAGATTGAAGACTTATTAGATTTTATTTATTTTTGTAACTTCTAAAGTTAGTTTTCTATTTTAGCATTCAAGCATGTGGCTAATTATGAAGCCTAGATACTCATTTTTTTAATTATAGTAAGCTTCTACTTTCTTGTTGCCAAGAATATTAGCTAGATCAGCAAAATAATCTCTGCCCACGGTTTCTATATTCGATGTACTACTTCAAAAGCAAGTATTAGCACTCTAAAAATATGTAATAGGTGTATAAGACCACAGATTTATGGAATTGATTAATGAAGCTTTGCTTTGCATTATTTTTTGTCTTTTCCACAAGTGATAAGAAGGGTGAGGACCTTGCTATCAAGAGCTACAATACCTAGTGAGGTAAACCTAATTCTAGGGTTAGGGTTTCTAGGATGGTTTCCCTAAAATTAAGGGTCTGCATAGAATCTTTTGGCAAATAAATTAAAAATATTATGGGATGCCTATGGGTATATAAGAAAGTTGTGGGAAGCTCTTAGGAGTGATATGGGATGATAGGATAGTTGTGGAAACTTTTAGGAAAGATATGGGTTGCTCTAATCTAGGATATTACATATGCCTCTGCTAGGATCGAACCTACAGCCTCTTCACTAAGAGGTGTTGATCTCACCAACTGACCAAACTTGCATTGGCAGATTCCCAAAATTAACATAGAGCTGGAAGGAAGGATTTTTAGGGCTACAGAAAAAGGTTTGGATAAAAAATTGGTGGATTCTTCGATGGATCTTGGGCAATCTTTTGAATTTTTTTTCTTTTCTTCTTTCTTTCTTTTTTCTTTTCTTTATAAAAAATTGGTGATTCTTAGGCAATCTTTTGAATTTTTTCTTTTCTTTTCTTTCTTTCCTTCTCTTTTCTTTTCTGTTTTTATTTCTTGTAATTCTGCCGTAAGTCAGAGAAGGGAGAAAGTGAGGGAGCAGAGAGAGAAAGAAAGGGGGAAAGGGGTGCCATTGGGTTTGGAGGTGGGGAGGATTTCTTGGCTTCTGCCAAGGTGGGGGAGGGGCTTGCAATGGGAGGGTACAGGCTTTCTTGGACTGCAGGAATGGGACAGCAGGGTTCTTGAGATTCTCGGTCTTGTTTTTTCTTGGTCCGAAACAGCAAGCAATAGGAGCCGCAAGGCATAGGGAGAAAAGGAGGAAGAAGAGAGATTAGGGCGGGGTTGGGGAGGGATTCAACTTGTTTGCAGAATCTGGAAGAGAATGGTCGTTGGATTTCTTGCTGGAATCGCAGGACAGAATTGATGAAGCTAACAGAGCTCTTGATAGCTGCAAGGTCCGCTCCCCCCCACCTCCCACCTCCAAAAAGGACCCTGCCACACCTTTTTGGCTGTGATTCTTCAAATTTTTTTATTAATCCAGACTTAGACTTCACAAATAAAGAGTAGGCTTATTTATAGCCTACTAAAAGACTCTAATCCAAAGTAAGTTTCCTTTATAGATTAGGATCCCCTTACAAATAATCTCAACCATCCAAATAAATATTTAATGATCTAATGGAATCTCCTTGAAAATAGATTCCCCATAAGACTCAAATACCAAAAGAACTCTTCTTGTAAATAAGGACTGATACGAGTCTATCTTTAAAGAAGAATCCCAGTGACCTAAGAACTTATCTTTGACTCAAATTAGACTTCTAATTGACCAAGACTATGATTTGACAAGTATTTTGACCCCCACCCCCAAAAAATAAATAAATAAATAAAATAAAATAAAATAAAACTCATTAACTGACAAAATACTAATCTAGATATAAAAATGAGGATAGACTCATGACCCATGGATCGAGGGGGTTCCAAACAGATCCTTTTTGAGCTCCAAAAGGGCTGAATCAAAATACCCCTAGGGCATTCAGCCAGCTTTGGATTGGACCTTTTGGGTCTAGGTTTGGGCCCTAAGTATGGGTGGGTCAACTCTGTTCACATCACCTAGGGTTGAAGAATCCAGCTGAGAGAGCTGAACCATCTTTATCCGTTTACTTTCTACTTTTCCTATTTCTCCTATTTTTACCAGATTTAAGACTAGCATCAGCTGTTGCTCCTTTGTCAGCTATCTACCTGCTGATGCCTTCGAACCAGTTTGCCTTCATAACTTAAGTGATCTTGAGCTACTAGTTTCTGTCCTTATTCTATTTCTCTGTTTATGGGTTATTTGGGGCTGAGTCATCCTTGATCTTGGCTCTACATTACAAACCCCTTGAAGAAAGAAAGGGTCTTCGGATTTGGTAGTTACGTGAGGATGGGTTTGAACATCACCAGAATCTGCCATTATATCTGGCGGAGCTCCTCCTCTGTTTCCCTCTACATCTCTCTACAACCATGGCTGCTGTTGCAGAGAACACAACGGCAACAAAAGAGATTAGATCTGGGAGACCCAGGAAGCAATCCATTACAACTTTATATTCAGACCCACAAATTGCTTCTGTCATTCAATCTACTCATCTTAAATCCACCATTTCTTCTTTGCTGCTGTCTTCTTTCACTAATAACCACAATAACACGATGATGAACAACCCTAGAATCAGCAACAATAGCAATGTTTATGATGTCTCGTTGACACTGTAGCACAAAAAGAAGAACTTCACATTGGCAACAATCAGAGTGCTTGGATGTGTTTCATCTTCACATGTGTCAGCACCAGAGGCTATTCACTCTTCTGCAGATTGGCAAGTTAAGGAGTGAGGAAGAAGAAGTGAGGAAGAAGAAGCAGAAGAAGTAAGGAACCCACACAAGAAGAAGAAGTGAAGAACAAAGACAAATTCTGGCTTTTTAATTTCTGTCAGCAGAACTTGTTTGGGAAATTGAAGAAGATGGGTGAAGATAGCATTTTTCACCCATCTATTAATTCCATGTGGTTTCATATTTAGTTTTTTTTTAAGTTGAAGAGTAAGCCCAAGACTTTCCTTATTACTTAAAAGGATAAATTTGTAATTTAACATAATGGGTAAATAAGTAATTACACATTTCAGGATCATTTTGGGGTTTTTGAAACATACAAAGATCCCACGCCAATAGTTAACAAAAGGAACTTAATGGCAGGGGGGCAATAGATTCTTTAAGTAAAGTCTAAGGTTCGATTAGTAATTTTAAAAAGTATAGGAGATAGCATTGTCATCAAGCTAGAGCACAAAGGGGCATCAATAATTATCCCTAACAATCATTCAAGGATGCAAGTATTTCTTCAAGCAAAGGGCTGACTATAAGGAAATAAGGATCCAAGCCTACTATAAGCTAATCATAATAAAACCTCATAATTAGGAGTCCTCAAGTTCTCATTTATAAACAATTTGATTAGGCTAATTCGTTAGTAATAGCGTTAAAATACCAGGTAACTGGTTAACAAGTAGGTCTGCTACCCTCTTGCAACATAAATTAAATATCCCTAACCTATTGAATGTTGATAAAAAAGAATGCTGTCACACTACAATACCTCCACTGGAAGTATTCAAAAGCTTATGGGGCCAAGTGCTTGGGCTTGATGAGCTAGAACATCAGGTTGTGATGCAGAGCATTGCAAGGACAGTCTCAAAAAAGGGCCTAAAGTAGCCAAGCTGAAGAACAAGAGTCTATTTTTCTGGATTTTATGACCAACTGTAGACCAATCAGGTCCTAGGGATAATATAATTTTCCAATGGGATTTGGAAGTAGTAGAAATGGTTTCATCTATTGAGTCCCATCATGGGTTGTTTATTCAATTACTGCAGAATTCTTGTTGGAGTTGGACAGTTATAAGATGAGGAGTCTAGAATTTCAATGTCTACATAAAGCATCATACACTGGCATGTTAAGCCATCAAATTTGATTAAAGTTTTAAATGAGCTTTTTAGGAGATCCATGCAGATTGAGAGGCAGAAGAAAGTAGGTTCCTAGTTTCAAGTTCATATCATCATTTCCTACTTCTACTTCTCTCTTCATAACTCAGCTTCACAATTTACAGATCAGGTCATCAGTTCTTTAATCTTCTTATTCTGCAGTGTAGGCACTTATTCTGGTTCCATATCCAACGTAGCTTATGAACACCAACCAACAGATCAGGTCATCAGTTCTTTGATCTTCTTATTCTGCAGTGTAGATTATTATTCTGGTTCCATATCCCTTTTTTTCTTGTTTTCGGCATCTTATCTTTTCATGGAATGCTAATTTGATTCTCTGAATCTATAATATCTTAAGTGCTGTCCCGCTTTTAATATAATTGGTCCAAAAGTACTTTCTATAATAATGTTGGTCTAGTTCTCTTCTATAACCATAGATATATCATTCAAGTCCACCTAATGTAAATGACAGAGAAATCATTCCAACTGTTCTGTGAGGGCTATTAACCTATCGAGCTCTCATTCTACAAATTGAGTCAGTACTTGAATTTTCTCTCAAGAATTAATGAGTATCGGTGTTGGGTATCATACAAGTCAGATGATTTTAAGAGTATCTTCATTTTATTTTTATTTTTATTTTTTTTGGGGGGGGTGGGTAAACAGTGTGAAAATGTGTCAGTATACATTTTTGGAGAGCAACTTATAACAAGACAAGAGACTTCCAATGAATTGTATACAACAACAACAACAATAAGCCTTGTCCCAACTAAATGGGGTCGGCTACATGGATTCTTGCCCTCCAATCAGTTCTGTTCGAGGCCATGCTAGATACAAAGCCTAAGCTATACATATCCTTTCTCACCACTTCTCCTAAGGTTATCTTAGGTCTACCCCTAGCTCTTCTAATTCCTTCAATATGGATTATATCAATTCTCCGAACAGGAGCATTTATAGGTCTCCGTTGAACGTGGCCGTGCCACCTCAAACGACTTTCTCTAAGCTTATCACTTATGGGAGCAACTCCCAGACCAACTCTAATATGATCGTTTCTTATCTTATCCATCCTAGTTTTGCCACTCATCCATCTTAGCATCCTCATTTCTGCTACACTGAGTTTATCTATATGATTCTTTTAACAGTCCAACACTTTGCACCGTACATCATAGCTGGTCAAACAACGGTCCTATAAAATTTTCCTTTAAGCTTTAATGAATTGTATACAAAACCTAGAAAATAATCAAGTTTGATGTATCAGCACACTTAGTTTTACCTAAATGCACTTAAGGGCTTTGATTTATAGGGAAAAAATAGGGTAAAAAACCATGACTTGAATGCAAATTTGATTTTTCTAAAACTGATATTTTTCTAAGTAATCTCATCCAATGTTTGATCCTATATCCAAAATCATAGCGACTAGTCATATCACATGTGCCTTTAATATCTATAGCAACTATTAACATGGAGAGCAGAGGTTTTAGGGATGCAAGACTCAAAGACCATTCGCAGCTGAAGTGTTTGTAGAGAATGCCCGTCAGATGCCAAAGTTCGATCCAAAAGGAGACACAGGAATCAAAAGAGACAAGGGTGGAGGTAGCTGATATCTAATGGCTCTTAGTCTTGCCCTTCCCATCCACATTTGAGCCCCCCCCCCCCCAAAAAAAAAAAAAAAAGAAGGAAAAGAAAGAAAGAAAACTCTTCATGTCCTCCCCCATGCCCCAAACCATTTGGCTCCCATTCTCTAGCTCCTTTTCCGCATCCTCAACCTAGAACCCACCTGCACCCCTAACCAATTAGTCCCTTGGTTGTCATTGGTTTGGTTCAAAGGTCATATTCCTTGTCACTCGCCCACTCTAACGATCACTTAACCATTGCCTCCCCACCCACTGATGGAAACCCAACTTTAGGGTTAGGGCTCCCAGAATGATTTCCCTAAAATTGAGGGTTTGCCCAGAATCTTCCAGCAAACAAGTCAAGAATGTTATGGGATGTCTATGGGTTTCTAAGAAAGATGTGGGAAGCTCTTAGGATTGATATGGGTTGTTATGATCTGGATGGGAACTATAGGGAAGGAAAGGGAGATAAAGTTAGGACCCTAAGGGTTGATGGATCTTGGGCAATTTTTGAATATTTTTCTTCTTTCTTCTTTCTTTCTTTTCTCTTTTATTTTCTTCTTCTTTTTTTTTTCCTGCCTCAAGTCAAGAAAGGGGGTGGGAGGGGTGTGATGGAGAGAATGGAGGGAATGGAGGAGCTGCAGGGGTAGGGGAGAGGGGGGGAGGGGTTAGGGAGTGTCGCAGGGGTAGGGGAGGGGTTTTGGCCATCAGGGGTTGTGGAGGGTGCTGTCAAGGGTGTGACAGCAAGGGGGACAGGTTTCTGGGTTTGCACAAGGAGGGGAAGGGACAGGGAGCTGTGTGCTGGGTTTGGGAGGTGAAGGGGGAGGGATGCGGTAGAGAGGTGGTGGGGGGAGGGGATGGGGGCCAGCTGTACTTACTTGAGAGCTGCTGTGATTGCTTGTAGATGCTGAAAACTGGAAGAATAATGCTAGAATCTTGAAGAAGAATTCTCAACAGTGGCCTCCTCAAGAAGAATTCTCAACTGTGGCCTCGTCAAGAAGGCCACAATCCCTTTGACTCTAAATTCAATTCTTTATTCAATATTCAGACTTAAGATTACAACGAAAAGACTAGGCAACTTATAGCCTACACTAAAAGTCTTACGATCAACTTGGGAATCCTCTATAATTTAGGATCTACCTTACATTTAATCACAGTCACACAATTAAAAGACTCTTCACTTAAACAAAACAACTAATTGAATCTTCTGAAAATAGACTCCCTAAGACACTAGGGCTCAAACATAATGGAAAGGAACTCTTCTTGAAATAAAAGACTTATAAGAGCCCTTCAAAGAAAGACTCCCAAGGACTCGAGAACTCAACTTACAAATCAGACCAAGACTCTGAAAATTAAGAAATAAAATTTTAATTTCAGCAGATATTCAGTGCTGAAACTGACCAAAATACCCCTCTTGGAGCGTTCGGCCAGCTGTAGGTTCGCCACTTGGGAGTGGCCTTGGGGCGCACTCCTAGGACCATCTCTTCTTCACTTATCCCATCTCGCGTTCCCTCTGGGAAAAAGCCTTGGCCTCCATTTGGTCCCATGCTAGACATTCGTATGGATTTGCTCAGGACTAGTGTTGGACATTTGAAACCCTAATCTGGTCTTACTAGTAGTGACCTTGCTGGTAAGTTGGTTTCGGAGCTACCATTCATCACTTGCAGTGGAAGTGAAACCTAAGGAGATGGACCTCCAACTCTAGGTCCATGGACTCGATTTGGAAAGGTATCTGCTTTTATGTCTCCTGTAGACTCCAATTGTTTCCCCATCCCCAAGTTGAGGATACCCCAAGAATAGGCTTATTGCCTGGGTCTTGGTTCTTTTTTTCTGTCTTCCACTTGAGCACTGCTCTCTTCCTCCCCTCCCTCTCCCCCCTCTCTCTTTTCTTTCAAGGTATTTGGTAATGATATTTTATTCATCCACCCCCCCCCCCCCCCCAAAAAAAAAAAATCATGTATCTGTTCATATCAACCATGCTGGTATCTATCAGTATGTATTGAGGTGTATCAGGCTCTACCGGTCTACATCAAGCTGTTATTCTCTCATAAAACTTTCAACACAAGTATTGTTCTGTATAAACCGGTACAAGATAGCAACCGAGACATATTAGTTTCCAGAAAGAACTATCAGTATCAGAATTTACCACATTGTGTCAATCAATACTTTAAAGCATGATTCCAGCTTAGATTTTCAATTTCCCAATATAGACGAATGCTGAACCAAAAGGCTTAAAAATATTTGAAGACTATCATATCAAGGGGTCTGTCTTCGTTCAAGACATCAGTCTTTGTAGACTATACCTTTATTAGGAAAGAGTACATTATTTTCAAGCATTTAGAGAATAATTTAATATACTTTTTTCAATATCCAGAGAAGAATTTGGATATTTGGTAGCTAGAGACTGACACATCTGATAGGTTACTCACACAGATGCATCATGGTACAATAGCTTTCACAGGTTGTCTCCAAATAAAGCAAAACTAGAACAGTCCATGTTAAGAGATCAGACATCATACTTAATAGGCAGCTGCATGGATGGATAGATATGTAGATATGAATTGTGGGGGAAAAGAGAAGGTGGGGGGGGGGGGGGGGAGGGGATGTGAAGATCCAGCCTACCTCAGGAGTTGGTGCTTTCTTTCGCTGTCCATTCAACCAACAAATCCACTCAACTAGAATTACCAAAAAGTGAAAAAAGCAACTGAATATTAATAATTATAAAAAAAAAAAAAAGATCGAATCCATTTTCTCTATAAGGTGGTGTTTAACTAATCTACCCAAGTATATATCAATTCACAATCAAATTATTGCCATCTCCCAACTGTTTGTTGCAGGCATCAACAAGACAAATACAGGCTTCATTATAATTATGTGTTAATTTATACAATTAGTCTGCTATAATAGCTGTCATTTTATACTATGATGAATGGAATCACTTTCCACAAAGCCTGATTCCAAATAAACTGTGGTCTAACTAACTAACTGAAGAACAAAATTCACTCTAAGGGGGCAAAACGACATTCAACCCAAAAAGAAAGTTACCTGGAATGGAAGTAGAATCAACCTCTCCTTTGAATATCACCCATCTTTTTTCTTTGACTGAGTTAGCAAAGGGAAAAAACAACAAAAGCATGCTGTCAAGAGGAAATTCAAGAACAAGAGGTAGATGCACCTAATTCAATCAGATAAAAATGAAGATGATAACAACAGCAGCTAGTAATAGTCATAATTATAGTTGCTAGTAGTTTTATTGTTGTGTAGTTTCTCATTTAGGCATGGTGCATTGGGTGGTTAACGTGTGCCTGAATTTCAGAGAGTCACTGACAGACACAACATGAACCTCCCTACTTATTGAATATTGAAAAACGTTGACTAAATAAATCCCAGTAAGGTCAGGAAAAAAAACTATAGAAGAGAAGACATGCTTTTGGTTGTTATCTAGACACACCAAAATCAGTAATAGCTAGAGATGCCCCTAGCAGTGTAATTGCACTAGCACCATAGTTCTTTAGATAATGGCATCCACTTTCAACAATCCTTAAGTTTAATTAGCAATGAATGTGTTCTTCATTAGATGTTTATGATGTAAGAAATGAGATAAACAGAATATATGTTCCACAAGACAAAACAATTAGGAGTGCCAACTCTGATTTTCAAACTGAGTAGATAGTATTTTCCAAATCTTCAATCAGATATCATCTATCACAAAGATACAGTCATCCCAAAAAAAGAAACAGATAGAGATATACCTAAATAATTTCTTTCTTTCTTTCGTAAGCAGAATATTCACTTCTAACTACACTAATTCAACCTAAAAACTGAGGAAGCAGAGTAAGGGAAAGAAAAAATGCTAGTTCATTAATTGGCGGGATACAACTAATAGTGAATGACAAAGAACACTTACTGATTCCATCGATCACTTCGTTCCTGGTAAAATATTGGTTGCCCGCCTTGTCGATCCCAGCGAGCGTCCGGGAGCTAAACAAATTAGCAATCTTCCCGAACAGCTTTGACATTTTTGAATTATTTAGCAGATCGTATTGTCTCTCATAACCTTAGAAGTCAAATGATACAAAAATCCAGAGTTTCCGGAAGCTCTCCAGAGAACTTTCTGGCATATTTTTGAGATTCTTTTTCCTTCTTTTCTTCTTTCGCGGTCTGACAACTGAATTGGACCCGGTTACCCGCCCTATATGCCCAAAACAGACTCGAACTGTTGGTCTTTCCTGGGATTCCTACAATGCTCACAAAGTTGGGATTTTTATTTGTGGACGGCTCTGATTGAGCCACGTCATCGGAAAAAAATCAACGATCCAGATTAAAACAATGAGGAGGTTATTGTAAATATTGATTTTTTTCTTCTTACACTTTAATGTCTTAAAGTTGTATTAATTGTAACAGGTCCTCGTCTCGGCCTCCGGCAATTCCAAGAGAGAACCAGGAGAGACTCCAATGGCAAGATCAGGTCGAACCCCAACCGAAACTTTGAGGGTTGATTAATAGCGAACAAAGCAATCATATAGAATCGTAAAATATAGTTGTCGGCATGGTAAAAAATTCGAGGGAAACTCAAGTTTCGACCGGGTGAAAATGGGAAACTTAAGTGGAAACTTGGGAAATTTCGAGGAAACCGAGGACTTTTCTTCCTCGAAATTTCCCGTACAAGTTCAACAGGTTTTAGAGAGTATTTTGGGGTGGGATCTTGTATTTAAGCTAATTAGAGTATAAAGAATACATTTGTTGTATTTTGCTAAAAAAATTAATGTAGATATGTCATTTAATGTATATAACATCAATGTAGAGTTGTCCAAAAAGTACATTATAAACTTAACTACTTAAGCACATAACATTCAATATATAATTTCTAACTTCAAAATAGTTGACAGTAAAAGAAAAATACAACTTAGTGTTAAGAGGAATGCTAAGAGTGTATTCATCCTATGAACTGAGTAGTACTACGCCTGTAACATCCTCTCCTCTAACCAACGAACATAGACATCCCATGACATTTTATGCCTATGGCTGTCAAGTTAATCGACAACTGTAACTTTATGAGTCTGGTCATCAATATGCTTAAGATAACCAACCTGAGGGAATACGCACTTTGGATAGGGAAGTCCTGATGGAGGGGGTATTTGTTGTGGGTATTTGGGAAAACATGAAATAAACAAAAAAATTGAAAATTTGGGAAAGCTACAAAATTTACAGGAAAAAGTCCCAAGTTTCCACAAAATTTTCCAAGTTTCCACGAAATTTCCTAGGTTTCCACGAAATTTCCCAAGTTTCCCACGAAATTTGAGAATTTTTTTCCCTCATAAACCAGCTGGTCCAACTGGTTGAACCAAGTTTCGACAGATTTCGAGGTTTCGACAAGTTTCGAAGAAATTTCGACTGTTTCGATCGAAACTGAGGACTTTTTTTCGGTCCTCATGAGTTTCGTTTCGCATTTTCCAAAATGGAAAATTTCGGTGGAAATTTCGCAAGTTTCGATGGAATTTTGTTCTATGGTTGTCGGCATTCTGCAACAACCAAAACTTTGAGGGTTTTTGACGTTTTGTTCCTGAGTTGAATTTTCCGATGTTTCTGATGCATAATCTCCTCGTCCATCCTCTTTTTAATTCACTTATTTTAAGGTAATGTAGAAACAGAATCAGTGGCTTTGGGAGAGACGATGGTGCTGATGGAGAAGTTTGATTTCGAAGGGATGCTGAAAGCAATAGAGGCGTATAAGGTTGCTTACATGCCGATGTCGCCGCCGCTTGCGATGGTGTAAGCGAAGTTAGAGTTGGTGGATAAGTACGATCTCAGCTCGCTGCAGCTGGTGGGGAGCGGCGGTGCTCCGCTCGGGAAGGAGGTTACCGAACGGTTCGCGTCACGGTTTCCGAATGTGCAAATTGGACAGGTAACGGGTCTACGACATCGCCTGGGGCAGCGTCGGCGTGTTCGGCTCCGTTAGGATTTTCGACCTGCGTGACAAGGAGCACTCCACCATCATCTACAACATCTGCTTTCCCACTCTCCCTATCGTCGAGCTGCAGAGGCACCAGGCCAGCGTCAACGCTATCGCCTAGGCTCCCCACAGTTCCTGTCACATCTGTAGTGCCGGCGACGACTCCCAGGCCTTGATTCGGGATCTCTCCTCCATGGAGCAGCCCGTAGAGGGCGGGTTGATACCATTCTCGCCTACACTGCTGGGGTTGAGATCGAACAGCTGCAGTGGTCCTCGTCCCAACCCGATTGGGTTGCCATTGCCTTCTCTACCAAGCTCCAGATTCTCAGGGTTTGATTAAAGATTTGAATCATTCGTTTGCATCGCAGGGTCTATCTTAGAACAAACTTGCCGCTTGGATCTGTTATTGTAATTAATAAAACTTTAAGGGATTAAAGTATGAGAAAAAAAAAATCAATATTTACAATAAC
Organism: Hakea prostrata; assembly: GCF_041222555.1. NCBI lineage: Eukaryota > Viridiplantae > Streptophyta > Magnoliopsida > Proteales > Proteaceae > Hakea > Hakea prostrata. Next base: position 32,203,099 of record NC_142609.1, read on the forward strand.
CCCTTATTTTTTTAATCTGGATCGTTGATTTTTTTCCCGACGACGTGGCTCAATCAGAGCCGTCAGCAGCAGTAGGCAGCTGCTGCCGCAAATAAAAATCCACAAAGTTGGCTCGGTAAATTTAACAGTGGGGTGTAAATGGATCAGATAGTGGTAATATCATATATGCATCCTATTATATTCAGACGGATTCAAATAATATCCAATCGGTTCGGATTCAGTCGGATTCAAATGATAGTAGGATAATTATTTTCTCAAGTAAATTCTTCTAAATTTGTATGAATACAAACGGAACACAAGTTTTTGACTACCAGTTGATATATTTAGCACTTTATTTGTAAGGGCTAGGTTTGAAATTTAAGAATTTAGCAACTTTAGTAATTATTTTAATGGAAATCTAGAAAAAGTCACATATTTCAAGTAACAAAATTTATAAAAATGAGAAAATAAATCCAAGTAAGTAACTTAATCGGATAATAGTTGGTAAGAAAGAGACATACCATATCCACATCCTATTAGTAATTACAGATTTAGATACCCCTAAAATGATGCAGATGCGAATTCAAAGGCGAATTTCGGTTATCCCTTTAAACCCCAAGGCAACAGTTTCTTGGGTATGTGACAGGGAAAAAAATTTATCAAGAAAGGTAGAAGTAGACTGAGTTCATCTTTGTATTTGCTAGGTAACAAAAATGGTTCAACAAGATAGCAACCCAAGAAGAGTAAGCTAGGGAATTGATAGGGGCAGAGGTTAGGCCTTGCTTCTTACCGAGTCTGGTTTCTCTACTCCTGATCTCCTAGTCATCTTACATTTAAGGAAGTCCACCTTGTCAATGTTCAGAGGACCATTCCTCTCCCAAATGTATGATAGCAAGGGTGTCAAGGTAGAATCCAGGATCCCTGATTCCTTGGTGCTTATAAACTGAGTCCCACATCTGAATAACCCAATCATTCAAGTGAACCGAAAAGAGTGGCAGGATGTCAAGTGTACCCAGAAGAATAGAAAAGAGAAGAAATGTAAGGGGAGATGAAGAACATAAGCTGAGCAATTTGGATGTCCTGTTAACATTACAACAACGTTGTTCTTTCAAGAAAAAGAGAATGTGGAGTTCTAGCTAATCCAACTCGTAACTTGCTACTTCATCTTTGACTTCTAGTTATCACCTATTATCACAGACAACTATAATGCAAGTTTATATTGAAACATAAGAGATATAGTTAGCAAGACAATATGCCATTACTGATCCTTCACATTGCAAAAGACTAAAACAAGCAGAAGTAAGCATGATCTAATCTTCAAATCCTCCTCAACCTACAGATTTTGTCCAAACCAAGCCATTCTCATTTATCCAGTGACAAACTTCAATTAAGCCTGGGCCAAAGCCTAGAAGCTTAAAAGCAAGATGGTTTGGATTCCAAGTTGATGTGTCATAGTGGCATACTACGATCACATGATTCACTTTCTCTTGAGCATATATATCAACAGCATATACTTTTACTTTCTGTAGAACATGACAATAATAGACTTGAAATGGAAATGGTTGACTATGACATAAAACTGGTGGTTGGGAGAGGTTTCCATAGGTAAGGTTCACAGTTCCAATTGTCATATTTTCATAAGACCCTTCAATGCTTTCAGTACTCCATATGCGAACATAGTGTCCTAATTTCTCAACGACAAAATCAACAAGATCTTCAGCAGAAGTAACACAGGCTCTTTGTTCACCTTGAGTAGGACTCTTCTCACATAACTTGAGGGTGGCTTGGATATATTTATCCATGTTTGATTGATCGATGACACCCAAAATCTTCTTCAATTCCTCAATTTGAAGAAAAGAAAATGGCATTTTTAATGATAGAGATCGTGGCAAGAACGATCTATATGATATTGGGTCTCTTAAGTCTGGGACTGATATGAAACCTCCCTCCTTCATCTTTGACTGACGGAAAAATGGCAACCCCCCTTGACCAACAACCGAGATCGATGTTTCATTTGGGACACGGTCATATTCAGCTCTAACAGCATTCCATTGGGTTATTGGTGGCAAGGCATCTGTTGTCTTCTTTACTAGTATATTTGTAGAACAAGTAATACTAGCCTGCTTGCAAAATAAATGCAAGTGGGAATTGATTTTGTTTTCATCCATAAGTTTCATAAACACTGCTGTTTGGTTGGAGCTTAATGGAGAGGTCTTTGCAACTAACCAATGTGGAAGGTGCAGAACATCAATCTTTTCTCCCAATATTGTAAGAATGTGTTTTCTGCTTGAGAATCCTATGATGGAAACAGATAACATTCAGAATATAAAGATAAAAACAAAAAGAGACAAATAATAAATAACATTGAATTGAAATGAACAGATAATGGAAAATGACAGTCTCTTTCTTACATTGAAGTATGCTATTATAAGAATTTCAAACAACAACATGATATGCATCATGGTGATATTGAGTAAGAGAAAAATGAGTTAGGTTTGTTGCATGGATATAGTTATAGGTTTAAATTTATATAGATAAAATAAGGGGGATTTTCATCAACCCCCTCCTTAAGATACTAAATGGAATACAAAGTCCTAATTTTAACTATGAAAAAGTAAAAAACTTTTCCTTTTATATAGCTATTATTAAAGGCCCAAAGCAAACGACTGGAGATGAATGTACAATGAGAAGGAAGAATCCTAGCAAAAAGTTGCACATAATGGAGTACACCTTGTATTGAGCACTTATCAATTTCATTAAATATAATGTTAGCTCACCTACGTTAATGTGTGCAGGGGTATATTATGAACAACTAAAGAAGAAAGCATGGAGTGTGGGAATTTTTTGGGGCAACAACGTCCAATTTTGAGTATAGGTTTGGCGTAAGGAGGATCGATTCTAGAGGAAATGATTAATGCCGTAATGGATGGAATCCAAATAGTTGCACATAATAGAGTACACCTTGTATTGAGCACTTATCAATTTCATTAAATAATGTTAGCTCACCTACTTTAATGTGTGCAGGGGTATATTATGAACAACTAAAGAAGAAAGCTTGGAGTGTGGGACTTTTTTGGGACAAGAACGTCCAAGTTTTGAGCATAGGTTTGGCGCAAGGAGGATCGATTCTAGAGGAAATGCTTAATGCTGTAATGGATGGAATCCAAATAGCAATCTAAGAAGTGCAAATCCAACAAATTTGGTGTGATGATAGGCAACTAAGGAGTTTAATTGCTATACAAAATGGCACAATCTGTCCTCTAAAACTGATACCAACTATAACCCGAATCCAAAATGCAAACCTTATGTGTTTTTTATTTCAAATGTCATACCCTTAGACAATGTCTGTTGGAGTTAACATTGGGAAATGTAGAATTGTCTAGTAGAATGATTGAGGCTACTTTCAAATGTATTTGTAATTCTCAATTCTAATAGTAAGTTTTCTCTTTCTCATAAAGAAAAAAAATTTCACCGACATATACTAGTTATGTCTTTAGATACTAAATAACACAACTCTACTCTATCCAAAATAAACATATCAATCGAATTGCTAGAACCCCAAAACACCCAAGGAAAAGGATTTCATTGTCCATAAAGCTTATAAGGAAGTTTCCAGTTTGCACAAAAAAAAAATTATAAGGAAGATATGGCTGAAATGGCAATCAACTTTCTGCAACCAAAAAAGGTAAATATAACTTTTGTTTTTGCCAAACAGTGATTACAACAAATAAGAAATGTATGTTCAACAAAAGAGATTTAAACCTTTGGCTTTTAAAAGATTATAGACCACTCAAAAGATTATAGTATTCCTTACCAAATAAAAATTTTCATAAATAAGACGACAATGAAATTTTGATGTGATGAAGCTATATTCAATAAAGAATATAACTTCTTTTTTCTTTCATTAAGAACCCAAACCATACATTTTGTTTTGGTTTGAATAGCCACCCATATGGTTTGCTCTTGAAATAACTTATTTCCATCTTAGGAACCAATTTTGAGACTTTCGAGTCAACATACATAACTACAAAGGAAAAATATTGAGGAGACGAAAAATAAATTTTTTTGTCTTAACAAGAAAAGGTAAGAACAATAGGCATAGGAAAAAAAACTTAATTCTTGTTGAAGATAGTATCGATCACCAATTGATATCCACACTGTATCAACAAAAATATATTACTTTTTACTAAAAAAAAAGTTTAAAAGTTCTCTTGACATTTCTTAGACTAGCACCAATTTTTTTTAATAGGGATGCAATATTTAATAAAAAAAAGGTGACTCTTTTGTGTTTTCTTGATTTCATTGTTACATTCCTTGTGGCTTTACCAAATTATTATTGGCCTCTCTATCGATACAACTAATTTTTGTTATTTTTTTTGTTTGAAAAGTTTATTTTAACAGTACTAAAATACGAAAAATGAAATTACATACTTAACCGCTTTACTAACCCACCATTGGCACTTTAACTAGAACATCTTTTCAGCACCATTTCAATGATCAATAGTGTCATTCAAATTTCAGTCAACAACTAACACTATCGCAAGGAAGAGAATAGTGAAACATGGCAGAAACGAAGATCCAATAAGAGAAAAAAATTCAAAGCCCTCCCACACCGACTTTGGCTCCTCCAGTGGTGGTGCTCAATCAACCAACTTGAGTCGCTGCCATTCTTCTTTCGCTCTGCCAATCAATTCAGTTATCATCAATTTGTTCCTCCCTTGGATTAAGAATTGATTCATTGAAGAAGAGAGTGGACAAACCAGAGAGTTTATGGGACCATTTAAGAGTTTATCAGCAGATTGGATGAGATATCTATTATGCTCCTAGATAGTCTTAGGTAATTTGTTAGTTTGTGCATAAATTGCAGACTTTTGCTTCACTTTCTTACTTTGGCAATGAAAAGGCAAGTGTAATGCCCAAATCTACTTATCAGGGAGAAGGTTGTCACTTGTCAAGGATCAACAATACTTAGGTAGTGATCCAAAACACCTTCAAGGAATTACTCCATTGACTATAGAGATTTGTAAAATCAACCCAAAAACACTATTGCAAAAAAATCTCATTAAAATCAAAATAGAAACATTTTCATAAATAGTTCATAATTCTCATAAAATCCAAAATTAAACAAAACCTCTCAAAAATCACAACTAATATAGATTCTCAAATAAAACTATAAGAAATAAATTAAACATGTTATTTTTCAACCACCATCTCCTTGGTTGAGCTCATCATTAGTAAAAGTAAAGGATAAGTTTCAGGAAGAAACTTAGCAAGCATAACTATATAATAAATCAATAAGTTCTATACAATTGGGTAAATATACAACATAAATTTAATGCATGTAACAAAATGACTATGACATGCTCAATGATGCAAACTTAACTCACTCACTCCCATTGATAAATCATGAGTAGACCAACTATCTCACCCATATAGGGTCGATAAAATGACCACGTCATTACATGGCATATGCGTGTTACATAATCCGACATCCAACTCTCTTAGGGCCTGTTTGGTTACATGAATCCAGAGATTTCAAATCTCTGGACTCATGAATCTGAGAATTATACCCGTTTGGTTGTAAAAATCTCTAGATTCATGAAATCTAGAGATTCACTTTTTTACACTAAAAACGTGAATCTGTAGATTTATGGGTAATGGGTGAAATCCAGAGATTTCAAAAAAACTATACATTTGCACATTCACAAAAATCACATCGATCAAATAGTTTTTTAGGATGAATCCACAAATTTCATTCCACAACCAAACATCTAATTTTATAAATTATAACTCCATTGATTTGAAATCTATAGATTTGAAATCCCTAGATATTTGAAATCTCCAGACTCATGTAACCAAACAGGCCCTTAAATAAAGTGTTTCAAATTTAATGGATGTTGAATGCTATTACATGGCTGTTGTTGCACACCCTAACATCCATCTCACCTAAAACAGTAATACTTATATCAAGTGTCTCAAATTCAGTTGATGTTTTAGGCCGTTATATGGCTTGTGCTGTTATACAACCCTAACATCCACGTCACTCAAGATACAAATGATTTACATCCATCTACCGTAAACCAAGTGTTGTAAACTCATTATATGTTCTATGTTGTTACTTAGATTGTGCTATTACACAATCCTAACATTCAGCTCATCCAAGACACCAATGCTTCACATCACTAGGATATAACAATGCGATTATGACCATGGCATACATTGATGAAATATATACAACCAATCTACCAATGACATGCTTCTGTAGTACAAAATTATAAAAGATGATCAATTATAAATGAACGTGTTTCAAGATTTAAGATAATCATAGGATTATTTTCCAATTAACAAAAACACAACTCAAATTCCAACTATTAAAACATTAATCAATCTATGGAAACATAATCCAAGAAATAAGTTCATATACTATACATCAAATATAAATCAAGATTGATTGTACACTAAAAGCATGTCGATAGTATAACAGTTGTACTTACGCACATGGTCACAAGAATGCACATAACGTTTTCATTAAGATAAAGGAGCACCAAACTATTTCTGAAGGGTGGGATCAAAATAACATTTAAAATGTATTATAACTCTTTAATGCATTTGTAGGGCATCAAAATTAGCATGACCTCTTTTTGGGTGAGGGTTAACCAGTTAGTTACTCGTCAACTTATGTACAAAAATTGATCAAATAAATGCTAATAAGTTTATTAATTCCATTATAGATTCACCTAAAGCATAATTGAGACAATAACATTTTTTTTTTCCTTGCCCAAAAGACAATAAAAATTTGAAAGGTTCAAAACACCCTTCTATTTTGAGCACAAGTGTTACAGCAAACGCTACGGAGATTACAAGGGTTAAGAAAATCAGGTCGGTTTTGGCTAATCCCAATTTTGTGATTCATCGTGGACTAATCATATATGAAATATTTGGGAGCAAGTCTAATGATTTCAACCTGACCTTGAGTCAGATTTCAGTTTCTAAATCTCGAGAGAGTTGGGTCTTTGGAGAAATTTGTATTTAGGAGCAAGTCTAATGATGAATGTAACGGTGCGTTATACGGCCTGAAAGTTTCATGAACCTAAAGTGTGGTATTCCTCCACTCTAAAGCATGTATTCTTCACCATCAGCGTGGTACCTTTCACCGGATAGTGTGCCCTTCAACTAGAGTTGCATTAGGTTCTTTGCTATGTTATGTTAATTGTATAATCAAATATAAAATTAAGGAAGAAGATGTGAGATCTAGAAGGAACAAGAGGAGATAATGTGGGTCAACTAGAGGCCTAAGTCCACGGGAGAAAGGAGGCTACTTTAGTTTTCATTAAATCTAGGGTTTTACAACGATACACAATTTATAGGCTTATTTGCACCACCTTACCCTCTCTACCTAGGTATGGGTTATGACGATCCAATACAATTTAACACTCCCTCTCAAGTTGGCGCATGAACATCATGAACGCCCAACTTACTAAGAAGAAAATGATATTGTTCTTGACTCAAAGCTTTAGTAAAAATATATGCCAGTTGATGCTTAGAAAGAACATAAACTGTTTGAATTTGCTGAGCCTGAAATTTTTCACGAATCACATGATAATCGATCTCAATATGATTTGTTCGCTCGTGAAAGACTGGATTTGCAGCGATGTGTATAACCGCTTTATTGTCACAAAATTGATCCATAGGTTCTGGATGCAAAATTCCTAAATCCTTAAGTAAATAGCGCAGCCAAGTCAATTCACAAGTTGTCGTGGCCATTGATCTATATTCCACTTCAGCAGAAGATCGGGAAACAGTTGACTGATTTTCACTCTTCCAAGAGATAGGACTTGATCAAATGAAAACACAATAGCTAGTAGTAGAACGACGAGAAGTAGCTCAACTTGCCCAATCAAAGTCACAATAAGCATTGATGTGTAGGTAGCAAGCAGAAGATAACAAAATGCCTTTCCTTGGACAAGATTTTAAATAGGTTTCTCCATAAATTGACTGAGAACTTGCACAACATAAACTATCAAGTCTAGTGACTGTGAGATAAATCAATCTTCCAACAAGTCTTCTATAATTTGTTGGAGTAGGAAGAAGTTCGTCATCTTCACTATTCAATTTTAAGTTTAGCTCCATAGGACAATTAATGAGTTTAGATCCAAGTAGACCTCCATCATTAAGCATCTCCAAGGTATATTTCCTTTGAGAAAGAAAGATAACTTTAGGTGATCGAGCAACCTCAATGCCAAGAAAGAATTTGAGAGTGCCTAAGTCTTTGATATGAAAGCGAGTATGAAGAAACAATTTCAAAGCATTGATAGCAACTTGATCGTTTCCAGTAATAATTTAATCATCCGCATAAACCAAAACAATAGTGATGCTAGACCCACTAGAAGATACAAACCAAGAGTAATCAACTAATGATTGTTTGAATCCAGCAAGTTGTAGAGCAGAAGTGAACTTGGAGAACCAATTGCGAGAAGCTTGTTTTAAACCATATATGGACTTATAAAGAAGACAAACCAAATTATTCTCCCCCTTTTGAGAAAAACCAGGTGGCAAAGACATGTAAACTTCCTCATCTATATCACCTTGAAGAAAAGCATTATTAACATCGATTTGAAAAAGAGGCCAACCTTTAATTAAAGCAATAGCAAGGAGGCATCGCACAGTAACTAATTTCGCAACAAAGGAAAATGTTTCTTGGTAGTCAACACCTTCAATTTGAGTAAATCCTTTGGCAACCAAGCGATCCTTGTAGCGTTAATAGAACCATCAACTCGATATTTAATTTTGTATACCCATTTACACTGTATAGCTACCTTGCCAGGGGGAAGAGGTTGCAAGCTCCAAGTATGGTTTAGCTCAAGAGCCTTAATCTCATTAGCCATGACAACACACCATTTGGGATTGTGGGAAGCCTCAACAAAGGAACTAGGTTCAGAATCAATAGAAATACTAGAAAGGAAAGCACGGTGCGTAGGAGAAAAACCCGAATATGAGAAGTAATTATTTAGTGGATAAGGACAAGAAATGAGAGAAGCAACATTGCACTAATAGTCGTGGAGGTGAGGAGGAGGGCAAGTAGGACGAGTACTACGACGAAGAGGGACGCTAGGATCATCAAAGTGTGATTCTAGTAAAGAGGGGGTGGGGTAGGAGGAGGAGGGGATACTAGATCATCAATTGCAGGACAAGGAAGGACAGGTGGAGAAGAGGAGTGGGGAGAAGGAACAGATTGAGGGAAGGTTGCATGCTGGTATGGAAATATCGTCTCATGAAATATGGCATCCCTACTAGTGTGTTTCTTATGAGTGGTAGGGTTGTAAATACGATATGCCTTTTGCCCATATGGGTACCCAATAAAAATGCTTGGAATAGAACGTGGAGAAAACTTAGATTGATGAGGAGTTAAATTCTTAGCATAACATAAACAACCAAAAACACAAAGATGAGAATACTTAGGTGAAACACTAGTCACAAGCTCATCTAGGGTTTTACCGTTTAACAAGGAGGTAGGAAGACGATTAATGAGATAAACTGTAATTTGAACACATTCCCCCCAAAAAGTTAAAGGTTGATGTGCTTGAAAACGTAAAGCTCGAGCAACCTCAAGGATATGCCGATGTTTACGTTCAGCAACTCCATTTTGTTGAGGAGTAGCAACACAACTACGTACATGAATTATGCCCAACTCATTAAAGTAAGAAGAGAGAGAGAGAGAGAGAGAGAGAGAGAGAGAGAGAGAGAGAGAGAGAGAGAGAGAGAGAGAAACTTAAGACCGTTATCACTATGAATTTTCTTGACAAGGTAATTAAATTGTGTTTTTACCATGGCAATAACAATTTTAAGAAGACATTGAGTTTCATACTTGTGACACATAAGAAAAATCCAAGTACATTGAGAATAATCATCAACAATGGTAAGAAAGTAATGAGCACTAGAAAAAGAAGCAATAGAAAAATCATCTCATATGTCACAATGTAAAAGAGAAAAAACACAATTACTCCGTTCTACATGCATTGGAAAAGGTAAACGTGATTGTTTAGCAAGAGGACAAATATCACAATGTCGAGGTGAAATGGTAACATCAAAATCAATTTGAGATAAAAAAAAAAAATTGTGAGGAATGATGCCTTAATCGCCAATGCCACATGTCAAAATTATGTGAAGTTTGGGAAACAAAGAGAGCAAAATGACCATGAGCACGATAAAAGTAGAGACCAACATGCTTTTCACCAATCCCAATAACCCATTTCAGCGTAAGGTACTGAAAAACACAAAAATAGGAAAGAAAATAACAGCACATGCAGAGATTTGGTGAGTTGACTGACAGACAATAAATTATAATGAAAATTAGGAACATAAAGCACATCATGAAGTTGAATAGAAGAACATAAGGGAGAAGTCCCTTTGTGAGTCACTGGGACAAATGTACCATTGGGTAGACGAATAAGTCTAGAATAAGCATAAGGTAAAACATTATTTAAAAGATGCAAAGAGTGGGTACATGATTGGTGGTACCTATATCAATGATCCGATGAGATGAAAAAATGGAAGAACAACAAATAGACTCACCAAATAGATTAGCAAAAGGTTGAGGGCTTTCAGTATTGACAAATTGCATAAACTGTTGGTACTATTCGGCGGTGAGAGATGGGCTAGAGCTAGGAGCCACTATAGAAGTTGCAGCAATGGATGAGGAGGAACCTGAATCTGGCACTTTGTGAGGAAAACCATGAAGTTTATAACAACGAGCCTTCAAGTGCCCTTTACGTCCACAATGATCACATTTAGGTCTTGATCGATGAGTGCCAGAAAAACGACTCGCACAACTAGAATTATTGCGAGTAGCTACAAGGGCAGCAGCAGCAGGATGAGTAGGTACATAATGAGTAACCGCAATTCTCGTTGTCGCTTTTCTTGAAGAACCATAGAAAACACTTTATTGATATTTGGAAGAGATTCTATGGTCAAAATCTAGCAGCTAATAATAGAGTAGCTATCATTAAGGCCCATCAAGAATTGAAATAACTTCTCTACTACTGTTATGTTGTCAATTCCCTTAAGGCCCCACGAGAGCATTGTTGAATGATAGAAAGTGAAGCCAACTCATCCTAAAAAGCTTTCAATTTATGGTCCGTTTCAAGTGATATACATGAGTGGCATTCCCTTTAGTAAAATGCTCCACCAAATCATTCTAAAGATCATAGGCCGTATCAATAAAAGCCACTAAAGATAAGATTCCTAGAGAAATAACATTAAGTAACCAATATAAGACCATGTCATTGCACCTAATCCAAGCATCGACTGCGGAAAGTGGGGATGAAGGTTTAGATAAGGTGCTAGTAATGAAACCAACTTTATTCTTGGTAAAGAGAGCCATTCGCATAGTCCGTCGCCAAGTATGATGTTTATCGCCATTGAGGACTTGAGTGACCAAAGTGATACCTGGATTGTCAAAAGGATGGAGATAATAAGGTGAATGATAACCATCAGATTCAATGGCAGACGTGGAAGCATCAAAAGTAGAAACCATCTTTTGAAACAAAAAATACTCAAAAAAGACAAACTAGCCAACAAGAAGTGTGGCAGCCACAATCAGCTTCAAACAAAAAACGAAGAACTTTAGTTTTCTCCCACACTTGTACACTAATATGGTTGCCAACTGAATAAAATATGATAATATAATCTTCCCTTTTGTCTTTTATTCTTTGCAATGGATCGCCAAGAAGGATTTGGAATTTGGAAAATCACTGATTCCAATGCACAAGGAGGTTGCAAATTGTTTGGTGAGCCACGACGTCTTCACCAACGAAGCCAGAAAAAAATTGTAGCAGAATGAAGATTCGATGGTGGGAGAAAGAAAGAAAAAATTGCAGCAGCTACAAAGGAGACAGATCGAGAACCTCGATTGATAAAATCAAGGAAGAAGATGTGAGATCTAGAAGGAACAAGATGAGATAATGTGGTTCAGCCAGAGGCCTACATCCACGGGAGAAAGGAGGCTACTTTAGTTTTCATTAAATTAAATCTAGGGTTTTACAATGATCCACAATTTATAGGCTTATTTGAACCGCCTTAACCTCACTACCTGGGTACGGGTTATGATCCTACCCAATACAATTTAACAAAACACCAAAATACAGAATATCCTAAATAGATGTGGGTGAGGAGAGGTAGTGGTGTTTTGAGTTGGAACATCCATGGACGATCCCGATAGTTCATATACATCAGATATAGAGCCACCACGTTAATTAGAACTTTGATTGCGATATGCTATTGGATGAGAATTTAGAGGTCCCGATTGAGCAAAACTAGAAGTATACCTTGGTGGGGGAAATCATTGATAGCACACCTTACCGTTGTGAAGTTGTAATGGAGGGCTAGTTGCAGCCTGGCACTTGGTAGAACAAGTGCAGGTGGTACTACTCTAGGAAAATCGTTAGAATTTCTATTTCAACCACGAACTTGATATATAGAATGTACTAGAAGGTTTTGGCTAAGAATCTGTTGGTATTAGAGAAATGGAGATTGGACGAGAACTTATTTTTGTTTTAAAGAAGTATATGAATGCAATTCCACAATATTTGACATCAATACGGGCTTCAATTGGCTACCAAGATTGGAACCCTTATTGAAGCTATATTAGTTGTAGGGGATCCTAGAGGGATAATGAGAGGTAACCTAAGAGCTAGGGTGAAGTTAGACATCAAGAATCCATTGGAGCGAAGAGATAAATATACATCAAAGAAATGGGGGTTCAACTGGCAGTGCAGGTTCAATATGAGCAATTACCAATCCTATATTCTTTTTGTGGAAGCCAGGGCATGAATCCCGAAAATGTGAGAGTTACCATCAGGCTCAAGAGCTCCATTTGGAGGTTCATAGAGAGTTACTAGGGGTCTCCGACAAGGTGATTCCCTTTTCCTAGATTTGTTTGTGTTATGTTCTCAAGTCTTCAGTGCAATGCTAGTGAAAGCAAAGAATACAAATATATATTTTTTTTAATAAAAAGGTTAGCTTTATTAAAAGAGGGTAAAAATGATTACAAGGAACATAAACACACTCAACCTTGCAACTAACAATAGTTGTCCCCAATACATTCATTGCTTATTTGCTCCTCATCAACTGGTATACTTAGTCGAGGGAGAATCCCCAATTTAGAACCCTCTTAAAAAAAGCTAACTAGTCACTCAAAAAGGGAGAAAAACAAATTCCAAAACAACAACATTGAAAACAAGTCGAAGACCAAGCTAAAAGCACCAATATCTAGGTCTTTGCATTGCATCCCAACCCACTTCAGATTGCATAGTGGCTGGCCATTCAATAAATTTTTTTCCAAGGACCTCGCTATTGCGGCTGACTTAGCCAGCAAATCAGCCACAGGATTTGTCTCACGATAACAGTGAGTAACTGGGTTTGTCTGATGATAACAATTGGTTAGCTTCCACTGAATCAAATTTAGATATCATTGTAGCTCACGCGTCTCTACAGAACAATCCATAGGATTTTTCACAATTCACTGCCAAAACCACTACAGTAGAATCAGTTTCCACCATAAGTTAGTGATAGAATGGGCTCTTGCTAGAGCGAACCCCTTTAGCAAGGCTTCAAACTCAGCGTTCACATTAGAACACACACCTAAGTAGCACTGGAAGTGATCAATAATCATTCCTTTGCTATTGCTTATCACTCCACCTGCCCCTACATGCCGTGGATTACCAAGAGAGGAGCCATATATATTCAATTTACACCTCATACCTTGGGGAAGCAGCCACCAAACCTCAAGAGATTCCCTTATGTGTTTAATCTGAACATGAATACCCAAGATATGAACAATGATGAGCTCTTGCTGCCCCATAGTGTCCTGGAGTTTGAAAACCAAATTGCAAATCCACCATTATTTTTTGGAAAACCCAAGCACACTCCTTTCACTACCCCTCATTTCTTTGACGATTCCTCTCCATCCATGCATGATAGGTAATGAGAGAAAAATCTCTTAACCAAGGAGAGTGGATCTTGATACTTTTGGCCTTGACCAACCACCACCCCCAATCTTCCTCCCATGAACTAGGCCTATCCTAGGTTAAGTCAAAACGACCCACAAACTACACCCAAAAGTCAGAGACAAAATGGACATGCAAAAAATAAATGATCATAGTCTTAACTGCTGTCCTACACAAATCACAACGAGAAGCCAAGTGAGCCCCTTTCTTTTTCAAAGCCTCATCAACTGCCAACCTTCTAGCAAATAATTTCCAGCATAAGACACTCTATCGTGGTTGCAGGATGACCCCCTAGACCGCCTTAAACCACCCAATAGATGTGAACTTTTTCCAAACAATGTTCGATGCCGAACATAGAGTAAATGAACCATCCAACTCCAGCGCCCAATGACAAGTGTCTTCCATAGGTTCCATAGGTATTGTAGGCAACTCTACAATTGAATCCTTTCCAATACTGATCTCACTACATCTGACTACACATCAGGAAAGATCCACTATCTATTGCGAATAAACTCCTCCACCAGCTGCAAACTTTTACTAAGTATCTCCCCACCAAGATAAATATAATCAACCACAACAAAAGGACCTAGCCACCGATCCTTCCAAAAATTCACCCTTTGCCCTATTCTAAGGATACAAATGTAATTTTTCGTATGAAGATCAAGAATAGAATTCGACTCCTTACTCACCTGTTGTTCGTAGATAACAATGTTTTATTTGCATATAGAGGTGAAGCTGAAGGACATAATCTTAAGACTTGTTTAAAATTGTATAGCAAGGCAAGTGATCAGTGTATCAACTTTGATAACTCAAGCCTTACCTTCTCCCCTAGTAAACCTCAAAAAATTCGGAGATGGTTTTTGAAGATGCTAAAAATTCCTATCAATCAAGGACCTAAAATGTACTTGGGGTGCCTACAAATTTTGGGATATCCAACTTGAGCCTGCTTGGAGAGATAAATGAGAAGACAAGGGCAAGAATACAAGGGAGGCAGAAGCAACTCTTATCCAAGGTAGCAAAAGAAGGATTGATCAAAGTCCATGGCTTTCTCATGAAAAACTATGTCACTCTACATTATAAATTACGAAGGGTCATCACAAAAAAAATGAAGCAAGTTATCACTCAATTTTATTGGGTTGATAGGGTGGATCAATAACCCAGCCATGTGTTGGGCATCTTGGGAAAATATTTATAAAGCCCAAGACCAATGAGGATTGGGATTTACGGACCCATCACTAATAATAGAGCTTTCCTTGGGCGGTTGGCATGGAAAATTTGGAAGGATCCTAACTCATATTGGTCTTAGTTCTTCAAAGAACTTTATTTCCAAATAACATTTTTTTTTTGGAGGCTGTTATAGGGACTAGGCCATCTAGGGCTTGGAGGGGGCATCATTGAAGGAAGTCCAATCTTGAAAGCTGGACTACTATGGGTTATTGGCAATGGGAGAAAATCAGTACATGGGAAGTTGCTTGGATAGGTTTTGAGTGGAATTTCAAAGTTCAACATTTAAAGAGCATACCATTATTTACCACGTTGCGGATCTAATAGATCAAAACACAAGAACTTGGAAGAGGGTGCTGGTATAGGAAATTCTAAACCTGGAGGATGTGGCTGAAGTTCTAAAAATAAAGTTGGGCATGTTTAATACGGAGATTTTTCAGGTGTAGGGTCCTTCGGTTAATGAGATCTTCACCACTAAGTTGGCATATCATTTGTTATGCAACATCAGAGATAGGGAACATCAGCACAGCCTTGCGGGTATCTCTCTTACTAACATTCCAAAACAGTTTTTAAAATCAATTTGGAACTGTAATGCTTTTCCATGGCGCGTAGTTTTTTTGTGAAGAGCTTGCTCGAAAGGCTTGAGCATTGGGAGAATTTATGCAGAAGGCGTATGATCAACAGTAGCAAATGTTAGAGATGAGGTAAAGAATAGGCAACAGAGGATCATATTATTATTGGTTGTAGCTTCGCAAGGGCAGCATGGTTTGGATCTTAAATGGCAGACATTCCTCCTAGTGCAAAACCGACTCCAGCAGCCTTCGTAGAGTGGAAGTGGTTGAAGAGACCGGATGATAAGCACACAGTCTTGCTATGCAGCTCTATTATGCTAAAACTCGTGGATCTCAAGGAACGAGCTTGCTTTTCAAGGGAATAATATATCTTTTTTAGCCACACACACCATCAATTCATGGACTATTATGAATCAGCTGGTGGAAATATGAATTTTAGCGGGGGAAAAAATTTATATTGTTGTTCCATTGGCTCACATCAAAGAGAATTTTAGAAGACACTGATTCACCCCCCCCTCTCAGTGTCAACCTGGGAATAACATATTTATATATTTCAACCGAGAAAAGAAGGGGGAAAAGAGAGAGATCGCAGAAGAAGACTCATTGTTTAACTACGAAGAAAATATCATAAAAGTGAACAACGCTTGAACAATGCCAGGATCCAGATCTAAAATTTGATTAAAGGTAGATCATTCAATTTTGCAAATTGATTGTAAAGAATTAAAATATCAATCCTAGATTTGTATGGTGTAGCTTTGATACCAATTGTTAGAACATCTAAGGTTTTCTCCAAAACCCTAATCAATTGAAAACCATGCAAGAACTAGAATACGATATGATATTTAGGAAGTATTGGACATACCTTACACCAACTATGTTGAAGAAGATTAATCTAAACCTTGAATGCCAAATCTGCAGAGTGATGAAGCCTTCTCCAATCTCCTTGTCTTTTATACTATACCTCTTTCTCTTGGATAGAGAAGAGAACAAAAGAACTTAAGAGATTAGAAGGACCCTATCATAGCTATTTATAATGGCAATCCCAAACCTAACCCTAGTCCACTTCCACAATGGACCGGTTTGGCTCATCTCAAACTTAATGGCAGTCCATTGGCCCGATATGTTGAAACCCCATCAATTATTAATCCCAATAATTAATCCAAGCCCACATATTGTGTAGGATAAACCTAACAGATACTACACTGCTGAAGCTTAATTGTTTCCGATTAATTTTGTCATGCAAGATACTCTGATGTAGCCTACAAAAATCATCTTAAAGTTACATTTGTAAGCAAACTCTGTGTCTTTGCATGTTTTCTTCATGCGCCAAACATTTTCTCTTTAATATTACAATTTGTAGCACTGGTGATGTTCATATTTTGTATAGGTTGCTTCATATGTTATTATAGTTACAATGCAACAGTTGGAATTTTCCCTTCTTCTTCCCTGGGGTGAGATTCATAATGAAAATGTCAGTGTGGGTAAGCTGCTGAGAAAGACTATAGCAAAACCTGAGTAGTATCTTATGCTTGACCTCGTGGTTCGGTGCAATTATAACTTATAATTATCACGATTCGTCCCTGTACCAACAACAACGAATTCTAGACCTACTTTTATCATACTAGGTTTGACTGCTAATATGTCACTTACCAGAAAATCTACTTGAAGTGCATCATTTTTAATTTTTTTTTTGTTGTCAATCCCGGTTTCTAAGGCTTAGCCCTGACTAATCCGTTGTTTGACCCGGGTTGCACACCTAGGCTGTAGTGGGTGAGTCTCCCAACGAAAATTTTTTGCATCCACAAGGTTTCAATACCAGAACCTTGCTTAAGCGGACCAAGCTGCTTACAACTTGGATCATCCCCGTTTAACCATTTCTTTCTCCATTCTAAAAAACATTTGTTGCACTTACTACAACAATGCATGAGTTTTGTTTTATAAATCCTCTGTATCATAAATAGTAGAGTTTTTATAATATTGCCCACACTGGCTCTTTTTAGAAATTACAAGTTATCTACTATTACATTTTGATCATTTGACCGTTAAGTTTTCAAAATTTCTAAAATGTTTTAAGTCAAAAATACCATCACCCATTCAAATTACACTATTGCCCCTGTAAGTCACTTCCCTCCATCATCTCTCTCTTCTCTCGCGAGTAATTGTACACAACACCTCCACCTTAATACTGCAGATGTCCTCCGACTCTGGCTACCGAAATTCATCACACCCACTGCTGCAAGCATGTAATTTGACGGAGGAGATTGCGGCAACTAGTTACAAATAACTGTGGTTAAATTATCATGCAAGAGGCATTAGATACAACAGGAATAGTGGAGAAGAATCGAGTAGTAGGATGAAACCCCAGATTTCTCGCCGACTTGAATTGACAGAAGAATGAAGAAAAGCAGTGTCAGTGGAGATGGAGCCACTTAACATCGGTCATATCATCACTAAGAAACCACACCAAAAAGATCTGCTTTGCTCTTTGAGAATTGAAATGAAGAAACAAACAGGGTTTCATTTACTTCCAATTCAAGCGACCAAAGCACTAAGAAAAAGGGCAAAATCATTGTTCATTAGGTCTGCTCAAACTGTGGGGAGTCAATTTCCCAATGGTGGGGAACTTGCCAGTCCTATAATGTGGGTACACTGGTACAGTTTTCTGAGTCTGAATCTAGTAAAGATAATAGGGTTTGAGGAAATTGAAACTGCAATTCAGTCATGGCTCCCACATAAGAAGGGTGATTTGTGTCCTCAGAGGTTGACAGACATGAGAAAGGGTTTATGACAGCCTCAATGGAGAATTTTTTTGTATGTTCTCGTCTAGCATTAAATATGTTTATCTCTTTCTTTATACTTCAAGTCAGCAGTGGGTGCGGCGGATTCCAGTAGCCAGAGGAGGAGGAGGAGGACGACTGTGGGGTTGAGGCGGAGGTGATGTGCACAGTTACTTGCGATAAAAGAGAGACACCATGGGAGGGAAGTGACCTATAGAGACAATAATGTAATTTGAATGGGTAAGAGTATTTTTGTCATAAAACATTTTAACTTTGAAAAGTTAACGGTCAAACAGTCAAAATATAACAATGGGTAACTTGTAATTTCTAAAAGGGGTCAATGTGGGCAGCGTATAATTTTTGTTACTAAAATGGGCAGTCAAGAGTTTTAGCTCCACTTAAGTGTGCAACATGAAAAAAAACTCTAAATTATAATAATAATCTTTGTGACTGTTTTCATGCAGGATTACGTAGTTTAAGAAAAAGAATCTCCTTGTCAGATATAGTTAATCGAGAGGTCAAAAACTCTTTCTTGGTAGTTTTTATTTTATTTTTATTTCTTGGTTGTATCTTTGTATCTTGCATCTCTTTCTCTTTCTTTATTTCTTTCTTTCTTTTCTTTTTCTATTATGGTTGGTGCTGGTTGTTGCCTTCTCTAAGGTCTCTCCTCAATATCGTATTTGTATATATGGGATTGTCATACCTTAATTCCCTAGTATGACCATTCATGTCTCTAGAAGCTCCTAAGCATGGTTCTACTTCTGCTTTGTTCCTGTACCTTTGACTCGACTAGTTTCCCCATGATGGGGGTGCATAAACTTGAGAATTGAGGCTTGGGGCTAGTGGAGGAGTTTGAATGAGTTCCCCTTTTCTTAGTTGCACCACATTAAATACCTATTATTCAAGTCCTATACTGGATTTGCAATGCCTTGGAGTTGTATTTGCATCTCATTCTAAACTTTCTGGATGTTCTCAAGATGCCTAGCAATTGTTGGTTCATCCATAACTTTAATACCAAATGATACGACATAGATTTTAGGGTTTCGAGATGTGAAATTAAATCTCTAAAATTAGGGTTCCTCCAGGATCCTCTCCTTTGTAAACCAACAATTAAATAGCCAAATTTGGGAGTTAGAACATTTTATGGGATGGCCTGATGGTGAAATTTGGGATGGTTAGGCTCTTGGGAAAATTTTAGGCTTTACAAAAACTTAGAGGGGTTGAAGAAGTTGAGAAGGAAATACAACTAGGGTATAACAAAGAAGTATAGGATGTGTTAGAGTTTTAATAGACCCAAGTCAAGATGACGATGTAATGGATATGTGACCTAAAGTCAAGTTGGGAGCCTAGCGGTTGTTGGATCTAATCCTTTTTTAACTAAATGAAACATGAAAAAAATTAACAACGCGTTTGACAACTCACGGAAAAAATAGTTTATGGTGTTTCTCGTTAGAGAAGTAGAAAATGGGTAGAAAATTGTTTGATGAAAATATTTTGTTTCACATGATTTTGCAATGTAAATTGAAATTTATGAAATTTTTTGCTTTGAGAAACACTTTTGACGTAATAATTATTTATTGTTACTTCTATTCTTGGAGAAAAAATTGTGTGCAGACTAGGATTAAGTGAAATAATTTTAGAAGGGGTATTTATAAAATTTGACACTCTAAACATAACAATTTCCAAATTTTATATATTTTATTACAATTTCCAAATTTATTTTTAGAAATATATTTTATCAAATGCCTATAGGTATTGTTTCTACTTGCATAAGTAATTTTTACCATATGTCTTAAAAAGTGTTTGTGCTTCGAGAAACACTTAGAGCTGTTTTTGGCCTTTCTCAAAGCATGAACACTTAGTCAATTGTCAAACTAGTCCTAAAGCATCACACAAAAGCTCCAAAAATAGTGGAAGACTGAAGAAATAAAATAAATAAAGAAATAAAGGAAGGAAGAAGAGGGATCAAATTGGACTAGAAAAATGCTAAAACCTAAATGACAAAGGTAGTTGTGAGCGAGTATGGATCGTCTCCCGCGACGGTTGTTGACCATGAATTACATGGGAACCCACATGATTAGGGTGAAGGTTTTTTTTTTTTACTTGTGGGCCCCACATAATTTGTGGTTGTAAGGCCGTCGGGGAGTACAGAGTGCTCCTCGTCAAGGGAGATGATCCACACTCATTGTGACCATGGATTGGCTATACGTTCACAAAATTCAGCCATTCGTTTTGGTGGATTAAATCTCAACCATTGAATTTTTATTATTATCTATGATTTTAATTTTATTTTTTTTCACCTAATCTTTTAATGGTAACTTCTTAATTTCCAAATATTTCTCCTAGAAGTTTTCCAACTAGTTTTGCATTTTTTTTTCTAAAATGAAAAAGAATAGAAGAGTACTAAAGACATCAGTAAAGATTTTAGTTAATTCTTAATATAATAAAACAAGAGATCGGTATCTATCTTTAACCTTCAAGAGATTTCAAATAGGTAGAAACATATAATAGCACAATGAAGGTTAAAAAAAAATAAAATTCATAATAGGTAAGGTAACTGATGTAAGTGATGAGCAAAATGTAGAAGAAGAAGTAACTTCTACATCTTGTTCTTCTCTCTTTCCTGTTACTTCTTCTACATTTTGTTCATCACTTACATCAACTGGATGGAGTGTAGGTATTTTTTGGGAAGGACAACTTACATATGTAAGCACATGAAGTATAGACAGAGGTGACATTCTTGAAGTTACAATCACTGGTCTTCATATAGGAGTCGATCGAATCCACTCTTCATTTGTAAAGCTTGCAAATATCTGGTGCAACTTACAACAAATAGTAGACATCTTTCATCCTACGAAGTACAAGCAGTAGCCGATTGCATATGTCACTATTTTGGCAAGTCTAACTTCTTGTACAAACAATATAATATTAGTACTTTTTAGAACCCCAACCTCGAACTATGGTTTACTAAGGGGTTAAAAAACACTTGGACTACTATAGATGTAACTAAACTATGTAACAGTCCTTCTAAGTAATATATTATCTTTATTTCTATCAAAAAAAGATGTAGAAGAAGTTAGAGGAAAGAGAGACAAAGACAAATGGTTGTGTGTGATAATCTGAGATGAAAGAGGAGAGAAAGTTGGGGAGAGAAGGTAGATTTAAAATCCACAAAAAATAGGAAAATATTAAATTTCCATAAATTATGTATGAAAAATTCAATAGTTATGATTAATTCTAATATAATCAGTGGTTAAAATTCCAAATGTCCACAAACCTCTTACTACCACCTTTCCAAAACCAAGGAACGATAGTTCGTTCAATTTGCCCGGTTCACTACCCAGCGAACCGAGCGAAAGGGCAAAATATCGCGAAATCTCGGCGATATTTCGCACTAAATTGTTATTAAAAATTCAAAACAAATTTATGAATTTTGGTTTTTTTACATAAAATAATATGTGAAAAGTTGATTAGTCAAATCAGATTCATCTTTATGTTAAGGTTTTTTGTTTTTTGTGCTTTTTTAAACAATTTCATGGTCATTTAAGAGCCACGTGACATGAGGCTCAAATGCCAAAAAGGTAAAGAGGGTATGATTTACCAAATGTTTAATACTTTCATAAATGACTGAGAATGACAGTTGCGTGTACATTGGTTTTTATGGGATCAGATTGAATCTCATCTTCATCTTCTCATCTTCATCTTCACCATGGACGGTCGGGTGAACTCTCGCCAGCAGTCACCGGAAGTCACTGCATCTGCATCTGGATGATAAAGCTTGGCGAGGCTCAGGTAGGCATCCTTGGTTTCATCGCCTCCATTCTTCTCCTTGAACTGCTTCTCCCACGGCTATCGCTACTGCTGTTGTTGCTGCCGGTGGTGCCTTTGGGCGCCGGTAAAAGACATACTACCACCACCAACACCAAAGGTAGCACTGATGAAGACCTAGAGCTCCCTCGGATTGACGGAGAGAAAGAAGAGAAAGACTGAAAGAGGCCAACAATCTTGATTTTCCGGCGAGATATCGCCGGATATCGCTAGTTCGGCAAGGCAGATATCGTTTCACCCCCTAGTTTCGGTTTGCTGGGGGGTGAAATCACCAAATTTTGGCGAAAATAAGTTTCTTGTCCAAAACTATGTTTCAATTGAGTTGATTATATATGTTGATTTTAATTTGAGGACGTATCACAAATCCATAAAGAAAAAGAAGGGAAGCATGTTAAAAATGGGCACCATAGAAGTGTTGAGGGTTGCTTTTAAATTTTACTTCATAGAAACTATGCAAGAAGACAATCCAAGAAAAGCAAAAAGACCTTCCACGGTGATTTGAGCTTATGTTCAACCTGTGATTATGTATTGTGAATTGATGATTGGTTATAGTACTGCATTGTTGGTCCTACACAAGGGGTCTTAAAACTTTGACGAATCTTAGAATTCGTGTGAGGATCTGGATGTCCTAAGTGGAGTGCGGCATGCACACAAAAAACAAACTGATCTTTTAATGGATTCCGGTTTCTAATTGATACATACTCATTTGGCTCTGGTTTTGTCTCAAATAAAAATCAATTCAATAGGAAATGGGTTTGATGCCTCTTTTTTATAAGAGCAAATTACATGGCACCCGCTATAAAGGGGGTAAAACTTTTGACCACCTGCTATTACTCTTAAATTACATGGCACCCACTCAAAATTACAAGTTACCCACAATTATATTTTCAGTTAAGTGGATGTGTAAAATGACCAAAATACCTTTACTTATATTTAAAACATTTAAATTTTAAATTTTAAATTACCTAAATACCCTCAGTTAGGTATCCCTTCACCCATCTTCTCCTTATGCTCCAAACCGCTCTCCATGGCCGACGACCAGACCCTACTGGTGACCATAGCCCACCCCCCGTCCCAACTCAAACCAGTAGCAATAGCAGCAGCTCCTGCTCCTCTCTCCTATATAAGAACAATAAACCCTACCATTTCTCTTCCCCATGAGTTCTATTTCTTCCTTCGATTTGCAGACGCCCCTCCGCCGCTCTCCATCGCGCAACCCATGTTCTCTATCTTCTTTGACCACACTGATGAAATATTAGACTTCTCTCTTCTCCAACCCTAGCGATCTGAAGACTTCGACCGCCGCCGCCACGCTTTGAGGTGGAGAGTCCTCCACCTCATCTTACATCCCCTCCTCTCCCTCTCTCCGCCTCTCTATTTTTCTGGTTTTTTTTTATTTTTATTTTTTCACTGCTGCTCCCCTCCCTCTCTCCGACTCTCTCTCTCTGTTTTCTCTCCAACCCCTGTTCTGCTTTCTCCATCTCCCTCTCTTCGCCTCTCTCTTGTGACCGATTTAGCGAAGGAAAAAAAAAACTCTTTAAGTTTCTCCTTTTCTCCGTCTCTCTTTCATCTCTGTTTTCTTTTTTCCCAATCGGTGAAGCTCTCTCTCTCTCTCTCTCTCTCTGTTTTTCTTTTTTCCCCAATCAGTGGAAGCTTTCTCTTCTAGTTGTCTTCCATCATCTCTCTCCCACACTTCTACTCTCCCTCTCTCCACCTCTCCTCCACTTGTCGTTCCCTCTGTTCATTTTCTCTTTGTTTTCACAGCTTGAAGCCTCCTAGCCTAAAAAAAAAAAAAAAAAGAAGACGGTGGTTGATGCGAGCTTTTTTCTGCGGTTTGGGTGTTTTTAGGCCAGATTTTCATCGTCTACTGCTGCTGGTGGTATCCATGTTTGCGGCTTCGACAATGGCAATTCAGAACCAAGATCCAGCGCTCTTTGCTACAACAATTGAGTTTATGCCTTTGTGGCATTTTCTGTCTCTGCCCTTGAGGCATGTTCTGTGTTCACCCTTGAGGGGTTTTGTATCTCTGCCCTTGTGGCGTGTCTGTGTCTGTATTGGTGTTCGCCTTTGTGGTTGTCTCCACAGGCGTTGGTGGTGGATAGGTATATCATATCCATTGTGTTTTACTGGTTTTGTAGTTGTTACAACCAGTATTCTAAGGGTTTATTGGGCTTGACCCATCCCTCAAATTTTGTTTTTCTGATTTTGTTTGGTGTTTGTGTTTTATTTTCTTTGAAAGTTATGAATGAATGTTGAACTTTTGGCCAAAAAAAATGAAAGATTAGACTAAAAGATTTCAATGCCATAATCTCTTGCTTACCACATTGAGCTTTGAGAGTTGATCAGTTGAGGGAATTTCTCCATTGTAGACCTGGAACACCTCTTCACGAACTTTGTCATGCCATGATGTGTTTGTGGCAAGAAGCATGATAGTCTAAGTGGGAAGCAGAGCAATGGTTTTGTGTCTTGTAAAGAAGAAAGTCTTACATTCATCCCTCGTCCATGAGCATTTGAAGGGTGAAGCTGAACCCACCCACCCTTTTCTTCTAAGTCTTTGCAAGAAGCATCCCCAACAAATCATTTCCATAGGATGAGCTACTACCAATCTTAACATAGTTTTTCCTCTTGTCGATGATCTCCATTAATAAGTTTTCCACCTCAAACTTTGAGTTTTGATCTCTTTGTTACATTTGCTTGGAAAGAACCTGAAAAACCCAAATACAAGCAAATGTTGATGTTGGAATTTATTAATTATATTAATAAATTAAATGCCTAAGGGAAAATCTGGAAAATCTCTTTTAGGGCGGTTACAAAATATAGGTTATATATATTTGTAACCACCACATTACTTGAGAAAAGGTGAGTGATTCATTCGTACAAGATTTTTTCCAGAAAAGAGGTGACTCCACTCTCTCTCTCCCTTTCTCCAAGAAATGCAGGAAGGAGAAACTCATTGGAGATTTCCTTCCTTTGCTTTAAATCACTATTCCATCCTTTTTCCACACGGCATTTGGGTTGTGGAAATAATTTCCTTTCCTAATGATTGTGGAATCACCCCGGTAGAGCTTTGGTGGTGGAACGAGAACGTGGATCCAGATTTATTTCCGCTGCACATAATTCATATTTGGGAAAGCAGATCTAGGTAAGGATCTTTCCCCTATCAATTATGAAATTGAAAATTATATGGAGTATTACCTACAGTTGGATTCCTATCTTTCCCTAAATCGCTCATGAAATTTGAGAAATCAGGAACCCTAAATCCCACGAAACACAATTCCGGAAAAAGGATTTAAGCCTTTTGAGTAGCTAAATAGCTATTTGCCTAGAGAACCAGAGTTTCAGAATCATATTCCTTAATATTAGTTTCGAAATGAATCTCTATTTATTTTCTCAAATTTGAAACTATTAACACAAACACTAATACTAAGAAACATTCCGTAAAGGGTTTATTGTTCTTATATGGAGAGAGGAGGAGCAGGAACTGTTACTGTTGCTGTTGTTGATTTGAGTTGAGATGGGAGGTGGGCTGTGGTTGCCGCGCGAGGCCTAATCGTCAGCGGTAGAGAGTGGTTTATTGCATAAGAAGAAGATGGGTGAAGATACCTAACTAAGGGTATTTAGGAAATTTGAAAATCAAATTTTAAATGCTTTAAATATAAGTAGAGTTTTTTACATGAGCCCCCTCCATTTTCATGGGAAATAAGGCGCACCCCCTCTAAAATAAAAAAACCTTGCAAATACCCCCTCCATCGAGGAACATTTGAGGAGAAGCAGTGCGTACCTCGCTTGCATTTTTTTTCTTCTTCTCCTGCAACGTTTCTTCTCTTTAAGATGAGGTATGCACTACTTCTCCTCAATGTTCCTCCGCTGGTAATCAAGGGCGTTGATTGGCAATAGTGATGAAAGATTACGAGGCATTGTGAGTAACTGTGAGGAGTGAGGTGGTACGGCTTTGAAAATAAGAAGTTCAAACATTACCATATTAGAGGGTAATATGGTCATATTAAAATTATTTAACAATCCTAAATAATAAGGTTAACGGTGGAGGGGGTATTTACAAGGTTTTTTATTTTTATTTTAGAGGGAGGGTGCGCCTTGTTTCCCATGAAAATGGAGGAGGCTCATGTAAAAAGCTCTTGAAAATGAAGTTCAAACGTTACCATATTTGAGGGTAATATGGTCATATTAAAATTATTTAACAGTCCTAAATAACGGGATTAACGGTGGGGGGGTATTTGTAAGGTTTTGATTTTAGAGAGGTTGAGGTTTGTTTCCCATGAAAATGGAAGGGGCTCATGTAAAAAACTAATATAAGTAATATAAATAAGGGTATTTTGGTCATTTTATACGTCCACTTAACTGAAAATATAATATTGGTAACTTGTAATTTTTAAGAGTGAGAGCCATATAATTTAAGAAATAATAGTAGGTGGTTAAGAGTTTTACTCCCTTTTATAGTTGGTATCATGTAATTTTTTTTTATTGCATTTAAGATTTTTTAAAAATTTATTTATTTATTTTTGGAGTGCGTGGATTCAAGATTGATTTGATTTGTTGACCAAAAAAATGAAAAAAGAGAAAAAATTGACACTTCGATTAGAGCATGTGACGAGAAAAAGGATACAAAAGAAAATATAGGAGTTTATCAGGGGTAAGTAAGGAAATCAGATTAGGGTTCTGCGGCAACGTTTAGCCGCGTCTTGCGAGCCGTTCTGAAATATGGTTTGCTTTAGAGCCGGACCTCACAGAGGACTGCATCGAAAGAGAGAAGTGGTGGTCTAGATCTCTTCCCTGGGCATTTCTCCCTCAATATTTTCATCTTTTCTTTGCTCAGTGTTAGTCGTCCAGGATAAATGATGCTTTTGGGTAGCTGATGATATCCCCTTCGTCGATGGAGTCGTTTGCTGCGACTCCTCCGTGTCAGAGAGGGGCTTTATTTTATGGGACGAAAGGCTCTTATGGATGCTGTGCTCTCAGAAAATCTGTTGATTCCCACCGGTTATTTGCTCTCTGGCTTCTACTGTGGTCCAAGTTTAAGCGAGCGTTAGGCTTCTCTAGGGTTCTGTTACTCGTTGCAGAAGGTATTTTTTCCTCAATTGCCTTTTGTTTTGATGTTGGAGCTTGTTCCCAAGCTTCTGTTCTTTCGATCCTTTACTGCTTGCACTCTTGAGCTGTTCTCAGTTGGAATGCTACTATTCTCATGCTTATCCTCTTGTGATTGCTGTTCTGTATCGAAATTTATAGAACTGGTTAGGGTTTCTCTCCGCAATCCTAGTCCTTTTATGAAGTTTTAGACTCATTTCTTCCGTCTTCTTAGCTTTAATGACATGGTCTTGACTCTTGATGTGTGTTTTGGGGCTTTTTCACTGGTCTTTTGATGCTATGGCTTTGTTTATCTGCAGCTGCTGGTCTTCCTTTTTCGTGTTTAGTTTGCCTTTAAATATTGTTGCTCTGTTGTGGTTTGGGCAAATCATCTCTCAGTAATTGCCTGGAGAAGTCCCCTTCATAGAAGTTGTTCATCTGCTTGTCATTTACTCGTAGGTTTAGTCCCTCTTATAGCCATGGATCCCATCTTTCTTCTATGATTCGTGACCCCTGCTTTAATGTGTATATTGCCTTTTAACTAAGCATTTGTCTCCAATCTAGTAGGACCCCTCAAAACCGTTGCTTTGTCGGCTGGGAAGCTTGAGTTTGTGAAAATTTACCTTTGCTTCTCCTTGCTGGGTGGATTGGGTCCCCAGTGGGATGTTTTGAATCTCATTGAGCTTCAAATCATGCTCTGTAAGCTCACAGCTCTTTCTTTCACGTCTTCAACAGAAGCCTAATTATATATCCCCGACACCTCAAAAGTACAATATATCCCAAACAATTTAATATCAATGGTTTGATAAAGCGTTTTCATTTTACCTTGTTGTTGGGTGGTTTTCCGGATAGTGAGCTTGTGTGCCTCCCTTTTTTGGTTTCTGCATGAGGTGACTCCACTTTACAATTTCTCTTGTGGATTTTATAAATTAAGGTGAGCTTGAGCGCCACTACTAGAAGAAATTGTACATAGGAATGCCACTAACAAAAGAAATTCAAGATTGAGGAATGCCACCAACAAAACAAATTCAAGATTGAGCTTCTGTTGTGATCCATCGTTTTGATGTAGCTAACACTTGTCATATTGCTGCAGAAAAACCCAAGCTCATTCTTGTTGGTGCACATTTGGAGTGGGTAGTCTCGGCAAGTTTTACCGTAAGTTCCTGTGCATCCCATAATTTTCTCAATAGGATTGTTTATTATTTTTGTTTATGATACTTTGTTTGTTAAACCATACATTTTCATGAAGATATGTAGGCTCTTGATGTAACCATGGTTTCGGTTAATCTTCAGGATCCTCTCAAGGAGAGCCATCAACAATCTAGTTCTTAAATCCTTGCTGTCTTGGGTTGAAACTCGGAAACAATAGCTAAAACACCCTTAAAACTCTCAAGGAACCCTTGTGGCTAGGCCTGATTGGGTTCCTAATGCTTGGATCAAGTATGGGAGGTCTAGGGTTATGTTTAGACTTGAATTAGGTCCTTCATGATTGCTACCTCATCCACCTTAATGAAGAGAGATGGCAGCGAATTACAGGATGCATATCATATGTGTGCATTTTATACATCAGAATATTGCCCAAAAATGGCATTACGAAAATGAGAGTATTTTCTAAGGTGCCTGTTTGGTTACATGAATCTAGGGATTTCAAATCTCTGGATTCATGAATGGGAGATTTATACCCATTTGGTTGCTGTGAATCCTTGGATTCATGAAATCTAGGGATTCAACGTTTTACCCTAAAACCATGAATCTGTGACTTATGGGATGGGGTGAAACCTCTACCCTCACTATAAAACTGCTAACATTTGTGCATTCACGAAATTTACCTTGATGGAACTCTACGAACTTGGACGGAACAACAGAGGGACTTTTGAAGGAGGAGCTCTAGGATTTTTTGAACGAAAATAACATTGATTGGCTCTTCATTGTTCTTCTTCAAAGTCTCGCCTCAAGGTTCTCTCGAGAGTCTGTCTCGCTTGAAGGTAGGATCTTGTTCTTCATCTTCTACTTCATTTTTCTTCTATTTCCACTGATGTCTTCTTCTCATGGTAGAGTTTTGGAGCGACAAAACGAGTTTTTTCTTGGAGCGACAAAACGAGTTTTTTCTTGGAGCGAATCACAGATACAATTTATGCTTCTTCTTCTTCTTCTTCTTCTTCTTTTCGCCTTTTGTAACCTTGCTCTCTACGTTCTTGTTCTAGCTGATTTATTGGGACCAGACAATTTACAGTGCCAAAACTCGTTTCCAATACGGTTTGTTTGTTAAGCCCTGAAAGGCCAAAAGATGAGTCTTAAAGATTTTGGTTTTCACTTTTGACACTTTTGCTTGTGTCTCCAGTCTTCGACTATCACAATATGATATGTTAGCTTGGGCTTTAAAGTATCATATTTTGTGATCCTTTTTTTTTTTTAATACATTTAACTGAGTCAGTTCTTTTCCTGAATAAATACTCTAAAAGGCCTGGAATGCTTGGCTTTAGATTTTTTGTTTTGACTACAAGTGATTATAAATATGTAAATCCAATATGGTTCTTTGTTTGTTAAACTCCTTTGATCTGCTAGCAGTACAAGTTTATTCATCAAAGGAACCAGAAAAATCAGAGAATGTATCTATTGAAACAACTGGTGTTATTGGAAGTTCCATGCATATTTCATTATTTGTCTGTTTCTCTTAATCAGGCAACAGAGAGTCGAGATTGCCCCTCCATTATGTGGATTGTCTCTTATTAGTCCTTGCCATTTTGGGACCGATTTCTTAAGAATATGTATTTGGTGAAATCCTTCTGAGGGGTTGTCTTGCAAGTGCGTTGGTTTTGAGATAGGGTGGGAATTAGGTATAATGCGTATGGATTAGATTCAAACCACCTTTGATCTTATGACTTTGGAATTGTTTGAAAAGTCTAAGATGTGTTGGATTTGGAATTATTCTTACTTTGTGTTGAATTTGAAAGCTTTGGGCTGCAAGTTTTGATGAGTTCTAAATGTTCTTTTGCTTCTTTTTTAGATTTTTAGATTGAGCAGTTGTATCCTTGAAGACATCTTTACTTTTTAAGGTATATCAACATATATGATCGTTGAAGCTATTGACATCTCTCAATAGCTCTCAACCCCATATGTGATCTTGCTTGAGCTAGATTCCAACTGAGTTTTCTGGATTATGTTTAAAAATACATAACAGTAAGAGGTGCTATGTACCCTCAAGTTTGTCGACTTGTCTATTGCTTATAGGAGTTTTGAGTCTTGAAGCTATTGACATCTCTCAATAGTTCTCAATCCCATTTTGTTTTTGTGCATTTACAGGATGTCTACTAGTAGTGTCAACGATTTTTTAAGATCATATTTGTGGTTTACCGACACTATGCAAATGTGGAAGGCTGGCCCCAATTAGAATTGTGGGGGTGTTATTCCAACATTCGAATCGGCTATATCAATGCTGTGAAGCCTTTGCTATGGGATGTGACTTCTTTAAGTGGTGTGAATCACTATAAGAAGTAAACACATCCAATCCTGCTCTTTTTATGCATACAAGATAGGAAGAAGATGTAAAAAAGGAGCTGAGAGCTTTGAAGAAAAGATTGAAACTAGTGGAGAATAAGCTAGAATTTCAACAAGATGTTATGATTGTGATTGTGATTGTGATTGTAGTGTTTATTCTAATGTTAGGAGTGATTCCATGGTCTCATTAGGAAGTTGTAGTACGTATTTCGAGTAAAGATAGAAGTTATGCTTAATATTGTACTGAAACCATGGCATATAGACTATGTAATCAACTAGGGTTGTAATGAAACATTTTCCTTTCTTATCTTGTCTTACATGTAATAACTATCTCGCTTTATCACTTTTACGATATAATTACAACTTTGTGGTGTTGTGATATAAATACGACATAATTCTAATTTATTGAAATTAGTTGTAGACCATCATTGACATGGATTATATGAACGATGATGAATAGCTTAGGAGATAGAGGCGAAGAAAAACTGTGATATTTATCATTATTGGTGTCCCCTAGCAATGAAAAAAAATTAAAAGTTGTTCCCAACTAGAGCTCTATATTGGGGTGAGACTCTTCGTGGCCAACAAAAGACGCATTGAATTATTGGGGTATCTGATCGTATTTTGCCAAGAGCAAATTAGGCTCGAGTAGAAAGGCATTCTTCGGGTTGTGTAATTTGGTGAGGGATAGGGATCTCATGTTTGATAGTAGGTTTGTGAGTTTGGAGGAACAAATGGTAATGTTTTTGAGAGTATTTGGGTTCAACCATTCGAATCGTGACCTTGTCATCAATTCATAGTTGTCAAGGCGTCGCCTTGGCGTCCTGGTGAAAACATAGGGCTTGAGGCGAAGGCCGACTCAGGAGAAGTCAATAAGACGGCCGCCTCAGACTATGAGGTGTCTTTGAGTCGTTGACTCGGATGCCTCGGATGCAATATACCACTAGGCGACTGCCATATTGGGTGTTAAAAATTGTAAATTTATTTTATTCCAAATCAAAGGCCAAAAACGATTTGAAAAGTAGATTCCAATTGGAAAGAATCTAATGGGTGAATGGTTATATAGGTGTTATTGTAACATTAAATTATTAAAAAAAAAAAATCAAAGTCAATCGAGCCCTAACCTTACCTCTTCTCTGAGTTCTCTCTCGCCTCTCCCTCTGCTACTCTCTTCGTCTCCGACTTTGACATCGACCATCAGTGACACCGGCGACAACCAACGTCACCACCGGCGACAACTAGTGTCACCGGCGACAGCTAGTGACAACATCTCTGGAGTTTGGACTTGATTTTTGTTTTTCATCAACCAAACTCCACCGTATCAGTTACGGGCTTGCGGCGGTCAACCTTCGGCGCAACAACCTCCAGAGCAGCAGCGTGCGAGTGTGCGACTCTCTTTCTTCTTCTTTCTTTTGTTTTTTCTCTTCCCCTAAATTGATTTTCTTCACCGTGCGAGGTGTGACTCACTGTTGCCGTGTTGCGGTTGCAAGCTTGCAGTGAGTGAGCGACCAAGTTGCAGTGGCTTCCGGTAATTTTGGTCACCATCTCAGACGACGGTATGTCGTTGGAATGGTTTTTTTTTCTTTTTTTTTTTTTCTTTCTGCGATGTAGCTATGTTATATACTTATGTCATCGGTAACTTTGTTCACCATCTCTGTGAGTCTGTGACTTGCAAATTGCACCTGATTGCATACTCTAAACCTGCTATTTGGTGTTTTGTATTTTTATTTTATTTTATTTGTAACGATTCTTCTTCATTGAATTTGTTCCATCTCTGTTTCATCTACTTGGATACATTGTAATGATTCTTTTCTTATTTGGTGTACGTGTGTCTGTTTTTCTTTTGTTTGTTTGATTTTTTTTGATAGTTGATAGTTCAGCAACTTGGTACTTCGGGTCCAGCCAATGAATTCTTTCCTTGCATAAGTTCAACACCTGAATTCTTTTGTTGTTAGATTTTTTATCGTATCTTGATTCTTGTTAATGATAGGATGATACTTGGAATTTATTTAGGAATTAGGACCTAGTATGTGTGGTTTGTAGTATGTTGGATGACTTGAGGTAAGCTAAATGACTAGAATTTATTTAGGACGTACTATGTGTGGTTTGTAGTATGTTGGATGACTTGAGGTAGGCTAAATGGCTAATATTAGTTTTTTTATTATATATAAGATAGGTTTATAATGAGTTATTGTATGAGATGTACACTAAAAAGTAAATTTTTTTACCTAAAACGCCTTGACCGCCTCAAAAGTGCCTCGAAGGGCGCCTCATTGACTCATCGCCCCAACTAGCTAAAACCGCCTCGCATCGCCTCGTCGCTGTGACAACTATGCATCAATTTAGTGTTTCTTGTGAGATTGTGAGCATGGTTCCTCGTGTCGGTGATATATATCGTCGACATGGGTCGAAAAATCGACGTGTCGCTGGGGGCGACACGATACCCCCCAGCGACACCGAATTAATATTAAGTCGGCGATATATCGCCGACTTCTGGTGATAAATAGGGAAAGTCGGTGGTGGACTCTTCCTTGAGGGGACCCACTATGCCCCACTTGTATGCATCCCTTGAGCGTATGAAGGATGCTATAAAGGCAACAAACCCTAGAGGACATCGGGTTTTCTTAGATATTGTTGATGCACGATGGACAGCTTATCTGATGCATCATCTGGATAGGGCCGGTAAGTAAATATTCTGGGTTGTTGACTTGTAGTTGTAGACTTGTGGGCTTGTAGCATTGTAGGTATTGGTAGTTGGTACTAATTTTAAGCTTTTTTAATTATGCAGCCTATTTTCTAAACCCTAAATATCAATATAGTCAACATTTAGGGTTGGACACAAACCTGTTGGATGCCCTATTATAGGTGATAACAAAGTTGGAGCTAGATGTGATGCTCCAATCACTTTGCCACAATGAGGTGAGACATTGGGAATTTCAAACGATTAGTGGGTTGTATTTATTGTTTAAATAATTTAGCTAACCAATCAATACTAATGATTGTATTATTGCAGATCAAGTTGTTTAGGGATGCATTATCACAAAAACATTAAGTTAGAAACTCATAACTTATCAAATTAACTTATCAAGTTTGAGACATTAAGTTGTTTAGCTGAATGGTGGTATCTCAATGGCAACAGTGCATCAAACCTTTGGAGATTGGCGATCAGGATCTTGTCTCAGACTTGCTCTACCTCTGGATGTGAGAGGAATTGTAGTACATTCAGCATGATCCACTCCAAGAGGAGGAACCGGTTGGGAAGCCGGCGTTTAAATGATCTTGTATTTATTCACTATAATATGAGGTTGAAGCTGCAATATGTCAGGGAGCAGGCTCAGAATGATAGGTAATACATCAATCTCGATGATATATTTGATGTGGCCGAAGATGAACAAGATCCCCTCACTCAGTGGATGTTGGACATGGGTGAGCCAATAGATATTGTCGATGCACGATGGACAGCTTATCTAATGCATCCTCTGCATAGGGCCGGTAAGTAAATATTATGGGTTGTTGATTTGTAGTTGTAGACTTGTGGGCTTGTATCATTGTAGGTATTGGTAGTTGGTACTAATTTTAAGCTTTTTTAATTATGCAACATATTTTCTAAACCCTAAGTATCAATATAATCAACATTTAGGGTTGGACACAAACCTATTGGATGCCCTGTTACAGGTGATAACGAAGTTGGAGCCAGATGAGATGCTCCAATCATTTTGCCACAATGAGGTGAGACATTGGGAATTTCAAACGATTAGTGAGTTGTATTTATTGTTTAAATAATTTAGATAACCAATCAATACTAATGATTGTATTATTGCAGATCAAATTGTTTAGGGATGCATTTAGGTCTTTTAGTGGAGCTGCTGCTATACGGGGCAGAGAAACCAATGATCCAAGTTAGATACTTATATAGTTAGATCCTTAGATGCATAAATGTTTGGAGTCTTTTGACTTTTGAGTTTCTAACTTAAATGTTTTTGTGATAATGCAGCTGAATGGTGGTATCTCTATGGCAACAGTGCATCAAGCTTGCGAAGATTGGCAATCAGGATCTTGTCTCAGACTTGCTCTGCCTCTGGATGTGAGAGGAATTGGAGTACATTCAGCATGATCCACCCCAAGAGGAGGAACCGGTTGGAAGCCAACATCTAAATGACCTCGTATTTATTCACTATAATATGAGGTTGAAGCCGCAATATGTCGTGGAGCGAGGCTCGAATGATAGGCAATACATCAATCTCGATGATATATTTGATGTGGCCGAAGATGAGCAAGATCCCCTCACTCAGTGGATGTTGGACATGGGTGAGCCAGTATTGGACCAACCTGGAGGGAGGCCTGACCTAGAACTAGCTCAAGCTGTAGGGGTTAATGTGGATGAGTATATGGCCACTCAAGAGGAGGGTCAGGCACATGCAGAGGCAACTGCCACTGCTGATGAGGATTGGATGATGGCACCAGGCACGGAGGAGCGGAAGGACGACGATCCCGATGACACACTCCCGCCTAGTCAGACTGGTCGAGATGATGATGATGATGGTGGTGGTGGTGGTGGTGGAGGCATTGGAGAGCGTCTACATGTTCCACTACCAGAGACACAAGAGCCCCCACCCAAATACACTGGGGAGAGTCATTTCGATCATGCCACCCAGGATTATGATCATGGTGGTGATTATCAGCGTGGTCGTCATTATTTTGATACAAAGCCGAGCCACCATCAAAGGGGGCTGACCATGACAGTCAGCAACATCACAGAGGTGGTTATGATTATGTTAATCCTTGGGATGTGGCGATTGAGTCAATGGGATCCATGAGCTTGGATGAGTCCGTAGGCTCCACAGCAGGTTATTGGCCTATGGGTAATTATGGTGTCCCTCTCCCTCCTTCACATGGACAGTATGATATGGGAATTAGTATCCCCTCTAGTTCTTCGTATCATGGGCACTCGCAAGCTGATAGTCGGGATACTTACTTGGACTATGGTATCGAGAGGAGGCCATTGTCTATAGATGAGGTCATGCATTCACATTCAGAGTCATCCGTACCAACAAGAGCATCTGATGGCATGCGGAACGTTCCTTGGCCCTATTCTCACTTCCCTCAAATTGGAGTTTTCATGGCGGTGGAAGATGACTGCTATAGAATGCAGTTGATGATTATCTAGACAACTTTCAATATCGTATGAGATGGGATGAGTATGTGAATTTGTAGGGGGGGCATCACTGGAGACAGTCTGAGTCACATGAGTTTGATCCACCTAGGCACAGTACTTGGTACTGAGAGTTCTAGATTTTATATGGTTGGATGACTCTATGTTTGTACAATGAATTGTTGACTTTATATGATTTGGTTTTTATTAAGTTTTTAAATTTTTAGTTTCGGGACTTTCGTCCGCGTACAGTAGGACATGGATCGATTAAGAACATTAGTTTAGGTGATGTTTTAGGTCAAAATAACACTTCTAATGTGTTTATTGGCCTCAAATTAATCTACACACCAAATTTTAGGTCAAAATGACCTGAAATACCCTTAGAAACAGGGGTTCGATGTTCAAAGTCGCCCGAGTCGCCGTGTCGCTAGGGTCCGACACGGCGACATGGGCCGACATGTCGAACCTTGATTGTGAGTTGGCACTTTAATTTTGCAATAATAAAACTATATCCAATACTATTAAAGCCTCCATGCACAAGGGAGTACCAAGCTAAGTATTATCCTTTCTTCACGAATTGCACCGGTGCCATCGATGGATCCCCTGTGCCTGCGGTGGTAGTGGGGGACAAACAAAAAAAGGTTTCGGGATAGGAAGGGAAACATTACTAAAATATCTTGGTTGTGTTTGATTATGATCACAAGTTTACCTATATCCTAGCTGGTTGGGAAGGTTCAACCTCAGACTCAAGAGTTTTGGATGATGCCATACATAGGAATGGAGAAAGTCAACTAAAGGTACCCGAAGGGAAGTTCTTTCTTGTTGATGCTGGTTTTCCTAATGGAAGGGGCTTCTTAAGACTGTATCAAAGTAGTCGATACCATTTGAAAGAGTGGAAGAATTGTCCTGAATCATTGAAAAATACAAAAATACCATTTAACTTGAGACATTCTTCTGTGCGAAATGTCATTGAATGTACTTTTTGTATGTTAAAGAGACCTTTCAAGATTTTGAGAGTCATGGCAGAATACAGCTACAAAACATAGGTGAAGATTGTTATAGTTTATGTTCTTCTGCACAATTTTATTCTTAGTGAAAACACTTTTGAAGAAGAACTTCAATGGGTTGGAGTTAGCAAATCTGATGATGATGATGAAGATTCAAGTTCAAGTGAGGATCCAGAGAGCGATGAAGAATGTGATGAAGACCCTTCCATTGGCAATCATCAAGTTCATGATGATGTTGCCTTAAATGTAGAATAGTTTTGTGATGACCTTGCGCGAACAGTGTGGGATGCCTGGGATGGAGGAGTTAATTGAACGAACTTTCTTAAATGATGTATCTTATTCAATATTACTACATGCATACAACTTGTTGGGCTAGTGTGCCAAATCATGCATGGCTTATTTAAGAATGTAAAAGCCGAATCATGCATGGCATGTTTCCCTTATCAATGATTCTTTTAATGCTCTTTAGCTGCTGTTGTTTAATGCACCTGCTTTTGTTTTGTTGTTTAATGTACCTGCAACTGGATATGACATATTCTTCTCTTTAGAGCTTATTCAGATAATTTCCCTTGAATGATTTTGCTTTAATGTTGCGTAATAAACGCGCAACACTGAGCTGCGTACGACCCGGATAAAGCTGCGTCACCAAAACCCATCTCAGCCGTTGATTAATTTTTCAGCCCATTTAAGTGAAGCAAACCCTCAAAACTGTTCGACTCAATGGTTGCAAACCCAACCCAAATTGACTCGACGGACCGGACCGACCCTATCTCTCTTAAACTGAGATTTCAAAATGCCAAAGTTGAGGGAAAACCCCTGTTTTCGTTTGTCTTCTTTCATTCTCAAATCTGCGACTTTGAGAAGGAACGAGAGTCTTTGAAGGAGAAGGCAATGCGAAGGACTTCTTCATTTGACTTTTGTGCAAGAGCGAACACACATGAGAGGTTCTTCATTCATATTCAACATTTTCATCGTCTTCAACCATTGTGTTCTTCTTCTTAGTGTCAAGGTTGAACAAAAAGAGTATATTCTTTGATTTGCCATATTGGAAAGATAATGTTATTCGTCACAATTCGGACGCTATGCATATTGAGAAGAATGTTTGTGATAGCATAATATACACGTTGGATATAGAAGATAAGACGAAAGATCACTTGAATGCACGTTTAGATTTAAAAGATATGATCATTCGTGTTGATCTTCATCCAAAGAATACTAAAGGTAGGAATTAAGTCATTTGACCCCAGCATGTTACTCATTGTCCAATGAGGATAAGGAAATGTTTAACACAACATTAAGTGGTATCAAGGTTACAGACAACTATGCTGGTATTATCTAACGTAATGTGCAAGTCAAGGAAAAGATAATATCAGATTTGAAGAGACATGATTATCCTATTATGATGCAACTTCTTCGAATTGTCTTGTGTGTTGTTTTGCCTAATAATATTGGTAAAATACTGATCAAGTTATGTGAGTTCTTTCGGGATTTATGTAGGTAAGGTTAGTTCTGAGGAGGATTTCCAAATGCTTGACCAAAGAGCTGCTATTTTGGTGTGTAACCTTGAAAGGTACTTACCACCAGAATTTTTTGATATAATGGTGCATTTAGTCATTCATTTAGCTCAAGAGGCAAGTGTTGCCGGTCCAATACATTATTGTTGGATGATTCCAATAGAAAGGTTAGTTTTTAAGAGGTCATTTAAATGATACACTTTGTTAATATCATGTGACAATTATTGTTAAAATTCATGATAAACATAATTTCATGTAGGTTCCTTATGCGACTTAAAGATAATGTTCGCAATAATAGTCGGTCAGAGGGCTCGATAAGCGAAGGATATATTGCAGAAGAGTGTTTACTAATTTGTTCTAGATACTTTGAAGGAGTTGAAACGAGATTGAATCGGCCAAATATAAATTATGTTACATTGGACCCAAATTCAACATTTTCAAGCATGGGTCGGCCGCTTGGGAAGTGTGAACTGTTGCGTCTTGAAATGAAAGAAAGGAATCAAACACATTGATGTGAGCTAGTCAATTACAAAGGAATAAATAAATACCAATAGTAAATATGGATGACGCAATACATCTTCATCATTCAAACTTGATAATTTATATTAAAGGGTAATTGATTGATATTTTCTGGCATGAATCTTTTTTAGACTCCACATAAAGGGAGATTAAAAGGCATTTAGGTCATGGTGATTGTCCTAAGAAGGTTATGGATTTGCATGATAGGGACTTCCCAATAATGATTTTATGAGTATGTAAGTGTAACTATTCTCATAATTTACTTTATGCAAATTCGCTTAAAAACTTTCCAATCTAAATTATACCAATATTGTATTACCATACATTGAAACTCCGCCAAGATGGGATCCCGGTGCCTGAAGAAATCATATGTTTAGCTAGAGGTCCGAACCATGAAGTAAGAAGTTACATGAGATACATTGTTAATGGGATCAAGTTTCATAATAAGGTGTATGGGGTCACCAAGAAAACTCAAAATAGTGGGGTCATAATAACTACATTGACTAATAGCTTTTCAAGTCAAAAGGACAAGCATCCTATTGGGGGACTAGTCACTTATTATGGAATTTTGAATCAAGTAATATAATTGGAATATTTTGCGGATCTCAAAGTAACATTATTTAATTGTGATTGGGTTCATCCGGAGAGCAGATTGCAAAAAGATGAACTTGGGTTTACACTTGTAAATTTTAATAACTTGGAATATAGTGGACAAAATATAAATGATGAGCCATATGTCCTTTCTTCAAAAGTAGAGTAGGTGTTTTAGGTGTCAGATCCTCAAAAGTCTGGTTGGTATCTTGCTGTAATTACCGAGATTAGGGATACATATGACTTGTTAGGAGAGAAAAATGATGCTCCAAATCAAGTATGCACATTAACTTCAATACAATAAAGGCATAATAGGCATCTGTTAGAGCAAGAAGGTGAAGCTGATTTTGGGTGGACTAGGACTGATATAGAAGGGATGATTGTTGAAACCCCCATCAAACTAAATAATGAAATTGCAAGTTTTGAATCTTCTGATGATGAGTATATGAGTTGACAAAAGGCATAATAGGCAACTGTTAGAGCAAGAAGGTGAAGCTGATTTTGGGTGGACTAGGACTGATATAGAAGGGATGATTGTTGAAACCCCCATCAAACTAAATAATGAAATTGCAAGTTTTGAATCTTCTGATGATGAGTATATGAGTTGACTTTGCAGCTGAGGATCCAATCAAGAGTGGTGTAAATGCTTATGTTCTAGAATTGTAGTTTCCTCTTTTGGCTTTTGATTCTTTTTTTTTTAATAGTTGTATGACTGACTTTGAGTTTCTTCGTTGTGAAATGCATACACTTTGTAGTTTTCTCTTCTTTATTATTTCAGTTGGTAGTGAAGTGTTTCATTGGAATTTAATAATTGAGAGTTGTCTTTTCTTTCTGTGTGTTCTGTTTACTTCTTTGAATTTCATGTTGATTAACCTTATACTAGACTAAATTGTTTCATCTTAGTAGTTTTCTCTCATTTGGTTGATTCACACTTTGCTACTTCCAAGTAGGTTGTTGCCAAATATGAGTGACAATGAATAAAATATATTTACACCTTATATCTTATTTTGATTGGAGGAGAATCCCACAACCTTTGAAGATGACGCAATGAATAAAATATATGTAATACATTTTCCGTATCATATTTCTTACCTATATTTAGATGTTTGTATTCATGTATTGCCTATAGTAGACTAATTATTATTATATTATGTTTGTAGGAAAAATTCAATCTCCCTGAAGATTGTAGATGGGTGGAAATTAAGCTAAATGAGAGATGGAAGGATTTTAAGCATGAACTAAAGGTAAATGTGTTCAACAAGTACGAAACACATGAGGAGAGGTTAGCCCATCTAGATAAGCGTGTTCCATTAGAACAATGGAATATACTCCTCGAGACATGGAGCCAAGAGGCTAGTCAGGTATGATGCCTAGAATTTAGCTTATCTTGTGACAAAACAGTAAGCAATAATATTTCTAATCTAATTCTGTGTGTTTGAAAATATTTTAAGCTATGTCGGCTTGTAATATTGAATATTGATATTAGGAAAAACTTAGAATCATTACATAGCATATGATAGACTTCTTTTGCTATAATTCGAGAGGAGAAGATATATGATGTTATTTGAAAGTATAAATGTTGTTTATGAAAGTTCACATGTTAATATTTTATTGTTTTTTAATTGTTTAGCATCAGGAGCACCCAAATAAAGAACCTCCCACTCGTATGGAAATGTTCAAGATTACACGTGACATTACAAACAAGATTGTTAACATGATCATTGTAAGTTATAAAATCATAAATGAGGTACTACCATTTTATAGCTTTAGTTAATATATCTTTTAACTGATTTTTGTGTTTCAAATGGGGGCCTAGATGGAAAAAAAACTCAATGAATTGCCTGAAGAAATGCGAGGGGACCTTGCTGTGCAAGACCAAGTTTTTAGGGATTATGTAGATGATGATGTCCATGGTTGAGTATGAATGTTTGGAGTTGGATTAACTCCAACACAAGTACATGGGACAACAAAAGAGCTCAACAAGTCATATGGTAAAGAGAATGCACAATTGTGGGCAAAGATACACACATTAGAGGCTACATGGGACAGCAAGAGAGCTCAACAAGTCATATGCTAAAGAGAATGTACAATTGCGGGCTAAGATACACACATTAGAGGCTACATGGGACAGCAAGAGAGCTCAACAAGTCATATGCTAAAGAGAATGGACAATTACGGGCTAAGATACACACATTAGAGGCTACAGGGAAGCAGAGGCCACAAGTCATATGCTAAAGAGAATGCACAATTACGGGCTAAGATACACACATTAGAGGCTACAACATCTGCGCAGGCTTAAGAGATAGCTAGGAAGGCTGAAGAAATAACTAGTTAGGCTGAAAAGATATCTTCGCTTGAGGCTAGCTACTGTTCGCTCAGTTCTTGGCATAAAGCTCCTAATGCAAGGACAACATACTTGAGGTGGGTATGGTTCTTGCTTTCAATATCTTGCTGATTTTGTTTTCTTGCCTGATAGTTTGCTATTAGACATTAGTGAAATATGCATTTTCTGTCAGTATTGTATTCAACTCATATTCTATTTCCTGCAATACCACTTATTAATTGAGGCTGTTCGAGACCTAATGTTATTGTTTGGTGCCCAAGTGCTAAGACAAAGATGATAAAAATGACTTTTGTGTTCCGTAAACATCTGATGGTACAATAAATGTGGTTTACATTACACTTGCTGTTGCATATCACATCCGATTGAGCTTCTGTGTGGCATCCTTATATGCTCGTATTTGCTGGATGTCATATTACTTCACTCATTGGAGATTCTTGTCTAACAGTCACAATGTTTTGCTTTCTTTTCATTTGTTCTTCTGAAGGTATGGATGTCTGAAGTGCAGAGCAGTGGGAAGATATGGATGTCTGAAGTGCTGGGACAATCTTGTATATTCTTGTTAGGATCACAAATGCAAAATTGCCCTCATTCCTCAAGAAATAATTCAGTTGTAAATATTAGATGTATTTATTTATTTATTTTTTGGGGATGAATAGATGTATTTTTTCTTGGTTGTGGGGGAAGGGGAAGAGTAACAGCTGGATGGCCAATTTGAAAAGTGATTGTACCACTGCTGCATGCTTAATATGCTTGTTTATTCCTTTGCCTTAATTCATTGTCCATTCTTCAGGGTTTCAGAAAATGTGCCCCTTCATGATATTCTGAATGAATTTCAGAAGGGTCATCACACAGCCACATAGCTGTTGTAGTGAAGCATCTTTAACGAGACAAAAGAGACACCAAAAAACAGTAAATTGGTGGGGTCAATTTGGACTTAGGATTGGTTAGGATTGGTTAGGAGGACCAAAAACCCTAAGAAAAGCCAACTGTTACTGGAAAAACCTGAAGGCTAGCCATTTGAGCCTGTGGTGAGCCGTATGATCTGAAACTGCGAGCCATTTTGCTCAGAGACATAATTTTTGCCTTAGGTCCAGAAATGACCCAACTGTCATTTAACAACTACATTTCTAAACGGTTTGTTGTTAAGACAGAAAACGAGCTAGTTTTGTATCTGTTATGATTTGATTTATGGGACTTTTTGGGCTTCTGTTTTGGCTAAATCACCCTCCTTTTAGAGACTACCAAGTACAACCAACTATACACTCACAAACTCTCAATTCTCTTGTATTCTTGTAGCCACTCCTTGAAGCTTATGGCAAGGAAGTGAGGTAAGCTTTTTGGTGTTGGGCTTAGGTGATAGAAGGCTTTCGGGGAGGTAATTTGTGTTGCAAATCATCTA
The DNA here is from genome assembly GCF_041222555.1 of Hakea prostrata. Classification (NCBI taxonomy): domain Eukaryota; kingdom Viridiplantae; phylum Streptophyta; class Magnoliopsida; order Proteales; family Proteaceae; genus Hakea; species Hakea prostrata. The sequence goes on from NC_142609.1 coordinate 32,246,588, forward strand.
CATTTTGCATCTACTCCATTTGTGTCAGTTTTCACATAAAGGGTAAAGTGTCACACCCATTGTTACGAAATATCTTACCAAACTATTGTAACATGTGATTTTAATTTTAGTCTAGGTAAATTAGAATTGGTTAAGGATGCTCTTGCCCTAGGATAAACTGAGATTGTAGGGGGGGTTTTTTCTCTGGTAAACAAAGATTTGTAAGGGTTTGATTATCTATCTACCATATTGAAAGAGATACTAGTCGAATACTCCATTGACTCTAGCGGCAAAGATACGAGTAGACATAGATTTGCAAAGTCGAACCACTATAAAATTCTTGTGTTGTGGCTTATGGTGTTTGCATATTTTGCCTAAGTTTAATTTTACTACATTTAAATTTGTTTACTTAATCTTGTATGTGCATTAATTCAAAAAATTAGGCTAATCCACTAGTTGTAACTTATTCACCCCCTTTTAGGTTATGTTAACATTGCTATACAGAGGAGATGTGAAGAAGAGGCCAACAATGAGGACCAACTCCAACCAAGAGGGTTGGTGTTCAATAGGCTTGGTCAAGTCAATTGGAATGCCGAAGACAAGAACTTAGCTTTGGGAGGGCATAACACTTGATCCCTAGGTCCAAGGGACTGCAAGTGGAAACGATGGAGCAAACTGAATAGGACATAAGAAGCAGGAGCAAAACCAAGAGTGGCAAGTCATTGGCTTAGTTAACGTATGAGACAGAGCATGAAAGTTTAGGTAGATTTCCATGACGAGAAGTAGGTCGAGACGACTTGCAATTGAATTAGTGTCTTGATGTATACAAACGTCTCAAACATTGATGAAAAGCGCCCTAGCGATGTATGCTCCATTTTGAATCCAAATCCATTCACTCGAGCAATCATGAAAGCACCTCTGCCCCAAGGTTTTAAACTACCTATATTCTCTATATTCGATGGAATCGTTTATCCTTTTCAGCAATTTATTCATTTTCCTTCCGTTACGACTATCGTGGGTGGTGGAGACCCATAAAGTGTCGTGACTTCCCATCTTCGTTAAAGGGGCCAACCACTACCTAGTACTCGCACCTCAAGATGAACTCCATTAATAACTTTGAGGAGCCAGGGAAGCCTTGTGGGCTGATTTTAAAAGCAGAATTAAGAAAGAAAAAACTAAAGACCACAAGTTGGCTCTAAAGCAAAGAAAGAATGAATCAATTCAAGATTTCATTGCTCGATTTAATCAAGTATTTATCAAAATCTAGGATCTAGATGATAAGGTTGCTTTTACAACCCTCAAAAGATCCTTAATTAGTGAGACATGATAGCTTCTTTGGTTGAGAACAAACCAGCTAATCTTAGACAAATCTTGGACCGTTGCTACTAGATTGCAATGGTAGAGGAAGTTATCGAGGCTAACCACAATGGCTTCAAGGAAGGTAGCCAAGGACCTAGGTCTACCCAAAACAATAAAGAAGACACCTTGAGTCATTCCAGGGGAAGGAGGAATAGGTGAGATCAACCTGACTAGAAGGTAAAAGAGTAGGAAGATGATGATCGAGACTTTACTTTGTTAAATATATCCCAATCTGCCATCCTAATGTAGACTAGGGAATTGGCCTTCTGAAGAACCTGGGTAAGTTGCACTCAAGGCTTGACTGAGATGATATGAACAAATACTGTCACTTCCATCGAGGCAAAGACCACATATATACAAATGACTGCACAAACCTAAAGATAGTGATCGAGAAGATTATAGCAGTAGGGCATCTCAGGAAGTATGTAAATAAAGTGAACCTATCTTATGACTACTTCCCATGGAGGAGAAGGTCGAGAAGTCAAGATAGGTCCTGGTCAGGGTCGACTCAAGGAAGGAGAGTAAAGGTTAAGGAAGTTATGGCTGGCAATAACCTTCCAGAACATCATACAATGCTCAGGGGCCCCACACCTAGTCAGTAGGCAAGCTAAGTGAAAGGCGAGGATCGTAAAGAGTTTGAGGTTCCAAAGGTGATTAAATACTCTACACCAATTACTTTTTTTGATGAAGATCTAAAGGCACTTAAAGTCCTGGATGATGATGCGATTATAGTTAGTGTCAAGCGGGAAAACCACCTCGTGCACCGAGTCCTAGTAGACACATATTCTTCAACACACTTGATATCTTATGAAGCTTTTTGTCTATCAAAGATTGATGAGGGTGCATTGGTACCCAATGGGATGCTTCTCTATGGCTCTGCCATTTCCTCTACAGCGGTTGATGGCACCATACAATTGGCCCTCCCCATAGGAGCGCACCTAAAGCAAGTGATTGTCTTGATGACCCATGGTTGTCTGTTGCCTGGGTCACCTAAACACATGATGATCAAACTGAAGAAGGAATTGGAGAGTGCAAGGCCGACCAAAAGCAATCCCGGGTATGTTATTTGAATTTTTATGAGGAAACAAACAATGCCAACTGAAGGGATTATAATGGCGGTCAAGGTCTATGACGATCAATACTACGACTAGTTGCAGAGAGTATAACCAGTGGAAAACTTGGAATGGGTACTACAGAGTACTTGAGAACTAGATTGAGGAACTATGGTTGGGTCTAAGCAACCAAAGGATTGGAGTTCAAGAGAGAATTGAAATATTTTCTTAGGAAGAATGCAGACGTATTTGCTTGGCCTAGAGAGGATGTGCCAAGGATTGATAGGAGTGTCACAGAAAATAACTTGTGGATTAATGAGGAGGCAAAACCTTTGGTCCAAAGAAGGAGGAACTTTTCATTTGAGAAGCATGTCGCCGTTAGATAGGAGGTCAGTGCAGTCAAGTTTTATTGAGCCAATTTAATGCCCGACCTTGCTTGCTAATGTCGTCATGGTGAGAAAAGCCAACGACAAGTGGAGAATGTGCATTGACTACATTGTCCTAGGTAAGGCAAGTTGTAAGAATTCCTACCCTTTACCTCGAATTGATCTATGGATTGATGCAACAGCCAGTCATAAGGTTTTAAGTTTTATAGATGCGTATTCAGTGTACAATCAGATGAAGACTGAGGACAAGGTACATAGGTCGTTCATGACTAACAAAGACAATTATTACTATAAACAAATGCTAGTAAGATTAGAGAATGTTGGAGCTACATACTAAAGAGTGCTTAATAAGATTTTCTGAAAACAAATTGGTAGAAATATGGTGGTATACATAGATGACATGCTAGTTAAGAGCACAACATGAGAAGAACACCTAGTAGATCTAGTTGAAGTATTTGACATGTTGAGAGCTTATTAGATGAAGTTGAATATAAAGAAATGCACATTTGTGTCTCTTTAAGGAAGTTCTATAGGTTTATGGTGTCCCAGCGTGGAATTGAAGCTAATTCTGAGAAGATCAAATCACTACTCGAGATGCAACCCCCTTATGCTGTGGAGGATGTTCAAAGCCTAACTGGTTGAGTAGTAGCTATCACTTGTTTAGTCTCTTGATAGGTGACTAGTGTTTACCCTCTTTTAAAGCTTTGAAGACTTGAAGATCTATTTGAGGCTTCATCTAGACTAAGAATGTTAGCAAGCCTTAGCTATGATGGTAGCTAAAAGAAGCTTCCACCGTATTCCCAATCCCATCTGGTGACAGCTCTAACCAACTTCCCTCTTAAGAAGATTTTACATAAACCGAACTTAGCAGGAAGAATGGTGACCTAGGCTATAGAGTTGGGAGCATCATTGAAGGTTAGGTACTTGCAGACTTTGTGATCGAGTCTACCTCCCCTCCACTTGAAGACATGGATTGTGAAAGTTCTCAAGGTAATAGATGAGTCCTCTATGTGGACATGTCAAGCAATGTGATTGGGAGTGGTGTAGGAGTAATGTACAGAGTCAAGGGGTTTCATTATTCAATATGCCTCCATATTCGAGTTTGAGGCTTCAAATAATGTTATTGAGGACAATGCACTTTTTTCAAGACTTAGATTGGGAAATGCCTCTGTGCATGACAGCATGAGGTGCACAAAGGTTAACAACTAGTTGTAAATCAAGTCCCTAGGGTGTATGAAGCTAAAAAAAAGACAAGATGCCTCAATACTTGGTCAAAGTCAATGAATTTAGGAGCTTTCTTGTCGAGTTAGAGATGGTGCAAAATCCACATAAAGACAATGGAACTAATGATACCTTTTCAAGGCTAGCCTCAGCCAAATTCTCCAAGATAGAGCTTGCAATGTATCTGGAAGAGCTCATAGCTCCTAGCACTAAAGAGCTCGAGGACATGGAGATCGAGTAGGGTTCGAATTGGATGGATCCAATTATTCAATACCTTAGAGAAGACAAACTCCCAGAGGATAGAAAGGAGGATATATTTTCCAAGATGGGGTTCTCTACAAGAGGTCAGTCTCTAGGCCTTTGTTGCGTTGTTTCGGACCAGTAGATGCACATTGTCAAATTCATGCTACAATTGAAAGGCAATCGTCAACTCTGTTGACACCAATTTTGAGTCCAATCATTTGCTATGTGGGGGGAATGGATAAGTTGGGACTATTTGCTCTTGCCTCAACTTAGTATCCAAAAAATTTCTTATAGTGGCCATTGATGATTTCACTAAGTCACCGGAAGCAGACCGGTTGCGACGATCACAGAGAAGCAGATGGAAAAAATCCGTTCTCAATAAAGTGATTTACCAGTTTGGTCTCCTAAGAATTTTGGTGATTGATAACGACAAGCAATTCAACCATGATGAGTTCATAAATTTTTGCAAGACATATCAAGTAGAGTTCAAGACTACTTCAATGGTATATCCTCTGTGCAACGGGCAGGTCAAGGTGACCAATTGCGCCCTGTTGGAAGGACTAAATAGGCACTTGGAAGATAGTCATGTGAAGTGGGTTGAGAAGTTACCTCATGTTCTATGGTCCTAGAGAATGACAATGCGAATACGTCTTTCTTCTCAAAATGCAATACTTTGAGCAGAGTCATGCTGATAACGTGTTATAAAATAAAGAAAGAAATATTAAATACAAATGATAAAATTAAAACAAGATGAATTGAACTATCTTACTGAGTTATTCATTACATATTTATAGTAGAAGTAACATCTTCTCTGATATGAAAATATCAAAGTCTATAAAGAAATACAATATAAAATTCTCGCACACAATAAAATGATCTTGATATGGAATGATGGATTGCTAAGATCTTCGGTGAATATGAGAATACGGATCGCCAATATTGCACACTGAGATGGCTGAGATCTTCATTTGAAAGCTACATCTTTTGGTATGACCTCTTTGGGGGTGATGGACATCAACAATGAATATTATTTATAACACTGATTTTTTTTTTTTTGTGCCTAAATTGTTCTTACCACTTTGGGTTTTTTTTGACCAAAAATATTTTATTTCTCTTCTTCCCAAAGTTTTCCATTGTAGTTATGTGTGTTGAATTAAAAGTCTCAAGATTGGCTCCTAAAATAGGAATGTGAATTGTTTGAATAACAAACAACAAATGGGTTCCATATGGTTTGTTATTCGATTCGAACCAAAAGAAAATGTACGGATTGGATTCTTCATGGAAGAAACAAGAAGTTATCTTCTTTCATAAAGCTTCATGGTATCAAAATTTCATTGTTGTCTTATTTTCGAAAATTTTATGTGGTAGGAATATTATAATCTTTTCAGTGATTTATAACCTTTTAGGTTTAGGACTCTTTCACACACATTTATTACTATAATTACTATTTTGAAGAAAAAAAATATCTACTGGGTTCACAGAACTTGGAATTGTGTGTTTCATTATTTGGAGGGTTTAGTGAAAAAGTAAATCTACTTGGTTGCTCATTCATATCTTCCTCGTAACTTTTATGGGCAACAAAATCCCTTTTCTTGGGGGTGAAATTCTTCTATAATAATACTGAGATCTATTATCGTAGAAATTTAGTCTTATATAATAGTTTAGTTGCCATTAATAATAAAAA